>NC_091069.1:109911456-110214486 GCF_032405125.1 Capricornis sumatraensis
AGGCTAAGTCCTGCTGTGGTAACAACAGTCCCCAACCCACAATGACTTACAGCTGCAAAAGTTTATTTCTTGCATAAGTTACAGGTTCACCATGGGTAGACTATATTTGGCTTCATGCCATCTTCTTTGGGATCTAGGCTGAGGAAGCAGCCTCTTTCTGGACCATTGTCCAGCCTGTGGAAGAAGGGAAAAGACACACAGCAAAACATGCTGTGGCTGTTAAAGCTTTTGCCTGGACAGGACCCATGTCCCATGACTTTTGTTTGCATTTGTTGTCAAGAACAAATCACATCGTCAAGCCTGATGTTGGTGGTTGGGAGGGGAACAGCAGAGTATCATCTCCTTCAGGAAGGGCCCACAAATATTTTTGAATAATAGTATAATCCGCGACAGTCTCAGTGCTTTAAACCCTTGAGGACAGACTGGAAATTTCACCCTTAGTACCATGACTCAATAAAGTGTCCTTGTCCTTGATCAGAATGCATCCTGGGAGGAGGAGGGAGGCACTTGGAAGAGCAGCAGGGAGCCACTAGCACCATCAGAGATGACAAGGAAAAAGGGATAGTGCAGCTTCGGCTGGTAAGTGACAAGGGTGGTGCCCTTGGCAGGGAGGGAGAAGGGGAGGTCGCAGAGAGACCTGTCCAGAAGGAGGGCCCAGGAGAGGGGAACCTGGCACTGCCCAAAGCTATTGTCTGGTTAGAAAATGGAGCAACTATTTTTCCATGACCCAGTTTTAATACTGTGAGTTTGCAAGAAAGCTGAGGGAGCCAAACTTTAATCTCTAAAGGAGCTTAATTTCTAAAAAAAAAAAAAGAGAGAGAGAGAGAGAGAGAAACACTTCTCTATAGATAAGTACAGTTCCAATCAAGTCAGAACATAAAAAGCAAGTCAGGGATGAGAGCAGGTCAGGGTGACTGGCTAGGTCTCCTGAGTTCATACCCTCTGGGGCTGACAGTCACAGTGTGAGAAAGCAAAGTAGCGTAAAGGGCTGACATTCAGCTGAGGGGCCTTAGGGACAGTGACCACGTTTCTCCACGAAAACCATGGCACACACACTGACAAATATGTTTATATGACCTGGGCCAGACTATTTTAAATTAAAATTGCCATCAAAGTCTGGTGTATAAGGTCATGGGGCCCATGGAGATCCCTACAGCTCCTAAAACCAAGGGTCCCTCTCTGGAGTGGAACCAGCTGATTTGACCTTTCCATTGGCTCTTTGAGAACCTGAATAATTTTTAAAGGGTTCTGAGCCAGCTTCCTAAGATAAAAAGCCCTTTCGAGGAAAGTGGTGGATTGTGTTGGTTAAGAGGCAAAAACAGGTGACATTTCAAGGAAAAAGGAGTTCAAGTCTAACTCATGTTTTCTGGACACCGATAGGCGTGCATAATGAAAGCCAATTATTCATGGATGCAGTTAGGGTATATTGGTTCAGCTGCTTTAACAGAGATGAAAGCACAAGAGACTTAGACAGAAGGTTCGTTTTTCTCTCACCCTGACATTGGAACCATCCAGGGCACTACAAGGTGTGCAGCAGTTCTAATCCACCAGGTCAGCCAGGTCAGCCCTCCTTGCTGGTTCCTGTGGCCTCCCCCTCACTGAACTTGCTTCACTATCCCTAAGTCCACTTTCCAGCCCAGATAAAAGGTAGGGAGTGCAGGCAGCTTCCCTGAAGGACAGGACCCTGGGGGTGGTACACCTCACTTCCACAGCATCCCATTTGCTGGAACTTAGTCACATGGGCACGGACTTCCCTGGTGGCTCAGCTGGTAATGAACCCGCCTCCGATGCAGGAGACACCAGTTTGATCCCTGGGTGGAGAAGATCCCCTGGAGAAGAGATAGGCTACCCACTCCAGTATTCTTGGGCTTCCCTGGTGGCTCAGACGGTAAAGAATCAGCCTGCAATGTGGGAGACCTGAGTTCAGTCCCTGGGTTGGGAAGATCCCCTGGAGGAGAGCATGGCAACCCAATCCAAAATTCTTGCCTGGAGAATCCCCATGGACAGAGGAGCCTCGCAGGTTACAGTCCATGGGGTCTCAATCAGTCAGACACTCTAAGCACAGCACAGTCACATGGGCATAGCTGGCTACAGGGGGAGCTGGAAAATATAGTCCAGCGGGCACTTCTGCACCTTGTAGGAGGAAGGGAGGGTGGATCCTGGGGAAGCATGCTCAGTAAACAGCATATGATATCCATCCCTGAGTCAATAAAGAAAAATTGCATGTTGTTTAAGATCCCTGAATGGGATGCTATAGCTAATGACTACAATTGTGTCCGACTCTTTGCGACCCTGTGGACTGTAGTCCACCAGGCTCCTCAGTCCATGGGATTCTCCAGGCAAGAATACTGGAGTGGGTTGCCATTTCCTTCTCCAGGGGATCTTCCCGACAGACGCTTGTAGGCAGACGCTTTAATCTCTGAGCCACCAGGGAAACCCAACTATTGTGACTATTTCTCAAAATGAAAAGAATTCATTCATAGTCTTCTACCTTGGGGCCTCTCTTTGGCACCTCCAAAGGCTCCATAGCCAGTCCCTGGCATGGCAGACAGAGAGGGAGAGGATGTTGGTGAACTGGCCCATTAGCCACGTGTTGTCTGGTCCCACAGTCCCCCTTTCAGGGTAGCCAAGCCTTCAGAGGTCCTGAGTTGCACCATGACCTGGGGCAAAATGAGGAGAAGATGGCGCTTGAGATGGAGCCCCTCCCCGACTGTATGCCCTGGACCCCAGGTGGTGCTCTTGGGACTGCAGGGGGATTCCACACACCTCTCATCAAAACTGAGCCTTCTGTTCCCTTTCAGAGTACACCTGAGAATATTGGATTGGGTTGCCATGCTCTCCTCCAGGGGATCTTCCCAACCCAGGGATCGAATCCCGGTCTCCCGCATTGTAGGCGAATTCTTTACCGTCTGAGCCACCAGGGAAGCCCAAGAATACTGGAGTGGGTAGCCTATCTCTTCTCCAGGGGATCTTCCCCACCCAGAGGAATGAGACATCTTCCTCTTCTCCATCCCTTTCCCCATCTCTCTTTCTGCAGGTATAACCCCAAACTCCTCCTGATCCCCTGCCCCATGGATAACCAAACAAAAGCGGGGAGTAACTGGCAAGATAACCCACTTAAAGGCGAGTTTGTATTTGAGCTTCTTACATGGCCCCTTATCCCCTTTCAAGCTAGGGTTTGTAATTCTTTGCCAGAGAAGCAAGCTGGCTGACCACTGTCCCTAAACTCTTAACATTTTGTCCAGGGCTTTTCCAGTGGTCAGTCAGAGTCCCATTAGAGTCCCCACGGGCACTCGGGTTTCCAGGGTAACTGCAGCACCGTCCTCCGCGGTCCGGGCAGATGTCTTGCAATGTCAGGGAAGCGGGGCCGGCTGTCAGCGGCCGGCGGGGCGCCAGTGACAGCAGGGAGGGAGAGTCTGGGATGACGGCAGGAGGCCCAGGGCAGAGTTAAGCCGCTGCTAAAAACGGTAGAGGAGACAGGCTTTGCACAGCGGAAGGACATTCAGATAAGCCTGGCCTCCTCCGCTTCTCGACGGCCCCGGAGCTGTCTGGGAGCTGCGTCCTGGGCAGCCTGACGTTCCTCATCTGGGCATCTCCTCCTCATCTGGAGGAGGGAGGAAGGGAGGGAGGGAGGAAGGGAGGAAGAAAGGAGGGAGGAGGGAGGGAGGAGGGAGGGAGGGGAGGGAGGGGAGGAGAGAGGGAGGGGAGAGGGAGGGAGGGGAGAGAGGAAGGGAGGAGAGGGGGAGGAGGGAGAGAGGGGAGGAGGGAGGAAGGGAGGGGGGAGGAGGGAGGAGGAAGGAAGGGAGAAGGGAGGAGGGAGGAGGAGGGGAGGAGGGAGGAGGAGGGGAGGAGGGAGGGGAGGAGGGGAGGAGGGAGGAGGGGAGGAGGGAGGAGAGGAGGAGGGAGGAGGGGGAGGAGCAAGGGAAGGAGGGAGGTCATGTTGGAGAAACCAATCTGGAAAGGCTACATACTATATGATTTCAACTATATGACATTTAGTAAAAGGCAAAATTGTGGAGAAAATAAAAAAGATCAGCGGTTGCCTGGGGTAAGGGGAACGGAAGTACAGAGACAAAGCAGAGATGATTTTTAGGCCAAGGAAAATATTCTGTATGATATTATAATGATGGCCACTTGGCATCATGCATTTGCCTAAACCCATAGAAAGGACAATACCAAGAGTTAACTTTAAAGTAAAATTACAGACTTTGAGTGATTATGATGTGTCCATGCAGGTTCATCCGCGGTAAAAATACACATATGCCATTTTGATGACTGATGCTGATAATGCGGGAGGCTATGCATGTGTCTGGGAAATCTCTGCACCTCCTCAATTTCACTGTAAATCTAGAACCTCTCTTTTAAAAATTAACTCTCTTAAAAAATCAGAAAGTCGGTATGATGCTGATCAGAGGAAAAAGCACGTGCTGGCCCCAGTGTTGTGAGATGCCTCTCCTGGCGGCTGTCTCTGCCTTCTTCCCCCAGTTATTCACACCACAATAACCAATGTGTGGGAGGCCCACCACTGGGCACAGAGTTTTTACTAGAGAGGGAAAGTGGACTTTTACTACTCTTTCACTGTAACCTGGCCATTTACCCCCTTCTGCAAAAGAAAACAGTTAGGTCATGACGACAAAGCAAGGTCCAGAGGAGGTAAATAGTTTGCCTGAGGGGCTTCCCTGGTGGCCCAGTGGTTAGGACCCCACACACCTCGGTAGGAGGCCCAAGTTCAATTCCTGGATCCCTGTTCAGGAAACTAAGATCTCACAAACCCCGAGCCATGGCCAAAAAAATAAAAAATCTTGCTTGAGGCCACCCAGCCAATGGCATGCTTGTATTCCGACCCCCAGTGTCTCTAATACCAAGGATTATATTTTTGTCATCAGATCTCCTAACTGCATTTTGCCCTTGAGTTGTCAAGTGTAAAATCTACAGGGGGAGAATCTGTCTCTTTAACTACACTGGACTATCTCACACTGGATTCCAGTAATAACATCTCCTCAAATACAGTGGCTTAAGTGGGATAAAGATTTATTTCTTTGTCATGAAATAGTCCAGACAAGGAGTGCAGGGAAGCAGCTCAAGTGTGTGTGGAGCCAAGACATTTTCATCCTTTGCTTTTCCATCCATAAGCAGCTTCTCCTTGAACAAATTGTCAGGGATGGCTCTCCATCACCTCCACATTCCAGCCCATGAGAAAGGGATGAAGCAGGAAGGGAGTATGGGTGTCTTTGAGAAGCTGCACACTCAATTTCTGCTCACATCCCAGTGACCCAACTTGACCATACAGTTGGTCATAATTGTAGCCTACAAGGGAGGCTGGAAAACATAATCTTTTTAACTAGATTACTCAAGGTAATAACAAAGGTCCTTCTAGTCAAAGCTATGGTTTTCCCAGTAGTCATGTATAGATGTGAGAATTGGACTATAAAGAAAGCTGAACACTGAAGAATTGATGCTTTTGAACTGTGGTATTGGAGAAGACTCTTGAGAGTCCCTGGGACTGCAAGGAGATCCAACCAGTCCATCCTAAAGGAAATCAGTCCTGAATTTTCATTGGAAGGACTGATGATGAAGCTGAAACTCCAATACTTTGGCCACCTGATGTGAAGAACCGACTCACTGGAAAAGACCATGATGCTGGGAAAGATTGAAGGCGGGAGGAGAAGGGGACAACAGAGGATGAGATGGTTGGATGGCATCACCAACTCGATGGACATGAGTTTGAGTAGGCTCTGGGGGTTGGTGATGGACAGGGAGGCCTGGCGTGCTACAGTCCATGGGGTCGCAAAGAGTTGGACATGAGTGAGCAACTGAACTGAATTGAACTGAACTGACTCAAGCTGAAACTTCTGTTCCTATGGAAGGGAATAAAGGATATCATGGGAGACAATGGCAGTCCCTATCACAAAATTAGTAGAGATTTCCTTAATCAGAGCACATACAGAAGAGATGTAAGTTTGCCTGGGAAGAGAGAATAACCAGGATTGGGGATTCTCTGATCTGTTTCCAAAACGCGTGCTCTTGGTCTTCACAGTGACTGCCCTAGTTTGGGTCCTGAAGCCTCTGGACTGTTTCACTTGTTTCATAATAGGTC
Organism: Capricornis sumatraensis; assembly: GCF_032405125.1. NCBI lineage: Eukaryota > Metazoa > Chordata > Mammalia > Artiodactyla > Bovidae > Capricornis > Capricornis sumatraensis. Next base: position 109,917,554 of record NC_091069.1, read on the forward strand.
TTTTTAGCTCCTGTTTCTTTCTCATATAACTCCCTACATCACCAACAATTTTCTAAATTGTATCCTAAAAATCAAATGTAACTGTGTCAGTTCCCTACTTAAAATCTTTCGATGGCTTCCCACTGCCTAGAGGACCGAGTGCAACCTGCTGAGCCAACCACTGGAACCTGGTCAACTTTTAAATTTGTATTTTATTTATTTATTCCCAGCTGTGCTGAGTCTTTGTTGCCGTGAGGGCTTTCTCTAGCTGCGATGAGAGGAGGCTACTCTTCACTGTGGTGCGCAGGCTCCTCATTGCAGCGGCTTCTCTTGTAGCGGAGCACAGGCTGTAGGCACGTGGGTTCAGCAGTTATGGCTGCCGGGCTCTAGAGCGCAGGCGCGATAGTTGTGGTGCACAGGCTTAGTTGCTCCACGGTATGTGGGATCATCCCAGTCAGGGATCAAACCCGTGTCTCCTGCATCGGCAGGTGGACCCTGGTCAACTTTTAACTCTCATCTTTGGCTGCCCTCACATCTTTACCGTGAGCTGTAGGCAGATGGAGACAATCAGTTCAGTTCAGTTCAGTTCAGTCGCTCAGTCGTGTCTGACTCTTTGTGATCCCATGGACTGTAACACACCAGGCCTCCCTGTTCATCACAAACTCCTGGAGCTTACTCAGACTCATGGCCATTGAATCGGTGATGCCATCCAACCATCTCATCCTCTGTCGTCCCCTTCTCCCGCCTTCAATCTTTCGCAGCATCAGGGTCTTTTCTAATGAGTCAGCTCTTCACATCAGGTGGCCAAAGTATTGGAGCTTCAGCGTCAACATCCGTCCTTCCAATGAATATTTCAGGACTGATTTCATTTAGGATGGACTGGTTGGATGGAGACGATAGAAATTCTCAAAATGCCACACCCTCCTGCTTGTACTGTATGTTTCATTGACCTTGTGTATGATGCTCCTTCTGCCTGGAAGCCTACCCCTGATCTGTCCTTTAGGTCAATCCAGTCTTCAAGGGCTGAGGCTTAACATGTAGCTTCAATGTTTTCCTCTTCTTTGAGCCCCCCAGGTAGGGTCGGTCACCCAGAAGGTGGTGAGAAGTTGGGGGACCTTGGAGGCAGACACCCTGGATGCAGAACCCACCTCTGCCACTTACTAGCTGGGTGAACCTGAACAATTTCTTAAACCTCATTTTTCTAAACTATAGGGTACAGCTAATCATACCTACCTCGTGTCATTATTATGAAAATTATATAAGATTTGCATATATGATTCTTGACTCATCAAAGGTGTTCAACTCATGGAGCTGTTATTAAAATTATTACTCTGAGTGAGTTGGGATAAAGCTAAGCTACTGTAACAGAAATACTCTAATAAAACATGTGGGGAAATGGAATGATTTTTCTCTTGAGACAGGTTTGGGTTATATGTGTGAATTGTTATACACTTAAGGTTTGTGTACTTCATTGTGTATAAAATTTTCATCAAGAGAAAAACAAATATTGGAGTCTAGGTAATAATATGCATGCCAATGTACTAAGGAACATATACAGATGTCTGCAATATACTTTGAATTGTGTCCAAAAAGTGAGAAAGTCTGACGGATGGATAGTTGGGTGAAAAGATGGATAGGCTTATAATTTTTTTTTTTGGTAGTAAAATGTTAATGGTAGATACAAGCTATGGGCATATGGCTGTCCATTGTATAATTTTTTAAACTTTGCTATATGTTTGATGTTTTTCATAATAAAAATAAATAAAAAGACACGATCATAAAGTAGTTTTAAAATTATAGTTGTTTTTCTCCCCCTCAAGTAACAGTGCCAAAGTGAGTATGCCAGGTTTGTGGGCAGTTCTGTTCCATCTGTTCACTCAGGGGTGCCAGGCTTGTGGGCTGGGACTCAATTTTTTCCAAGTTGTCAAGTCATTGCTCCATTATCCTCCAGACTCAAGGACATCGTCCTCATCTATGGCCAAAGCTGAAACACTCTGTCGCATTCCAAGAGAAAGAAAGACTAGAGGGGGCACACCCATCTCTTAAAGCCGATGCCCGGCTGTGGACAGCACGACTTTTGTCTGCACTCCATTGTGAGAACTAAGTCACATGACCATATGCCACGGTACAGGAGGCTGGGAAATAGCTAACTCTATTGGTTAGGAAGAAGGAGAGTATCCCCACCCTGTGTTCTCTGACAACACACCAGACAGCCATTCATCACACTGTAGTCATTTGGACCCTGCAAACTCCTTGCTGGTAGAAATAGTGTTTTGCACATCTTGGAATCATCAAAACCAAATACAAGGCCTGAAATGAGAAAGGCGTTGAAGAAATGTTTGCTAAATGAATTAGTGCATGAAAATAAAACTGCATAAATAAATGAGATGAGCAATGAATAGTGCCTTTTTGGACCATACATTTGTTAGTATTTATCTACTTTTATTGGTGGAAAGCAAGTCATCTCTTGATATTGTAGGCCTATAATATGCCAACTCATTCAAATCAAGGAATTCTTATTGATTTAGGCTTCTTTCCCACCCCTCCTCTTTTCTCAAATTTTATCTTCATGAGTGACAAGACTTTTACGAAGTTTACCACACAACGTACATGCCTTGGAGGAAGAAGATTTAACCTGATTAAGAATGGAAACTCTTTTCCACATTATTAAAGCAATTGAGTAACAGCAATTTGGATTAAAATAATGTGAGATGGCATATGAAAATTGTCTATTTATGACAATGAGCTCATAACACTTCTACTGGGTTACCATTTTTTAAAATCTATGTAAGTGCTTAGAAGTAATATAGCTGTGTTTCTTCCGTTATATTCTGTAATTCTAACTTCCCCTAACTCGTGTGGAATTCTTTGCGAGTTGATCCAAATTATTGTGTTTTTAACTGCACTTCGCCAACATTTAATAGGAGATTTAAAGAAACATGATACTACTGTAGATGGCATTCAGCTCAAGTATTAATTGGATCACTATTGAGAAACTAAAATAGGAAAACTTTCTCTCTCAGTTTTTATTGGTTTGCCTTCTACAAGCTACAGCACTGTCCTTTCCAATTCTCATGCACTTCCCTTTTTTTTAAATATTTATTTATTTGGCTGCGTTGGGTCTTAGTTATGGCGTGTGAGATCTTTTGTTGTGATGCACTGACTCTCTAGTTGCAGCTCATGGGCTTAGTTGTTCCATGGCACGTGGGATCTTAGTTCCCCAACCAGGGATCGAACCCTCATCCCTTGCATTACACAGCAGATTCTTAACCATTGGATCACCAAGAAAGTACCTCACGTCATTTCTTTCTCTTCAACTCAGAGAGCTTCTGCTTTTCAGGATTCAAATCAAGGCCTCCATCTGTAGCTCTGTGGTGAACAGTGAATCTCCCAGGTTATTTTAATGGGATCTCCTTATGTCTAATTATTGGAACTTATTTTCAGCAAGCTGGTTTGATAGGCACATGCTAGCCCAGAAGCTACAGTGAATTTGGATGGTTCAGAAACTGACTGTCAGAAGAAAGATCTCGTTTGGGTAGGTATGAACCTGAGTTTGTAACCTGGTAAGAGAAGGCAGTGGTATGGAAAAGGGAGCCTTTGCAACAGGAGGTTCAGTAGAAAGAAGAATGGCTTACCCTGGCTTGGGGATGAAGCAGAGAAGGCTGCATAGGGCAAGCAGGACTTCAGTGGTGGAAAGAGGCTGCTGGGAACAGCCTGGGGTGACTGAGAGGAGACCTGCTGACCCGGGCAGGAGTGAGACTAGAATGCATCCGAGGCCTGAGGTGAAGATGCTGGTCGCTTCTCAGGGCCACTCTGGCCAGGTGGGTTAGTGCTGGGGCTCCACTTTGAGGGTTGCAGAGTTCAGGACCACCATCACTTTTGTCACTAACAAGTTGGCGGTCTTCCAGACCGCTCTCACTCTGACACAAATTGCCAGTTTGAGCCAAGATTGTTACTATAAAACTAAGTTCATCTCTTGGTGGGTGTTAAGACAAGAGATACAGCCAAGACAAAGGTTGGGAGAAAGAAGGATTTAGTACTTGCAGCAACTAAGGAAAACACCAGGGATCTTTTCCAAAGCAGTGTCTCCCCAAACAGCGAAACTGGGGGAGTTTTAAGCCACGGGTATATGAATATTCATGAAGGGGTGGAAGCAATCCACAGAGTCCAAGCTTTGGTTGATTGAAGTCATGAAGGTCAGAAGAGGTCAACATCATCCCCTCTTAGGTTCCAAGTGATCTGGTGGTAGAAACGTCAGGCTAATCTTTACCACTGAAACAGATCTGGAAGTCTTTGAAAGTCAAAGTGATAGTTGCTCAGTCATGTCTGACTCTTTGTAACCCCGTGGCCTGTAGCCCACCAAGCTTCTCTGCCCATGGAATTCTCCAGGGAAGAATACTAGAGTGGGTAACCATTCCCTTCTCCAGGGATCTTCCCGAGCCAGGGGTAGAACCTGGCTCTCTCACATTGCAGGCAAACTCTTTACCATCTGAGCCACCAGAAAAGCCAGGTTGGGGGGTCTTTACAACTGATTTATTATCTTTGCTATTATTACTCCTCTTGCCTGATAACAGTTACTTGTTCCTGCATTCTTTTGTTCCCTTAAGATTATTATTGAGACCTGTTCAAGGACAAACATTGTGGCCAGGCTTGGATCACAAAATGGCCTAGGTCAAAAATTACTTCTCTCATTTCAAGAAAGTCCTGCCTAGTTCTCTCCCTCCAAGAACCCTTACCCTATCTACTTACAACACCGCCTTCAGAATTAACACAACATTATAAATCTATACTTCAATAAAATAAGTTGAAAAAAAAAGTCTACCTTTTGGGTGCAATAATTTGCTAGAAGGACTCACAGAACTCGGAAAAGTCATTATACTTGTGGCTACATTTCATTAATATGAAAGGATTCCAGTGAAAATCAGCCAGGGGAAGAGAGTACAGGATAGGGTCCAGGAGTCATTAGATGCAAGTTGCCCCAAGAACAACTACTGCTCCATGATATAATGTGATGTGAAGCAATACGCATGAAGTATTATTAAACAGGGAAGCTCAAGCCTTTGTGTCCAGAGTTTTTATCTGGGCTGAGTCATGTAGGCACAGATGGACATCTGCATGGCTGACTTTTGTCCCCATCTTCTCCAAAAGGCAGGTTTTGATACCGTGTGGTCCAAGTTTCCCCACCATAAACCACTGTGTTAGCACAGACTTTCTGTCATGGCCCAAGGCCTCTCAATAAGCAAAGGCACTTTTATTCAGGCAGGGCATTGACAAGGTAAATTCTATACTGCACACAGAGTCATTCATTCTTGTTTAGTGGCCCTATGCCCAGAATGTATCAGTGCATCAAATCTGTGGCAGAATATCAGACATAATCTCAACAGCTCTTCTGCCTGAGGGCAACCTTGGAGTTATCACAGGAAGTAAAGCCCCAAAATCTGAACAAGGAATATGAGTACATGTGAAGAAAAGAATCACACCCAGGGCTGAAAGATCAGGAGCCTATTCTTACTGGGTGCTTATCCTATGATGCTTAGGTAGGTCTTTCATTAAAAAAACCAAGACTAGAGTGGTTCACCTGAAAAGCTTAAAAAAATTCCAACTAAATAGATATTTGGAATCACATTCGTTGTGATAACTAACATGGACACCTGGAATTTTCCATCTCTGCATATTATACCCAGAATAACTGACACTCCAATTGTGCTGATGGACAGGAACAGGGCCTGGATGTGGAAGTAGATGGTAAGTTTCATACGGCATTCAAAGAAGGCAAGTTTACCTTCTTCTTAGGGTGGGAAACAGGAGGGACTCCAGATGAATCTGAGCTTTCTCAAGAAGATTCTTCAGAAGCTCATGAAGAGCAGGATCTGTTCCCATGCCTGTCCTGCCAGGAGAAGAAATCATCCAAAACCAGGCTCTTCTGCCATTTCTTAGACTAGGCCATGTGGGACTGGAATGGTATTGCTGAGCATGAAGCATCTCTAAAAATCCAATAGAGGATCCTTATAGAAAGACTTTGGCAGGGCCCATAGCCAACACATTAATTTAATCAACTTGTCCTTAATATTTATAGACCACTTCCTAGGTACTTGTCAGTGGATTCAGTTCCAGGAATATCACCATAAAGCTCACTCCAAAGGAGCTTATGTTCCACCCTGAGTCAAACATATTTACTGAATGCCCACTGAGTGTAAGGTGTACATTCTCTTATTTGTCTAGGGTCTCTATAGGTTAGGCTTCTCTGATGGCTCAGGCAATAAAGAATCTGCCTGCAATGCAGAAGACCCAGGTTCAGTCTCTGCATCAGGAAGATCCCCTGGTGAAGGGAATGGCTACCCTCTCCAGTATTTTTGCCTGGGAAAGTCCATGGACAGAGGAACCGGGTGGGCTACAGTCCATGGTGTCACAAAGAGTCAGATATGACTGACGGACTAACATTTTGACTTTCACTATGTAGATTATGTGATGGTGGCTTCTGACTGCTTCATGAAAGATGGTGGTTAAGGTCTAGCTGTCTCTCTACCTCCTCTTCCTGAATCCATGGGTTTCTGAGCTTTGGAGAAGGTCTAGAATCCCTGGTGACCAAGAGAAGGAAAATGCTGATATAAGTGATTAGTGGAAGGGCTGAGAAAATCAGCTGGATATCTGGCAGTAAGATAATGGCTGGAGTACGTTCTGATTGGTCAGGTTCATCCCATACAAGTTGCTAATTCTGAATGTCACACTGGCTGGGTCCTGTCCTTCCAGGGATCATTCTCCTCAAGGGCTTTCTCTTCTTAAGAGGAATCCTGGTCTCAATGGACAAAGATTGTCCTAAAGCAGTAGTCCCCAACCTTCCTGGCACCAGAGACTTGTTTTGTAGAAAACAGTTTTCCTACAGATAGTGGGGGAAGCGGGGGAGATGGCAGGATAGTTTGGCGATGATTCATGGGCATTTCATTTATTATGCATGTTATTTCTATTATGATTACATTATCTCCACCTCAGACCATCAGGCATTATATCTCAGAGGTTGGGGACACTTTCTGGAACCTTCCACGTTTCCCCGTGAATGGTGATTTCTCCCACCCCCACCCTCAATTTCATAAGCCCTAAAGATTCATCCTTGAGCAATGAATAAATCTTCAGAATCATTCCACTAGTTCATTCTACCTCAGGACCCCACGTGGTGTTTGATTCTGATAGGGCCTCTTTGTGTGCAAGAAATTCTTCTGAAATCTCACAACAAGAAACCAAGTCGTATTACACCACACTGTATGGGAAATCCACACCATTCTCCCCCTCCCTAGTGAGGGTAATCACTGCCAATTCATGGTGCTTTTGTGAAAATGAGTCATTTGGAGGGGTTCCAAAAGAGGCCAAGAAAGGCGGTAGGAGATTGTGTGTTAATCGCTCAGTCATGCCTGACTCTGAGATCCCATGGATTGGGGCCCGCCAGGCTCCTCCGTCCATGGGGTTTTCCAGGCAAGAATACTGGAGTGAGTTGCCATTCCCTTCTCCAAGGGATCTTCCTGACCCAGGGATCGAACCCAGGTCTCCTGCAGTGCAAGCGGATTCTTTACCATCTCAGCCACCAGGTGGGTCATGGTAGAAGATTGGATAGATGGATTTGGTGACGTAAAATCACAGATTTAAATGCGGTACACTTCATAGAGTTGTTCTTTTGATCCTTGCTGAGAGTGTTGATTAAAGAGAGAAGTTATCCAGATTTGTGACTTTTGGTAATATGATTATACTATCTTCTGCAATTTTATGTATTTATATGCAGGATCTTAGTTCCCCAACCAGGCACCGAAACTGCGCCCCCTACAGTAGAAGCATCCAGTCTTAATCACTGGACCACCAGGGAAGGCCCCCACCAAAACTTTTATTTCTGACTAGATAGTATATGCCTACATTGCCTAACTCAAAATGACATGCAAATATTTGTATTAAGAAGTTGTGCCCCCCACATATCCTTCCCTCAGAGGTAACCACTTTTGCATCATTTTGTGTTTCTTTATGCAAATATAAGCAATGAAGCTTCCTCTCTGGTTTTGGAGATCCCTTACTAGAAGAGCTTGCCCTCTCCTTGTAACCTCAAATAAACATACATCCCCAGCCTTGTCCGCAGTCGGGCCCAAGCTATATAATCTAGGCTCAGCCAATCAAAAACCACCTGCCCAAAGTGTGAATTGGAAGGAGGTGAAATGCCAAAGCAGGCACACCAGAGACACTGATGCCAGTGGTTCAGATGGCAGTATTTGGAGTCCAGGGCCAAGCAGGTCAGTGGTATCCACTGAGGCATTTGCAAAGCCAGGTTAACAGTGAGTCCAGTGACTCTTTGCTTTCTTTCTTTCTTTCTCTCTCTCTCTCTCTTTTTTTTTTTTTTTTTTGTTGCACAGCATGTGGGAGAAGGGAGCGACAGAGGATGAGATGGTTGGATGGCATCACTGACCCAAAGGACATGAGTTTGAGCAAACCCCAGGGGACAGAGAAGGACAAGGAGGCCTGGCGCACTGCAGTTCATGGGGTTGCAAAGAGTCAGATGTGGCTTAGCAAATGAATAACAGCAAATGTGGGATCTTAGTTCCCCGACCAGGGACTGAACCTGCAGGCGCTGCATTGGGAGCACAGGTCTTAACTGCTGCAGCCAGAGACACCCCTCCAATGACTCTTTACCTTCAGGCCTCCTCACTCAAATGAGCCTCTTCCAAAACCTAGAAGAGGATTTCAGCGAAGTGTTGACGCATTTTTGTAAAATCTTCAAAAGCCAGATATTCTCGCTGCCATTGGTTAAGACTCTCTTTCCCCTCCCAAGAACACTCTGTCCTTTGTACTCTTGGTATTGGAGTGGCTGCAGCATTGAGAGAGGGACAAGCTAATTATGGGGAAGGTGAGCGGGGGTACATTTAATCTGGGTCTAGTGTAACGCTTCTATGTGGTTCTATGTGCTATCCAACCTGGTATCAGAATGGCTTCCAGGAACACTTTAATCTCCCACTGTGCTGCTTCACTCAGCCTCAGGTCATGACGGTTCAGGACCAGGACTTGTGCTGCAAATAGATATGTCCTTCATGCCAGGTCCTGAACTGTGTGGAGAGCGGAGAAGAAATCAGATACGGAACGCACAGAGCCAGAAGCCCGTCTGTGGGAAATCCTTCTGAACCTCTCAGGATCACAAATGAAACTTGATAGAAGTTTTCCCAAATCTGATAACAATCCAACAACTTTCTGTGATGTTGACAATAACAAGTATGAAGCCAAAAGAAAAATTTCTAAATTATAAAAAATACAAAACAAGTTTGGATCTCAGCCAGCTGGTGATGAGGGTTAACATCTGATGAGATGAAAGTGGTCCTTCATCTGTGTGGTCTTCCTGCCCCAAACCTAGACTCTGTACCAAACCATGACGAAAACAGACAAACTCAAATCGAGGAGCATTCTACAAAATATCTATAAAGCTCAAAACTTTCAAGGTTACCACAAGGAAGGGACATCTGAGAAACTGTCATAGCCCAGAGGAGTCTAAGAAGACATGACTAAATGAGTGGGATGTATTATCCTGGAATAGAAAAGAGAGCTTAGTGAAGAACTAATAAAATTCAAATAAAGTGCGGAGTTATTTAATAATGTTTCAAATTTGATTCATTTGTTAACAAATACATAATAGGGGAAAATGGGTGAGGTGTATAAAGGAGCTCTTTGCTCTATCTTTACGACTTCTGTAAATCTGAAACTCTTCTACATTTTAAAAGTTACCTGGAAAAGAAATCTGGGTCAACCAGAGTAAAAGAAAGACTGAATTATCTCTTCCCTCTATCAGTTCAGTTCAGTTGCTCAGTTGTGTCCAACTCTTTGCAACTCCATGGACAGCAGCACACCAGGCTTCCCTGTCCATCACCAACTCCCAGAGCCCACTCAAACTCATGTCCATCAAGTCAGTGATGCCATCAAACCATCACATCCTCTGTTGTCCCCTTCTCCTGCCTTCAATCTTTCTATAGAAAATACTATAAATTATATTTTATAACCCTATTCTTACATAGCCCAAAAATGAAATGGAAAAATATAACATGAGATGTGTCAGGCAAATAAATTATTATGTACTATTTCTAGATTTTGTGATATTTATGGTATTTATCAGGTTTAAAAATGTTTTTTGATATTTTTTTCCTTTCATTCTAAATATTTGCTTTTGTGCCTAATTTTCAGTTCATTAGTTTTTGCTAGAGAATGACTTCTTGAAACCCAGCTCTGCCCCCTTGGTCTATGTGTGCAGCTGTGGGCAATAGTTTTATCACAATTGTTGCTGTTTTTTAGTTGCTAAGCCGTGTCTCATTCTTTGGGACCGCATAGACTGAGGCACACAAGGCTTCCCTGTCCTCCACTATCTCCTCAACCTTGCTCAAATTCATGTTCATTGAGTCGCTGATACCATCCAACCATCTCACTCTCTGTTGCCCCTTTCTTCTTTTGCCTTCAATTTTCCCCAGCATTAGGATCTTTTCCAATGGGTCAGCTCTTAGCATCAGGTGGCCAAAGTGTTGGAGTTTCAGCTTGAGCATCATTCCTTCCAATGCATATTCAGGACTAATCTCCTTTAGGATGGACTCCTTGCAGTCCAAGGGACTCTCAAGAGTCTTCTCCAGAATCACAGTTCAAAAGCATCAGTTCTTCAGTGCTCAGCAGTACCAGTCTATAATATGATGTAGGAGATTTGTATTGTTATTTGGCCCTCCCAAAGATCAAAGATAATTATTTAAATATTACTTAAATAAACCCTCTCTTTTGCATAAATCATCCATAGTGTGTTTCTGCTGCTTATAAATGAGAATTTGATGAAAAAGTTGGCCATAATTTAAATTAGTGGTTCTAAGCCCTGGAGGTACTTTAGAGTCTCCTGGGTGGGGGTGGGGGAAGGGGGTTAGAATATGCTAATGCTCAATCCCATATGTTGAACCAGCATTTCCAAGGCTAGGACCTAGGCATCAGCAGTATTTAAAAGTCCTTAGATGACTCTGATATTCAGCCAGCCTTGAGGACCGTTGGATACAGTCTAGTCTCCAAGTGGTTCGAAATCAATTATTTATATTAGGGGTCCTAATTTTGTGCCCATCACTGCACTAGGTGAGATGCACAGAAGGTGAAACAGGCCGTCAGGGACCCCCTTGGTCTGCACATCCCAGAGAGAGAATGGGGTGTTTGGATTTTCCTTTGAGAAGCAGAGGGAGAGAAAACTGAATGCACACTGCCCGGGGAGAGGAGGGAATCTGTCCGGGAGATCTGTGTTTTGCTTATCACATCTAGGGGTGGTAAGAGATTTTGAAAGAATGCACTATGAATTCCCAGATGCTTCCAACAAATTTAAGTGCATGTAGAACCTTCCACCAGAACTCTCAACTTTGACGTTAATGGGGGAAAAATGATCTCAAATGACCTGCAGGCTCTGAGCTCCTGCCTTCATGGAGATGGAATACAAACCGTCTAGCAACATTGTGTGGTTGCTGAGAAAACAGGAAGGGAGAGAGAGAGGTTGCTCACAGTAGCAACAAAAATATAAAATACTAAGAAAGCAAGGGGCATAGAGAATCTAGAGTCAGAAAACTACAAACTTTAAGTTTTTTAACGCCTACTTTAAAAAAATAGAATTGGGGTAGTTTAACATCATAAATGTATTCATCCATCCCAAACTAACTATAAACATTCAATAGAATTTCGATCTCTATCCCCCAAAAATTGTTTTTGGAACTTGACACTCATTTTAAAGTTGAACCAACAGAATATGTGAATATGTCAGTTTTGTTTTGTTTTGTTTTTAAAAAGAAGCCAAGGTATTGATTGTTATCAGATATTAAAACATATTTTTTAAGTGACAAGAATATAAACAGAATGATATGGTCTTAGGAACAAACAGGTAAGGAACAGAATGAAAAGTAAAGAAATAACTCTACTTATTATAAATAATCAAATATGATAAAGATGGAATTCCAGCTAAGTGGAGAAGAATGAACCAGTCCATATATCATTTTGGAATAACTGGCTAACCATTTGGAAAAAATCAAGCAGGATTTCCTCCTCATAACATCCATGGTAATAACTTGCACATGGTCTCTATATTTAAAAAAAAAAATCAAGGTACCAGAAGGAAAAAGAGGTAAAGTTTTATGTAAACGTGTAGGAAGGAAATGCGTAGTAGGAAAAGCTTTCTAAGCATACCACCAAAGGAAATATCAATAAAGTAGCATACTCAGAGAAATGACTATAATAAATATTTTAGAGTTCTAAAAAAAGAAAAAACATAAATGATAAATTACATTTGGGAAAATAGCTGTGATATGTGACATACATAGGATTTAATATCTTAAAATACAAAGGGATACCTGATGAAAGAAAGAGGCAAATAGTGTAGTATAAAGTAAATGAGATAGAATAAGAACTGTCTATTCCTACAACGAGTGCACACAATCAACGTTAAAAAAAAAAAAAAAAGGATTCAACCTCCTTAGTCAATAGAAAGCATATGAAAACAAAGCAAAGCTACTTTTGGTCTAAAAGATTAGCAAAGAGGGTGTGGAAAAACAGGTTCACCTCTAAAAAATATAAACCTATAACATCATTTCTGGAAAACAATTAGGTATTGAGTCTTCACTGTCTTGCAAAGATTCATTTCCTTTGGCCCAGGAATCTTTTTTTGAGAATGTCATTCTAAGATGTGTTGGCATAAAAGCACCAAGAGGTAAAATTAAGCCCATGTTTAGGCATCAGTAAAGCAAAGAAAGCTTTTCTTTTAAAATGAAAGAGTTATACTACTTAAAAAAATAATTGTAATATACTGAGTGACTGAACTGAATTGAACTGATAGTGGAATTATATATAACTTTGTTTTGTATTTTCCAAGTCTCCTATAAATATGCTATCATATTTTCATAATTTAAAAATTAAAGAAGAAGGAGAAAAAAAAGAGTTGTGGGGATAGGAGAGAGGGAAGGGTGTTGTTCAGTCACTCAGTTAGTTGTGTCTAACTCTTGCCAACCTCACGGACAGCAGCACGCCAGGCTTCCCTGTCCTTCACCATCCCCCAGAGTTTGCTCAAACTCAGGTCCATTGGGTCGATGATACCATTCAACCATCCCATCCTCTTTCACCCCCTTCCTTCTGCCCTCAATCTTTCCCAGCATCAGGGTCTTTTCCCATGAGTCATCTCTTTGCATCTGGTGGGGAGGAAGGGCAATATAGAGATAGGGGACAAAGAGATGTAAATTATTAGATATAAAACAAGCTATCAGGACATACTGAACAGCATGAAGGATACAACCAATATGCTGTAACTACAAAAGGAGAATAACCTTTAAAAATTGTGAATCACTACATTGTACACATTTAACATATAAGCACAAGCTGGAATCAAGATTGCTGGGAGAAATATCAATAACCTCAGATATGCAGATGACACCACCCTTATGGCAGAAAGTGAAGAGGAACTAAAAACCTCTTGATGAAAGTGAAAGGGGAGAGTGAAAAAGTTGGCTTAAAGCTCAACATTCAGAAAACGAAGATCATGGCATCTGGTCCCATCACTTCATGGGAAATAGATGGGGAAACAGTGGAAACAGTGTCAGACTTTATTTGTTTGGGCTCCAAAATCACTGCAGATGGTGACTTCAGCCATGAAATTAAAAGATGCTTACTCCTTGGAAGAAAAGTTATGACCAACCTAGATAGCAAATTGAAAAGCAGAGACATTACTTTGCCAACAAAGGTCCGTCTAGTCAAGGCTATGGTTTTTCCTGTGGTCATGTATGGATGTGAGAGTTGGACTGTGAAGAAAGCTGAGCGCCGAAGAATTGATGCTTTTGAACTGTGGTGTTGGAGAAGACTGTTGAGAGTCCCTTGGACTGCAAGGAGATCCAACCAATCCATCCTAAAGGAGATCAGTCCTGGGATTTCTTTGGAAGGAATGATGCTAAAGCTGAAACTCCAGTACTTTGGCCACCTCATGAAAAGAGTTGACTCATTGGAAAAGACTCTGATGGTGGGAGGGATTGGGGGCAGGAGGAGAAGGGGATGACAGAGGATGAGATGTCTGGATGGCATCGCTGACTCGATGGACGTGAGTCTGAGTGAATTGCGGGAGTTGGTGATGGACAGGGAGGCCTGGCGTGCTGCGATTCATGGGGTCACAAAGAGTCAGACACAACTGAGCAACTGAGAACTGAACACATAATATTGTACATCAACTATACTTCAATAAAAATAAAAAAAGAAATACATTTGATATTCAAAAATAGACTGGAGGAGTATCATAGTAGATAAACCAGAATCTGGCTGAACCTTTTTTATGACAGTCCTTGGTGTCGCAAAGAGTTGGACATGACTGAGGAACTAAGCACATTTTTATTTTCTAGTTTGAGGTAGGCAAGGGAATACGGTGGGAAAAACCACGATTTTTTTTCACTGTTTCATTTATCTTTAGATCCCCATCCACACTCTGCATGAAGATATTTAACCTACTACCATGTATAGTAATGAAAAACTAGAAAAAAATAGTAGATAAAATAATAAAAGATTTGTTTCAAGTGTATGCACAGTCTTATTACAGACTCCTAAGATTTTTATAAGTTTTATTCTAGGAGCCGCTAACAATTATAATTGCAAATTTATATTTATAGACATGGAAAGATATTCTCAATTTACAAGGTAAAAAATAAAGCTCAAGAAACAATCATCTGGTAAGATCCTGTCTTCGTTAAGTAAATATTTAAAAGTATATTGATGCACAGAAAAATAAGAAGAAGAAAAAAAGCCCAGAAGAATGAATACAAAAATGGATGCAATGAGTGTGGAGGTGAGGAGAGGGGATGGTTGGCATTTTTAAAATCTATATTTTCTAAAATTAATAACTTCTGGAATACAGCAATGATGTTGATGGAGATCTTTAGCTGCTCCACTATAATACCTTCTGGAAGAAGGCAGGGTATAAATCAATTATTTAATTAAAGAAATATAGGGCAGGGACTTCCCTGGTGGTCAGTGGCTAAGACTCTGCTCTTTCTATGCAAGGGCCCCGGTTCCGTCCCTGGTCAGGGAGTTAGAGCCCACACGCCTGCATTCAGCAATGAAGACCCCACATGCAGCAACTAAAACCCAGAGCAGACACATTAAAAATAAAAGTTTAAAAGGAGTATTAAAAAAGAAAGAAATATAGAGCAGTTGGCCCACATGCCTGGTCCCATCTCCAAATTACTAGGCACCCTTGACAATGCTGTGTATTTGCAAGAATGCCATGGGCTCTAAAACATTTGATCTTCGGGCATCTGTCCTCTTCATTTTCTCAGCCACCCTGAGGGTGCCTGGAGGTGCTCAGCCTTTGTTAAAGATGAGGGGGCCAAACTCCAGAGAGCTCACCTGTCCAAGCATCATGAAGGACAACATCCTTGCTGGGACTAGGTAGGTCCCTGGGGCTACTGCTTTTTGCTCCACAGATGACATTTTTGAGTTCTTTTGCCATCCTTGCTATGCATCCAGTCCAGGCACCTCCTTCTGCAATAGACCCAGGACTTTTCCTTTCCTCCTTTACTGGGGTAGGAGGGGATGGGAATAGGGGTCCCTTATTAGATCAGCATTTGCAGGCCATCATGAAAAGGCCACAGTTCGTGAGAGAGAGAGAAAGTGAGCAAATTACAGTGCCATCTCAAAGGAGAAGGTGGAGACTTAAGTACAGCCCAAAAGGTTGACCATCTCCCCCAGGAAGCAATAGGGTTTCAAAGAGGGTTGACACCTGGGCGATGATGCTTTTGGTCCATGGAGCCTGAAGCTCCCCCCCAGGGCTTGCCAGCCTCTCTGGGAGGTCTCACAAAAACTGTCCACCTGCCTGTCTCCTGGGATCACAGCAAGGGCCCGTGGGAGCGGGGGACACTCTCAGAGGGTGCCCCCGGCCCTTCTGTCAGCCCCATCTTTGCCCCTTTCTTTTTTTCATGTTCTTACCACTAGTTCACATCCAAACACGTGTCGTCTTCCAGATAGAGGCAAGCTTAGCGTAGGTCTCCTGGAGCCCTGCAGACCATGCTCGGGAGGGAGGCCGCCTAAAATTCTGTCTGTGGTGCTTTTGTTGCTGGTGAAGTGAAGTGACGTGAAGTCATTCAGTCCTGTCTGACTCTTTGCCATCCCATGGACTACAGTCCGTGGAATTCTCCAGGCCAGAATACTGGACCCCTACAGTCCGTGTTGTGCTCAGTGTCTCAGCTTCTGTCTCTCTCTTGAGTGGGGATACTAATTCTCCATGCAGAGCTATTAGAGAGCTGAGTTAATTCAGACAAAAGACCTAACATCACTTACCACTTGGACCACAGCCTCCTCTCTGGGGAAAATGCAAAGGTTGGTGGGGTAGCCTTGTGACCCCAGCCAGCTCCACTCTGGGAGCCACTCCCTTCCCCTCCCAGAGCTAAGAGCTCTCAAACATGGATGGCTCTTCACATGGCCATAGAGTTTCCCAAAAAGATTTTGTTAATCTCCATTAGCTAGACACTCTAATTAGACTGTCTCTTGTTTTGCTAGAAAAATACAGTTTTTAGCCTTCTATGCTGAAGCTGAAACTCCAGTACTTTGGCCACCTCATGCGAAGAGTTGACTCATTGGAAAAGACCCTGATGCTGGGAGGGATTGGGGGCAGGAGGAGAAAGGGACGACTGAGGATGAGATGGTTGGATGGCATCACGGACTCAATGGTCGTGAGTCTGAGTGAACTCCGGGAGTTGGTGATGGACAGGGAGGCCTGGCGTGCTGCGATTCATGGGGTCGCAGAGAGTCAGACACGACTGAGCGACTGAACTGACTGACTGACTGACTGACTGATTCTGGCATACTATTATATAGTGTTCTTTTATCCTTTTTAAAAAAAAAAAATCTATTTGCAGGGCAGGAATAGAGACTCAGACAGAGGACAGACTTGCGGACACGACAAGGGAAGGAGAGGGTGGGGTGAATTGAGATGTTGCCCAGTTGCCCAGTCATATCTGACTCTTTGCAACCCCATGGACTGCAGCAGGCCAGTCCTCCCTGTCTCTCACCATCTCCCGGAGTCTGCCTCAGTTCATGTTCATTGCGTCCATGATGCTGTCCAGCCATCTCATCCTCTGACACTGTCTTCTCTGCGCTCAGTCTTTCCCACCATCAGGGACTTTTCCAATGAGTTGTCTGTTCCCATCAGATGACCAAAATACTGGAGCTTCAGCTTCAGCATCAGTCCTTCCAGTGAATATTCAGGGTTGATCTCCCTTAAGATTGACTGGCTTGATCTCCTTGCAGTCCAGGGGACTTTTAGGAGCCCAGCACCACAGTTCGAAGGCATCAATTCTTTGGCATCCTGCCTTCTTTATGGTCCAGCTCTCACACCCGTGTGTGACCACTGGGAAGACCATAGCCCTGACTATACAGCCCTTTGTCAGCAGACTAATGTCTCTGATTTTCAGCACACTGTTTGGAAGGTTTGTCATCACTTTCCTGCCAAGCAACCGTTTTCTGATTTCATGGCTGCAGTCACCATTGGCAGTGATTTTGGAGCCCAGGAAGGGGAAACCTGTCACTTCTTCCACCCCTTCCCCTTCTATTTGCCATGCAGTAATGGGGCCAGATGCCATGTCTTAGTTTTTTTATATTTAGCCTTAAACCAGATTTTTCACTCTTCTTCTTCACCCTCATCAAGAGGTTCTTTAGTTCCTCTTTGCTTTCTGCCATTGAATGGTATCATCCTCCTATCTGAGGTTGTTGATGTTTTTCCGCCTATCTTGATTCCAGCTTGTAACTCCTCCAGCCCAGCATTTCTCATGATGTGCTCAGCAAATAGGTTAAACAAACAGGGTGACAACAGAGAGCCCTGTTGGACTCCTTTTTCGATCTTGAACCAATCAGTTGTTCCATGCAGGGTTCTGTTGCTTCTTGATCAGCATACAGGTTTCTCAGGAGACAGGTAAGATGGCCTGCTGTTCCCGTCTCTCTAAGAGCTTTCTACAGTTTATCATGATCCACACAATCAAAGGCTTTAGCATAGTCGATGAAACAGAGATCGATGCTTTTCTGAAATTCCCTTGCTTTCTCTATAATCCAGCAAATGTTGGCAGTTTGTTAGTCTTCCTTTTCTAAACCCAGCTGGGACATCTGGAAGTTCTTGGTTCCCATAATGCTGAAGACTAGCATGCAAGATTTTAAGTAAGACCTTACTAGCTTGGGACGTGCGTGCAATTGTCTGATGGTTAGCACATTTTTTGGTACTACCCTTCTTGAGATCTGGGAGGAAGATTGACATTTTCCAGTGCTGTGGCCACTGCTGGGTCTTCAAAATTTGCTGACATAATGAATGCAAAACCCTGATGGCATCACCCTTTAGGGATGTGAGTAGTTTTGCTGGAATTTCATCACATACACTAGCTTTATTAACAGCAGTGCTTCTTAAGGCACACTTGACTTCGCACTCCAGAATGTCTGGCTCTGGGTGACTAACCACCCCATCACAGCAATCTGGTTGGTTAAGATCTACACATTAAGATTCAGTTCATTAAGATCTTTACACATTACAGTATGTAACATAGACAGCTAGTGGGAAGATGCTGGGTAACACAGAGTGCTCAACCTAGTGCTCTGTGACAACCTAGAGGGCTGGGGTTGGGGATGGGGTTGAAAGGAGGTTCAAGAAGGAGGGGACATACATATACTTATGGCAGAAACCAACACAACATTATAAAGCCATTATCCTCCAATGAAAAAAAAAAGTCTTTCCAACTGCTTGGCTTTCATGGAAGGATAGAAAGTACATCATTTCTGGAGGGACTTTGTAAATGATTTAATATCTTAGATGAAAGCAAATTTATGTCAGATAGATGCAAAGCTAATACTGATTTTTTAAAATTTTATTTTGGCCCAACTCTGCCTGGCCGCAGAGATCTCAAGTGAGAAACTGGTCTTTCAGCTCGAGTGTTCCATGATGATGCGTTCACGGCTCACCAAGCGAGAAGCAGCTGTCAGGAGTCAGTTTGTCAGTAGAGGTGGGTGAGGAGAGGGTGGAGCGAGGCTTTGATCCAGGGCTTTCTGAGCTTGGAGTGTGTGGAGACAGAGCAGGACGAAGCACCACAGAAGCTGGTAAACTGTTTGGAGGGCTCATCCTGGGAGCTCAGGCTGGGAGAACTGAACAGGAGGGACTTGCATGCCTGCCTCCCTTCCTTCCCTCTGTGACTCAAGACCTTTGCCTGCCCCTCCGCCTTCTTCAGCGGGACTACAGGGGGCTGGGGAGCCAACCCAGCAAAACTTAGTGACTTAGGATAACAACCAACAGTCACACCTTTGCTCACAGTTCTGCAGACTGGGTTGGGCCTAGTTGGGAACCTCTGCTGTCACGCCTAGGGTCACTCATGCAGTTATCGTCAGATATCTGGGGATACCACCAGGGCTCCCTGATGGATTTGCTTCTATCTCACCTCTAGTTAAGAATGATTGGCTGGTGAAGATCTCTCCATGTCAAATGGGTGTGCGTGCTAAGTCACTTCAGTTGTGTCCAACTCTGGGCTACCCTATGGACCGCTTGCTCAAATGTATGGAACAAAACACACCTACCGGGAACATGAATGGGCAAGAAAACACAGCATAGTTAAAGAAAACAGACCTTCAGTAATCAACATGGAAAAAGCACAAATCAGTGAACTGCCTTCAAACGTATTAGAAACAGTCATGGTCCAACAAAGCGTGGAGCAAGACGATCACCTCCCAAGGCTTGGAATCCAAGGAGATAGTAATACACTGTATAGCATTTCCTCATTTTCAGATCATATCACAAGGGTCTCCTCAATTCAGACCCAGTTTTCATCAACTCCACTTTAAGGAGGAAAGAGGGACACACGCAGAGCTGATGACTGGGCCCAGGTCAGGGTGCCTAGTGTCCTGGAGAGGACTCCAAGTTGGGCCTCCTGCTTCCTGTCCATGTCCATCCCTGCGCTGGCTGCACTGAGCATCATCCTCAAGAAACCCTTGGGCAGGGGCTCTGTGCCCAGGCCCAACACTAGGGAGCCCAGAGTAGGTGAGTAACCTCCCTGTGGTCACCCAGCTGGATGGTGCGGGTCCACCCTCCCGGGCTCTGCCGCAGCTCACCTGACCCCTCCGAGAGTCCACCACAGGCCTGCCCACCCTCACATGCTTTGTTTTACTGCCTGCTTGTGCACCCATTCTCCAGGCAAGAACACTGGAATGGCTTGCCATGCCTTCCTCCAAGGACCTTCCTTACCCAGGGATCGAACCTGCGTCTCTTGTCTCCTGCATTGGCAGGTGGGTTCTTTACCACTAGCACCACCGGGGAAGCCCTGCTGACTTGCTTACAACATCTCATTTTGTTGAGGCCAGGTGACCAGTCCAAAGACATCTGTCAAGTTCTTGGAGTGGATCGCAAAGACAGGGTCCCTTCAGAATCTTCCAGTGCCAGCCCAGGGTGCTTCTCCCACCCATGGGGCCTGGTGGCACACTCAGTTTGGTCTGTGTTACAGTGACAATAGCTGAAAGCTCATCAGTCCTCCTATGCTTATTGCCATGATCTGAAGCTGAGAAGAGGGATGCTGAAGACATCCTTGAGCATGTCTGTGAGCTGAAGACAAGGGGTGGAGCTACTGGGAAAGACCTGAGGTCCACTGAAGAACGGTCCAAGGAGGGGAAAGGTGGGAGTCAGCTCCTCTTTCTGCTGCTGCTGCCACTGCTAAGTCACTTCAGTCGTGTCCGACTCTGTGTGACCCCATAGACGGCAGCCCGCCAGGCTCCCCCGTCCCTGGGATTCCCCAGGCAAGAACACTGGAGTGGGTTGCCGTTTCCTTCTCCGTTCCTCTTTCTAGATGTATTCAAGCTCAGAAGGGACAGTCACCGCCCTGGGTGTGAGAGGCGATAGACCGCCTTTACCTCCGAGCTCCTTTCTACACAGACAGGAAACAGGGGTTGTCTCCCATGAGCTTTGAAACTCAGCTGTAAGTGGACCCAATACTGCCCCCTCCTTATGGAAAAGCCAGCTGTTTTGGGTTAAACTGTTTCTGTCTCCCTCAAACTCACATGCAGAAGCCCTAACCCCCAGGACCCCAGAATGTGACCGATGCGCGGACCTAGGGTTGTTGCAGATGGAGTTAGCTACAATGAGGTCAGACTGGAGGAAGGCCCCTCATCCAGTGTGACTATCTTTGTAAAATGGGGAAGTTAGGATGCAGACATGCGCACGGGGAGAAGGCCGCGTGAAGATGAAGGCAGGGGTGCATCTCCAAGCCGAGGACACTGAAGAGAGCCCAGAAAGCTACGGGAGGGGCCTGGAGCAGCTTCTCCCTCCTCGCTGCCAGGAGGCAGTGATGCTGCCAACCCTTGGACCTCCTCGTCTCAGCCTCCAGACTCATGGGATGATGCCTGGGCATGGTGGTCCTCCATTAGGACGGCCCGAGCTGACTCCAACTCCAACGCAGGGCTGCTTTTCCAGCCCCCTGGGGAGAGGCGCCTTTGTCACCTTCAACAACGGCCCGCTTTGCTGCCCAGTTACGCCAAGGCATTCAAGGGCCTGGCTGCCAAAGGGTTGACGGCCGGAGACAAAGCCATTCTCAAATGATCAGTGGTGGGGCAGCTGCCTCCTCGGAGCCCTCTGTGCGAAAGCAGCCCTCCTAGGCCCAGGAGTCTCTGGCTTTCCTAATGTCTTGCATGATCACCAGGCCTGCAGTGGGCAGCCGCCTCCCGGTCAGAGGTCAGAGGCCCTCTGCTCAGATGAAAGCGCCCACAAAGCCACAGGGACAGAGGGAGGGAGTAGACAAAGATGCACCTGGGGGACCAGAAGCCCTGCTCCTGCCTTCAAAGCACTGGCCTTTACAGCTGGGCTCCCTTTATCCAGGCGAGGGTTTCATTCAAGCCACCAGGTCTCTGACTTCGACCCAGATTCACACCAGGAGTGTGGCAGCTGAATGCACTTTAGAAGCCAGGACCCACAGATCTCAGCGTCCGGGGGTTGAGCCCCACCTGCAGAAGGCCCAGGACTGGAAGGCCAGGAGTCACGGCCACCGTCATCTCCCAGAGCCTCTGTAGTGACAACTCACGTCCCTCCAGTGCTCACTGCACGAGGCATTTCGTGTGTGTGGCATTTTCCATCTAATCCCTGCTGGAAGTGTGGGGGGAGGGGGACCATTAGCGCATCATTAGTACACCTTAGGACTTCCCTGATGGCTCAGTGATAGAGAATCCACCAGCAAAGTGGGAAATGCAGGAGACGCAGGTTTGATCTCTGGGTCAGGAAGGTCCCCTGGAGGAGGGCATGGCAATATACTTGCCTGGAGAATCCCATGGACAGAGGAGACTGGAGGGTTCCAGTCCTTAGGGTTGCAAAGAGTCGGACGCGACAGAAGCAACTGTGCAGGCGTACTGCATCTCACAGAAAGAGGGAAAGTGAGGCCCAGAGGGATTAAGGAACTTGCCCGAGGCTGCAGAGCTCTAGAGCATGGAGCCAAGCTCTGAGCTTGTAACCACGGTGCTAAACAGCCTCGTCTTGGCTGTGTCCAACCCACTGGGAGTGTCCTCGGCAGAGGGCGGGCTAGAGTCCTCTGAGTCATGAAGGTCAAGGTCGAGGGCCTGGTTTCCAGACATTTTGTCTCCCTCTGGAGCCTGCTGATCTTGGCATTGGTACAGTCCCCATTTTTTTTTTTTTTTTTGCAAAGAGGCTGAGGTCTAGTGAGGTGAAGTGACTAGCCCCCAAATCCCACAGCAAATCAGTGGCAGAACCAGGCCAGGAGTGGATGTCCTGGTTTCCAACCCAGCAGTCTTTGTTAAATACCATGTTCCATCTTAGCAAGTGGGAGTCATTTTCTCCCACCACCTGAGAGATTCATAAAGGATGCCGCAAAATTATTTCTGATCCCTAAGGCCATGATGTACTTGGTCAGGTCTGCCGTGGCAGATATTCCATGGGGGAGTTTGAGAAATGGGGCAGATACAGCTGCTTTCAATTGAGACAAGTACCCAACCTGTGCTAGGGAGAATCCCCTGAGGAGGAGCAAACCCAGGCTGCATCTCCCGGAACCATATTTTAGGAGTGAGCTAACCTTTGGGTGAAAGTCCATCACTCCTCCTATGCTTATTGTGCTGATCACTGATTCATGTGAGCTGGAGAAAAGGGGATCATTTTAGCACCATATTCAAAGACCACTCAGAGAGAGACAGCAAGTGTTGGTAGTCCTTGAGGCAAGTCTACAAACTTTTTCCATCCATCCTTCTATTCACCTCTACCCACCCATACACCCATTCATCTTTCCATCCATCCATCCGTCTGTCCATCTATCCATCCGTCAGCCCATCCATCCATCCATCCATCCATCCCTCCATCCAACCATTGACACATTCATCCCTCCATTTCTTCCCTCTTCCTTACTCTGTGAAAAGCATTCTTCTAGACCTTAGGATTTACAAAAGAACAAGTCTTAATTCCTGCTCTTAGAGGACCTGGGATGCTATTTAGAGATGAAGTCATATAATCAGCCTGTAACTACAACTTCATGTGTTCCATGAGGGAAACAGTTGAAAACCTGGGGAGCCTGGAGAGAGCTTCTTGGAGGGAGTGACATTTAGCTGAGTAGCTAAAGCTACAAAGACTGCCTCTGAATTGCTCTCAGATAAGCAGACAGGCTCTCCCCAGGAGAGGCTGTGAATTGTGTGACAGGCAAAGCAAGCCCCAGGCCCAGGAAAGATGCCACTTCTTCCCAGCAGTCAGACGTTACTTCTTCCCCAGGGCCCACTCCCCTTTCCCTCCCCTCTCCAGATGGATTTTATAAACAAGATAAAATCAGAACTTAAAAGGCTAAACAGACTCCGCGCAGCCTCTTTCATTGGCTAGAGCAGCCCAGGACTGTTTTTCCAGACGTTTTCCCAGCCTGTTTGTAGCAGAGGCCAGAGGTAAGGAGTGTCAAGAGGGAGCAAGTGCTGGAAGGGAAAGGGGGCCTCGGTACCGTCCGGGGGCCAGCCTGGGAGATCTCCGTCACCTGGAAAAACACGGAGCCTCCTACCTTCATGTTTTATGACCACCCCATCCCCACTCTCCTCCCTGCTCTGCCCCAGAAACCCAGCCTGCACCCCCATCACTCCCTTCCCAGGAGAGACTTTAATCCAGCTCCAGGGCAACGTTAGGTCAGCCCTATTCATCACTCGCAAACGCAGGCCAGCAGCATCTGCTGAGAACACCACACCCCGAGGTTTGGCAGCAATGGGCCAACCCCTCTGCTGGAAGAGGGGCAAAGCTACCCCGCATGCAGCCGGGGGGGTTGGGGAGCAGTGCGCTGATCATGGGAAGGAAAGTCCCAGGCCGGTGGTGGCTGTCGGGCCAGTGCCTGGCACGAGACCTGGGTTCCTTTCTGTCTTGCTCAGTGAGGTTTGCAGCGTAAAGTAAGGCTTTATGCTTACAGGTCAATATCAAACTGTGAACCGCCCCCCAGGACCTCAGGACCAAAGCATTTGTATTTTACTGTTTAAACTTTGGATCGAAGGGGGAAGACCAAAAGGGCCACTGGATTGGCAAGTTAAGCAAGTGCACTCTGTTGTACCTCAGGTGTGGGGGAAGAGAAATCAGGTGACATGTGGCCATAAAAATAGTTGTAAAGACGAAGAAGGAAGAGGAGGAGGAGGGGAAGAAGAAGACTCAGTAAGAGACCAAGCTGGGATCGGAACTCAGGGCAGTCTGGTCTAAGAGTCCATAAGATTAATGGCTCTGCCGTGGAAGCCACAGAGCCCAGCCTTTGCTTTCCCCAGTTCTGAGTACTTGGATGTCAGGTACTTAAACAGGCACAGTCAGGCCACTAAACCTGTCCAGAGACCCAGAGGGTTGAAAGCTATGTCCCCTGCTCCCAGCTTTGGAACTGGAGGGGCTGAGGAGGAAGTCCTGCGAGTGAAGGCCAGACTCCAGTCTGCTCTGGGGCTTGGAGGCCATCCTGTAAGCTCTGCTTCTCAAAGGGTCACCTGCTGTAGAATCAACCTGAGGGATTGTTCAAACGCAGGGGTCTGAGCCCAGACCCATAGATTTAGGACTTTGGGTGGTGGGTCTGCGTTTTAAGCAAACCCTCCTGGCCCCTCACCTGCCGCAATGGCCTCAGGGAGACCACCGCATGAGAAAGCTGGAGGAGCACCCAGGAGCCTGCCTCCCGGCTCCCCGTCCTGAGCTCACATCTCTCCTCCCAGGGGCCAGGAGCTCTGAGCATGGGGTGCGCATAAGCAGGTGGCATTTGACAGCCGATTGTTCGTTTTTTAGGGAGCGACTGTCACCCATATGGATCGCTGGCTTCTTTGGGCTGTGTATCACTCAGCGTTCTTCAAAAGAAATAAAGTCAACGGGAGATACCCGCAGATGGGTGGGTGGATTCATAGGTAAATAGATGGATGGCCAGATCAATCGATTGACAGGTAGATAAATCCAGATCTATCTTTGGACTGATCAGCGAATCTGTCCATTCACCAATCTGTCCATTTAAGGTATTTATTTTTGAAAAGCTCAGATGGTAAAGCGTCTGCCTCCAACGTGAGAGAACCGGGTTTGACCCCCGGGTTGGGAAGATCCCCTGGAGAAGGAAATGGCAACCCACTCCAGTACTCTTGTCAGGAGAATCCCATGGATGGAGGAGCCTGGTGGGGTATAGTCCGTAGGGTCGCAAAGAATCAGACACGACTGAGCGACTTCACTTTCATGCAGTTCCGAGGGCTGTCAGGTCCAAAGCTGATAGGTCTTCCTGGGAGGCTGGGTATTCTGGCAGGAGTTGATTCTACAGTCTCGAGGCAGAATTTCTTTTTCTCAGTTTTTCACTCCTAAGGCCTTTCCGTTCACTGGATGGGGCTCATCCATCTTATCAAGGGTAATTCACTTAAAATCAGCTTATGTAGATATTAACCACTTCTACAAATACCTTCCCAGAAACACCTAGATTAGTATTTGATTAGGTAATTGGACATCCAGTGGGAATTTGCTATATGATATAGGGAGCTCAGACCTGGAGCTCTGTGACCACTAGAGGGGTGGGATGGGGTGGGAGGTTGGAAGGGGTTTCATGAGGGAAGGAACATAGATAAACCTATGGCTGTTTCATGTTGATGTATGGTAGAAACTAACACAATATCGTAAACAAATGATCATCCAATTAAAAAAAACTTTTTAAAATGATGACATGAATAAAAACAAAAACCTGGGCACCAGAGCCTGGCAAAGTTGACATATAAAACTGACCATCACCAGGTATTTCTTAATTGAACATTCGCTGAATAACACACAGTAATATAACTCTACAGTTTATGGTGAAAGCTGACTTCAAAGAGGAAGCAAATACCCACATCTGCTGCCAGGAAGAATCTTTTGAAACTTACCCAAGGCAAAGGGTCACTTCAGGGCTAAGCATCCTAGGTTCAGCGAGCAATGACCTTTCATAATCCCTGTCTCATCCTGTCTCCTGGCAGCCCTGAGCTCTAGTCTCATTAAAGCACTTTAATTAAGATGAATGTTTATAAGCACCAAGGAAAAGTAAAATTGTGCCTTAATTACTTTGCCTCCAACCAAATAATTTTCCTAGGTATTCTTTCTCTCTGACCAAGAATTTTAAAAGAGACGCAAAGGTGGGACCAGGCGGGCACAGCTAAGGGAGGATTAACATGTTGAGACTGGGGTTCTCAACCTGGGGTTTATAGGTTTCCTGAGGATCCCTGCTTATTATATATAAAAGGTGCATGCATGTTTGTGTGTAAGTGCCTTTTTATGAGGAGAGAATCCATACTATCTTCAGAGTCTCAAAATGGTAAATGACTCCCACATGGGTTCAGAAGCTTCTTACAGAGTTTGCAAAGATAACTCCATCCCACTTAGGGGACAGTGAGGTGGCTGATCAACCGAGAACCATGATTTTTTTTTTAAATAAACTTTCTGTCTTAGAGCAACTTTGTGTTCATTGCGAAATTGAATGGGAGGTACAGAGATTTCCTATATACTCCCCACCCCGCTAAATACACAGCTTCCTTCATTATCCACACACTCCAATATTGTGGTGCTTTTGTTACCATCAACGAACTTACATTGACAAATGATTATTACTCAAAGTCCATAATTTACGTTAGGGTTTATTCTCTGTGTTTGGACCAATGTAGGGCCGGTACCCATCATTTTACCGTCATTCAGAGTACTTTCACTGCTCCAGGAATCCTGTGTTCTGCCCATTCACCCCTCCTTTCTTTCTATCCACCCATAAGCACTGATATTTTTACCATCTCCATAGTTTTGCATCTTTCAGAAAGTCATACGGTTGGAATCTTACAGTATGCAGAATTTCTAGATTGGTTTCTTTCACTTAGCAATATGCACTTAAGTTTCCTTCATGTCTTTTCATGCCTTGATGGCTCATTTCTCATTAGTGCTGAATAATATTCCACTCTCTACAAGCAAAACAGTTCATGCACTCACCCACTGAAGGGCATCTAGTTGCTTCTGCTGCTGCTGCTAAGTTACTTCAGTTGTGTCTGACTCTGTGTGACCCCATAGATGGCAGCCCAGCAGGCTCCCCCATCCCTGGGATTCTCCAGGCAAGAACACTGGATTTGGTTGCCATTTCCTTCTCCAGTGCATGAAAGTGAAAAGTGAAATTGAAGTCCCTCAGTCGTGTCCGACCCTCTTAGCGACCCCATGGACTGCAGCCTACCAGGCTCCTCTGTCCATGGGATTTTCCAGGCAAGAGTACTGGAGTGGGGTGCCATTGCCTTCTCTGTCTGGTTGCTTCTACCTTTTGGCGATTATAAACAAAGCTGCTATAAACATCTTCATGAAAGTTTTTGTGTAGATGTAACTTTTCAGCTTTTTTTGGTGAAAAAGCATGTTTGTGGGGTTAATATGAATTTTATAGATGAATGAGGTTTTCTTTAAGCTCATGACTTAAACTCTAATTAGCCCAGTAAATTGAAAAGCCATTCCTGAGAGTAGAATGACTTATCTACCTTAGACAGTAGGTTCTCAAACTGGATGGACAGAGGTTTCTGGAACTGTGCAGTCTGGATTCAGAGACCAGCCACTTATGAGCTGTGTGGCCAGAGCAAGTTACCCACCTTCTCTGTGCCAGTTTCCTCGTGTGTGAAAGGGGAACAATAATCGCAGCATCTGCCTCATAGGGTTGTCAGGTCTGAGTGAATTAACACGTGTAAAGTGCAGAGGGTCATTCTTGGCACCAAGTAAGGGTTAGATTTGATCAAGCTTCCGAGTATGTGGGGTCAGCCCTAGAATCGGCCTGTTTAACCAGCTCCCCCGGAAATTCTGTTTGCAGATTACAGTTAACCTCACAGCCGTGGACACAGGACTCAACTGAACGTGCCTATTCACAGAGCAGGCCCTGTTTTGCAAATCAGCACACATGTTGCACAGAATACCTGGGGAGCCTCTGAGCCCTGATGGTGGTGTCGGCTGGTGGTCCTAGCTCAGATGGGCCCTCTCCATTGGGGAGGTGTGAGAGGTGACTCTCACAGCAGCAGAGGCTGCTTCTGGACGCCGCAGTGAGGCAGGATGCTATCCA
Source organism: Capricornis sumatraensis (assembly GCF_032405125.1). NCBI lineage: Eukaryota > Metazoa > Chordata > Mammalia > Artiodactyla > Bovidae > Capricornis > Capricornis sumatraensis. The sequence continues at coordinate 109,946,080 of NC_091069.1, forward strand.
CGTTTCCTGGCAACAGGGAGGGAGCCAAGATGGCGGGCAGAGCATCCCAAGGAACACCTGGCGTGTAGCCAGTGGTTCCCTCCAGCCCACAACCACACGAGAACCATCCACGCGGGGGCACCCCCTGCTCGTGTGTGCAAGGGCACCCTCCCCAGGTGCCCTCTCCCACCCTCTGTTCCTCTCTCAGGCCGTGCTTCTCTCTCTTTGGCTTTTCACTGTGGTCCCCACTGTGGTGCCAAAGTTATAGAGCACCCAGGGGCATCTCAGCTCAGTTCAGTCGCTCACTTGTGTCCGACTCTTTGGACCCCATGAACCACAGCGCACCAGGCCTCCCTGTCCATCACCAACTCCTGAAGTTTACTCAAACTCATGCCCATCGATTCGGTGATGCCATCCAACCAGCCCATCCTCTGTCATCCCCTTCTCCTCTTGCCTTCAATCTTTCCCAGCATCAGGGTCTTTTCAAATGAGTCAGCTCTTTGCCTCAGGTGGCCAAAGTAGTGGAGTTTCAGCTTCAGAATCAGTCCTTCCAATGAATATTCAGGACTGATTTCTTTAGGATTGACTGGCTGGATCTCCTTGCAGTCCAAGGGACTTTCAAGACTCTTCTCCAACACCACAGTTTAAAAGCATCAGTTTTTTGGCGCTCAACTTTCTTTATAGTCCAACTCTCATATCCATACATGACCAATGGAAAAACCATAGCCTTGACTAAACAGACCTTTGCTGGCAAAGTAATGTCTCTGCTTTTCAATGTCTAGGTTGGTGGTAACTTTTCTTCCAAGGGGGCATTTAGATTCCAAATTATCCTAGAAGGCGATTTCCTCAGCTCTGGTTATAGGGGACCTGTAGGCAGGTGATGCTTCCAGACAAATTGGCCAGACTTGGGCCCAGTCACTGAGTTGATGCCCAGCAGAAGGGGAAGCGGAGAGGAGGAAGCGCCTCGATGCCCAGGCCGGCATGAGTGTGGTCAGAGAAGCCCCTGCACCAGGTTTTGACGTGCTGGCAGGACACGGCCCGAGGTGGCACCAGACTGGAAGGACAGAGACAAGCAGAAAGGGGAGGGGGCCATGCTGGAAAGGCATTAACTCAAAGGCGAAGAGATGAAGTCTTTGCCCTTCTGGTGGGGCTGGCCCTCAGCTCAGCCTTGCCCACAAAAATAAAGTGGAAATGAAAGTGACAGTCGCTCAGTTGTGTTCGACTCTTCGCTACCCCATGGACGGTAGCCCCTTAGGCTCATCTGTCCATGGAAGTCTCCAGGCAAGAATACTGAAGTGGATTGCCATGCCCTTCTCCGGGGGGGGGAGGGTCTTCCTGACCTGGGGAATCGAACCCAGGTCTCCTGCATTGCAGGCAGATTCTTTACCATCTGAGCCTCTCAGGAAAATAAGTGGACATCTAGTGACCTAAGCTGTGATGGGGAGACAGAGGCCCCCATCAGGACACTGCCTGGGGACATCCAGACAGTAAGTCACAAATCCCAGCCCTAATCACCACCACTGCTACAATTCAGGGCCTTCGTAGGAGCCAGGCCTGCTTGGGGACTCTTGACAACAACGCCGTAAACTAAGCCTTAGTGTTAGAAGTGCCAAAAATCAGGAGTGGGGACTCCAGAGCCAGGAAGCCGTGTTCAAACCCCAGCTCTGCTGCTGACTAGCTATGTGATTTTGAACTAGTTTCTTAATTTCTCCGATCCTCAGTTTCCCAATCTGTAAAACTGGTATGACCAAAGGAGTTCCTGCCTCTGTGAGCTGCTGTGAAGGTTAAATGGAACGACCCACATACAGCGTCCAGCAGAGTGCCGGGATCCCGGGGACTGGAATGGCAGTTGGTTACACAATGTTCCTGTTATATTATGGCTCCATTTAGGTGGATTCTCAGACCTGTGCGCACGTGGCTGCATTAGGGGAAGAAGAAGGGCAGAGAGGTAGGCAGACTGACACTCTCTGAACAAAGGGATCTGGATCCACCAAAAAGAACATGCTTTTAAAAATGCGCTTACGTGTTTTCCCCTGCACACAATTTAAGGACAGTAACTACAACTGCAAACAACCTTCCACGTGACCATGGAAATGCAGACATCGAACCATGCAGTAGAAGCGCCCCAACTTTCCTCCTTGCAGGGAGACTGTCTGCAGAGGACAAGAGTTTTTCTTTGGTGAAAAAAACAAACATCCATTCAGAATGTCAATAATAATTATACTGAGGGAGGGAGGAAAGTAGGGGAGAAAGAAAAGCAAAATCCTTCAAAGCTTATTACGATGCTAAAGGGCAAATTTCTGCGTGTGTGGCCTCTCTCCCCGGCATGTCTTCTGCACACGGTTGATCGAGCTTTACGATAAAAGCCACCATACCCTAGTATGTATATACTATGCTTGCACCCTTTGGGTTGAGAGTCAAAGCATCCTATACAAAGGTCATCATTTTGCTATGTAGTTGTAGAAAGAGTAGGAGTCATCTGGACATGGGGGCAAGCAGATATGCTGGTGGATGCCAGCAGGAAGCAAGAGAACTTCCCTGGAGGTCCAGTGGTTAAGAATCCACCTTCTTATGCAGGGGACACAGGTTCGATCCCTGGTCTCAAAACTAGGATGCAGTATGCTGAAGGGCAACTGAGTCCACGTGCCACAACTGCTGAGCCCACGTGCCCCAGAGCCTGCACGCCACAACTAGAGAAGCCCATGGGCCCCAGCAGTGATCCTGCATGATGCAACTAAGACCCAGCACAGACAAATCAATAAGTTTTTTTAAAGGACAGAACTGAAAGGAAAGAGAAGTAACCTGAATGGGATCCTATACTATCCACATTATTTTGTATCATACAAGATAATACTGATGTAGATACTGACAGACAGTTCATCTTATAAGCAGATGACAGAAGTGTATGATGTGAATACATACAGTATATGACTGTAAATGTGTTTTTTATTCCTTATGATTTTCTTTTCTCTTTATTTTTTAAAAGATTTGTTATTATAGTTGATCTACAGCACTGTGTTAGTCTCACATGTACAGAAAGTGAATCAGTTATACACGTACCTATATCCATTCTTTTTTCAAATTTTTTTCCCATATAGGCTACTACAGAGTATTGAGATGAGTTCCCTGTGCTATACAGGGTCCTTGGTTAGAACTCTTGGTAGGTCCTTATTGGTTATTTATTTTCTTACGATTGTCTTAACAACATTTTCTTTTCTCTAGCTTACCGTATTGTAAGAATACAGTATATAATACATATTAATATAACGTACAAAATAAGTGTGAGTTGACTATGTTATTCGTAAGGCTTCCATTTAAGAGAAGGCTCTTGGTTGTTCAGTTGTGAGGGGAGTTAAAAGTTATATGTGGAATTCTGGCTGTGACCCTGAATCTATGCTATCCAAGGGTCAACTGTAACATGTTTATATGCACTCAAAATGAAAGCAAGTGTATTTGTAATTATAACAATGTTTGTACATATATGAATATATTTATTTAAAATGCATCTGCACAGCCTTCCTCCAGTGACTAGTGTCCAGGTACCTCGGAGGCACTTCAGAAACACTGGTTGAGCAAGTGTCTGTAGGTTTAGCTGTGGGTTTAGGATCGCAGTCCCCAGCACGGAGCTCCCTGCCTGTCATCCTTAAGGCCCAGGCAGCAGTGAAATGCCTCTTGGCCACATGCTCTTCAGACTGTGAGTTCCTAGAGGGCAATGCATGCTAAGTCGCTTCAGTCGTGTCAGACTGTCTTGCAACCCTGTGGACTATAGCCCACCTAGCTCCTCTGTCCATGGGATTACCCTGGTAAGAGTTCTGCAGCGGATTGCTGTTTCCTCCTCCAAGTGATCTTCCTGACCCAGGTATCAAACCTGAGTCTTTTACTTCTCCTGCATCAGGAGGCAGGTTCTTTTACCACTAGCGCCACCTGCGAAGCCCAGTCCCTAGAGGGTCGTTCAGTTCAGTTCAGTTCAGTCGCTCAGTCGTGTCTGACTCTTTGTGACCCCATGGACTGCAGCACTCCAGGCTTCCCTGCCCATCACCAACTCCTGGAGTTCACTCAAAGTCATGCCCATTGAGTCGGTGATGCCATCCAACCATCTCATCCTCTGCTGTCCCCTTCTCTTCCCACTTTCAATCTTTCCCAGCATCAGGGTCTTTTCCAATGAGTCAGTTCTTTGCATCAGGTGGCCAGAGTATTAGAGTTTCAGCTTCAGCATCAGTCCTTCCAATGAATATTCAAGATTGATTTCCTTTAGGATGGACTGGTTGGATTTCTTTGTTGTATGTGGCAAATAGCCCACATTGTCTACATGGTAAGCAAGGTAGCAAGAGGAGCTCATGACTAGCCAACATATGGCCAAGGACATAGTCACCAGGAGGCAGATGACCAGACAGATGAATCTCTGAAAGCCCCAGGGTCATGGGATACACATTTATATTACACTTGGGAGAGGAGCCTGGAGGGCAGGGTGGGTCTTCATTGGACAGTCACTTCCATCCCTCAACAAAGCACGCTGGTGACCACATGAATGCCTGAGATGGACACACCATTCCTCAGGGTCCGGCTGATAATTCAGCATCAGACAAAGTTGCATCAGAGACCTCGGATTGGGGGCCAGGGCTGGAGATGGCCTCTGTCACTGCTGTTGCTCCTGGCTGAGAAATGCTGCTCTGTGCAGGGGACAAAAGTCCCCCATCCTCACCCCAGGACTTACCAGGCAGCTTTAGCCGGGGGTGGGTGGGGGGAGCTCAGAGAATCTCCATCTCTTTATCTTCCTTCTTCTTTCCCCTTCCCGCTTCCCCACCCCCAAGACGGCAGGGTGGGAGAAAGTCATGCATTAAGTGTTTGGAAAGGATTAGTTCGTAAAGACAGATCAGATGGTTAGCTTTGGGGAAGGGGGAGGAGGACAAAGCTGGATCCTTCACTTTAACCTAGACTAAAATTAATTCCAGATGGCTTAAAGAATTAAACATAAAACATGGAGCCATTAAAAAAAAAAAAAAAAAACACTTCAAAGTTGCAGTGGGTTAGAGGATGATCCCACAGATGAATTTCCCAAACATAAAAGGAAGGGAAGGAGTCACAAAGAAAGGAATTGTTGGATATGAATACGTAATGGTACATAAAACTTCACACCAAAAAGTTACCCCCCAAAAAGTAAAGGGCAAGTTGCAAAATATCAGCAAGATGTAGGACGTAACATAACAATAGAGTTAATAATATTAGTGTTTACAGGATTCTTGCAAAAAAATAAGAAAATAGAAAAAATAGCAAAATGGGTAAGACATGCAAATATATATTTCACAAAAGAAATGCAAATGGATAATGTACACATGAAAATGGTAAGAAAAAACAGCTAGAAATCAAATAAATATGATTTAATTCAACAACAAAATAGCATTTTACTTAGCAAAATTTGGAAGACTTTGTTGTTCTAAGGATATATTTCTGATCATACAAGAACATTACCATAAATGAATGCAACTTCTCTGGAAAAGCAAGCAGCGATAAGTATTGCTGTTGTTTAGTTGCTATGTCGTATCTGACTCTTTTGCCATCCTATGGACCATAGACCACCAGTCTCCTCTGTCCATGGGATTTCCCAGGCAAGAATACTGGAGTGGGTAGCCATTTCCCTCTCTAGGAGATCTTCCCAGCCCGGGGATCAAACCCGCGTCTCCTGCTTGGCAGGCGGATTCTTTACCAGTGAGCCACCAGAGAAGGCCAAATACATGCCTACGCTTTGAAAAACAGTTCCTGCTTTTGGAATCTATTGTAAGGAGATAATAAAAGGCTAAAAACGTGGATGAAGACTTATACTTAAACATATTCTGTGTGGCGTTTATAACATTGGGAAATTGAGAAAAGCCCAAATGTCTATCGGCTGGGAATTCACTTGAAAAAGGCTCATCCATGTGATGTGGTATCAACTAATCAAGGACACCCATTGCTCAACACTAAATGAATAAAACTATCCCTTTAGAACCCTGTATCATGGGAAATAGATGGGAAACAGTGGAAACAGTGTCAGACTTTATTTTGGGGGGCTCCAAAATCACTGCAGATGGTGACTGCAGCCATGAAATTAAAAGATGCTTACTCCTTGGAAGAAAAGTTATGACCAACCTAGATAGTAGTATATTCAAAAGCAGAGACATTACTTTGCCGACTAAGGTCTGTCTAGTCAAGGCTATGGTTTTTCCTGTGGTCATGTATGGATGTGAGAGTTGGACTGTGAAGAAGGCTGAGCACCGAAGAACTGATGCTTTTGAACTGTGGTGTTGGAGAAGACTCTTGAGAGTCCCTTGGACTGCAAGCAGATCCAACCAGTCCATTCTGAAGGAGATGAGCCCTGGGATTTCTTTGGAAGGAATGATGCTAAAGCTGAAACTCCAGTACTTTGGCCACCTCATACGAAGTGTTGACTCACTGGAAAAGACTGTGATGCTGGGAGGGATTAGAGGCAGGAGGAGAAGGGGACGACCGAGGACAAGATGGCTGGATGGCATCACCAACTCGATGGACGTGAGTCTGAGTGAACTCCGGGAGTTGGTGATGGACAGGGAGGCCTGGCGTGCTGCGATTCATGGGGTCACAAAGAGTCGGACACGACTGAGTGACTGAACTGAACTGAACTGATACAAATGAGATCCCAGTTTTGGAGTGTCTGTCTCTTTCTTCCTCATTTCTCTCTCTGTCTCTGTCTATCCTTCCATCTCTCTGTCTGTCTCCATTTTTCTGTCTCTCTCTCACACACACACAACTACAAGGAAATTAACCAAGATATTAATAGAGGTTGTCTCTGATGGGTGGGGCTTTCCTGGTGGCTCCGATGGCAAAGAACCCACCTGCAATGCAGGAGAGCCAGGTTCAATCCCTGGGTTGGGAAGATCCCCTGGAGAAGGGAATGGCCACCCATTCCAGTATTCTTGCCTGGAGAATCCCATGGACAGAGAAGCCTACTGGGCTACGGTCTATAGGGGTAGCAAAGGGTTGGACATGACTGAGGGACTAACACCCTTTCTGATAGGCAAGTGTGTTAATAATTTTTCTACTTCTTAAAACAAGTATATAATACTTCTATGATCAGAAAAGTAAGCCAGCATACCTATTGTAAAGAATATGTATAAAGAAAACATACATGTTATAAAGAAATATATAAAGAAAAAATATAAAGAAAACATACGTATTATAAATTACACAGTGAGAAAGAAGCCCACCTCTTAACAGTGTGCTGATGGCATGAGTTCTGCTAGCTGTCTGAGTGCACACGTACATGACCGTGGACGTAGCCACCTGGATACCAGAGCCACGGCTGGAGTATTTTAATAGACCACAGAAAATGACAGCAATCTAGGATTCCAGAAAATTCTTCCACGGGGGACTTTTGTAGAAAACGTCATCCTGAGAGTTACCCGATGTAGACTCACATCCCTGACCTTTGAAAAACTGTCAGAGGAAGTGCCTCAGGCTTGAGAAATGACAGTCTAGAGAAGCGGTCAGCAAACTGTGGCCCAAAGGTCAAATCCAGCCCAGCTTCTGCTTGGCACCACAAGCTAAGAACCATCTTCATATTTTTCAGTGATGATGTAAGTATCTCCATAATATTCTCACAGTCTGACTCGCAAAGTCTAAAATATTTACTATCTTGCTCTTCTCCTGACATTCACCCCTCCCATGGTGCTTGGCTTACCTGCAGTTGGAAGCTATGGACAATTTGGTCAAATACTAGAAGCAATTTTCAAGAAGTAGTGCCTTTTTTGAAAACTAACAAGAGTGACAATACCCATGGTTTGGAAGAACATGTATGCAGGGAAAACTATCCTCTGGTACTACTGGGAATGGCGGAACTTTTGCATCTCTTTCTTTATGGTAATTTGAAATTACACAGCAAAAAGCCTCCACTAATGCAAGCTCATTTATTTAGCAAATCCATGTATCAGAATTTATTCTAAGAAATACTGTATATGTGCACAGAGATCTAGCTATACCAGTGTTCACCGAAGCCTTCCCTGTGGAACTGAGAAATTGCAACCAGTCTCAATGTCCCACAATCAGAAATTTGTTAGACATCCATTGATGTAAAATTATGTGGCCCTAATTGATAGATATGAACATATGTTTACGATAAAGCATAGAGTGAAACAAAATAGATTGGAGTGATTGCGCAATATAAGCCCACATTTTACCGTCATTAGCACACATAAAAAATCCTCTAGAAGAATATAAACAAAAATGCTAAGAGTGTCATCTCTGTGTGATGTGACTCTGGATACTTTTTATTTTGTCCTTTTTTGTATATCTGGCCTTCAGGATTTTTATACAAGGAACACAGATTATTTGTGCCTCTGCTCCCTTCCCAACCCCACACCATGACAAAGTAGACCCAAAACTCATAACATACTGTAACTGAGCAGGATCCTATGGGGCCTTTCCAGAATAGACAACCCCCACCTGCCACGTCCTCCACCTGCCTCTTGTGGAGGTAACCTACCTCACTGGGAGATAAACGTAGCTTCCTAAGCCTTCCCTGAGTTCCAAAGAGTAAATTTAACCAGAGAAGTGAGAAAAGGCAGAAGGAAAGGAAAAGTCAAGCAAGACAAAATAGTAATAGTTTAGCCGTTAAACAAAGTCAAGGACCTTCAGTCCTCGACTAAAGATAGAGATAACATCTTGAATCATATCCTTTGAACAGTTTTGCAAACACTGAAACTCCCACCAGCTGGTAGAGGTTAATGGCATACTGTCTCTAAGCATGTAGATCCCAGACTGGTTGGAACCAGAAGGTTGATAATGTTGATTCCTCATTTCCTCACCACCAACCAATCAAAAGAATGTCCATGAGCTGATTACACATCCCACAAGCCCCCCTTCTCACACCCTATCTTTAAAATCTTTCTCCGGAAGCCTTTAGGGAGTTTAGGCTTTTTAAGCACTAGCTACCTGGCTCCTTGTTTGGAGTCAGCAATATATGTTGCATTTTCCTTGACCACAACCTGGTGTAGATTGGCTTTATTGCATATAGGTAAATGGATTCAAGTTTGGTTCGCTAACAATATAATCTTACCAACATTTTGTATAACATTTTACAGAAGTGTTGATACCATTCAGAATTGACTTTCGTCTGGGTTGAAGTGAAGGATCTAACTTTATCCCGTTCATCACCACCCAAGGCCAACCAACTGATCTGATCCTTTGCAAACATTTACTGTGCATGTCTTCCTTCCATTCTGTGTGATTTAAGTTTATGAGAAAGCTCCAAGATTCTATTTTCTTTTGCTGCAAAACAATATACCTGAAATTTAACAGCTTAAAATAGCACTGTTTTATTATGCTCTCAAGATATTGCAAATTGGATAGAGTTTGGAGTGGGGAGTTTGTCGCTGCTCCATGTGGCACCAACTTGGTAGCCTGAGCAGCTAGGGCTGTCTGACATGGTTCAGCTTGGTTCATATGTCCAGGGCCTCAACTGTCACACTTGGGATCGGGGGTGGCCCCTATTTTCCATGTGGCTTCTTCACATAGTTAGCTTGGCCTTCCTTCTGACATATTTATCTCTGGGCATTTGGCCCTCTTACATGGTAACTTACTTCCTCAGAGCACAAAAGCTGGAGCTACTTTACTTTTAAAAGATAGAGACCTAGAACTGGCTCATGTTCTCAGTCTAGAGACCTAGAACTATCATGCCTGACACACTTTATTTTTTCACCTTTTTAAAGAAGGTCCAGGCCAACCCAGACTCAAAGGAAGGGGACACTGGGAGGGACCTGTATTCATTAGAAGCTACCAAAGAAACAATCTCCCACACTCAGCAATTATAGGAATATTTTAGCAAGTTCTCTGGGAATGTGTACTGACTGATTACTAATAATTCCTATTACCATATATAGGAATTTTTAAACTCAGCAATACTGGCAAAGGATAATTTGTTACATATTTTACTACTAATCTGCATGTCTCATTTGACATAGTGTGTGTTTGATTGGTTCAAATATCTTAAACCAACTACTTTTATATATGCCACTCAACAAGGTAACTGTCATTAAAATATAAACACCTACTTATCATTTCCTTAAAAGCAAATAATGGCATCAATAAATTTGAGTTCACATACTGCTTAGGGGCCAGACTTTTTCAGTGAGGTTCAAGTTAGGCTAAGTATTATGTTGACCAAAAAATTCATTCCAGTTTTCCACAAGGTGCTATGGGAAAGCCAGAATGAACTTGTTGTCCAACCCAATATTTCGGATAAGGTTCCAAAAACTTTTCCACCGAGATCGACATTTATCACAGATTATTAGGAAGGACTAACGGAGACTATGGACTTCCTAGATGGTTCAGTGGGTAAAGAATCCACCTGCAATGCAGGAGATGCAGGAGACACGGGTTCAATCCCTGGGTCGGGAAGATCCCCTGGAGGAGGGCATGATGACCCACTCTGGTGTTCTGGCCTGGATAATCCCATGGACAGAGGAGCCTGGCAGGTTACAGTCCATGGGATCGCCAAGAGTCAGACACAACTGAAGAGACCGAACACACACACAAGGGAGGCTATAGACATTCAGCTGAAGTTGAATGTCTGGTTGTGGTGAGCAGGGGACATGTAGTGAGTGGAAGGAAGTGTGGAAAACTGGAGGGTCGACAGTGAAATCTCTTGACCTCCCCATCCCCATCATCTGCACCATCTCCTCCAGGATCTTTTTTTCTTTTTTTAAACAAGTTTATTTTCAATTTAAGGATAATTGCTTTACAATTATCCTTCAAGTAAACCCTTCAATTACTCAAATGCTTTCTTTTTATGGCTGAGTAATATTCCATTGTGTATACGTACCACAACTTCTTTATCCATTCATCTGTTGATGGACATCTAGGTTGCTTCCATGTCCTAGCCATTGTAAATAGTGCTGCAATGAACAATAGGATGCATGTGTCTTTTTTGATTATGGTTTTCTCAGAGTATATGCCCAGCAGTGGAACTGTTGGGTCATACGGTAGAAACGGCAACCCGCTCCAGTACTCTTGCCTGAAAAATCCCATGGACGGAGGGGTGTGGTAGTCTACAATCCATGGAGTCACAAAGGGTCGGACATGACTGAGCGACTTCGCTTTCACTTTCCTTTCATGGTAGTTTTATTCCTAGTTTTTTAAAGGATCTCCATAATGTCCTCCATAGTAGCTATGTCAATTGACATTCCCAGCAACAGTGCAAGAGGATTCCTTTTCCTGCACACCTTCTCCAGCATTTATTGTTTGTGGATTTTTTGATGAGGGCCACTCTGACCAGTGTGAGGTGATATCTCATTGTAGTTTTGATTTGCATTTCTCTAATAGTGAATGATGTTGAGTATCTTTTCATGTGTTTTTTAGCCTTTTGGGGGGCTCCAAAATCACTGCAGATGGTGACTGCAGCCATGAAATTAAAATACGCTTACTCCTTGGAAGAAAAGTTATGACCAACCTAGATAGCAAATTGAAAACCAGAGACATTACTTTGCCGACTAAGGTCCGTCTAGTCAAGGCTGTGGTTTTTCCAGTGGTCATGTATGGATGTGAGAGTTGGACTGTGAAGAAAGCTGAGCACCGAAGAATTGATGCTTTTGAACTGTGGTGTTGGAGAAGACTCTTGAGAGTCCCTTGGACTGCAAGGAGATCCAACCAGTCCATTCTAAAGGAGATCAGCCCTGGATGTTCTTTGGAAGGAATGATGCTAAAGCTGAAACTCCAGTACTTTGGCCACCTCATGTGAAGAGTTGACTAATTGGAAAAGACTCTGATGCTGGGAGGGATTGGGGGCAGGAGGAAAAGGGGACGACCGAGGATGAGATGGCTGGATGGCATCACTGATCTGATGGACATAAGTGTGAGTGAACTCCGGGAGCTGGTGATGGACAGGGAGGTACTGCAATTCATGGGGTTGCAAAGAGTCAGACACGACTGAGCGACTGAACTGAACTGAACTGATTATCTTTGGAGAAATGTCTGTTTAGGTCTCCTACCCACTTTTTGACTGGGTTGTTTTTCTGGTATTGAGCTACATGAAACACGTGTATATTTTGGAGATTAATCTTTACTCAGTTGTCTCACTTGTTATTATTTTCTCCCACTCTAAAGCTTGTCTTTTCGCTTTGTTTATAGTTTCCTTTGCTGTGGAAAAGGTTTTAAATTTAATTAGGTCGTATTTGTTTATTTTTGTTTTTTATTTCCGTTATTCTAGGAGGTGGGTCATAGAGGATCTTGCTCTGATTTATGTCATAGAGTGTTCTACCTATGTTTTGCTCTAAGAGTTTTATAGTTTCTCAGGACCAGAATCTTGCTCCTCGGCTTCCTCTGCTCCTCGCTGCTGTATTTGTGACCTCTCTTTGTCTGTTATTCATCACCAAAATATAAAACTCAAGTCCATCTCAGATTAAGACTATACCAGCAACACATACTCAGTGATCCTCAACTCCTTGTATCCAACCAAAACTATTGCCGTGGCTTTCTTCTTTTGTCACGGCCAACCCCGGACAGAAGAGCCTGCACCTGCTGTCTGCCTTCCCCGCCTCCAGCCCTCACCTAGTCTCCAGTTCCCTCAAGAGGTCCAGACAGAGCTCACCCATGACCACTGCCACCGCATCCCCGATGGGCTCTCTTCAGCCACGTGGCTGAACCTCTCTAAGGCACAGAACACCTTGATTCTCCCATCTCTTCTTCTTGGGCTTAGTTTTTCGAGCTTGGTTCTCTTCCCATCTGTCAGACCAGCTTCCGTCACAGGCTCTTTCTTTTTTTTCTTTTCCTTTGCCCACATCTCTAATATTGATGTGTTATACTTGACCTTCTTTTTGCCCTTGTTTGTTCCAGAACAAAAGTTCTTCATCTTGAGTCCCAGACTTCATTGTGATTCTGGAACCAGAAACCCCCATGAAGAATATTGAGTGTGTTCTTTTTCCCTCTGGAAGGCCAAAGCTTTTAGTAGATTCCCCAAGAGTGCTGTGACCTGTAAACAGGGAAAAAAAAATAGACATTGTCTTAGGTCATTTCACTTGCTGTCCTGAGTTCATCCACCCTCTGCTGGATGAAGGTTTGTGAATCTTCATCTCCAGACCCTACATCTTTCTTAAGCCCCAGTCCTGTGTGTCCAACCTAGATTTTGGTGGTTGTTTTTCCATCGTTCAGTCGTGTCTGACTCTTTGCAGCCTCATGGACTGCAGTGCTCCAGGCTTCCATGTCCTTTGTTATCTCCCAGAATTACAGTTTATAGTTATTCTCATGTCACTCATATTTGACTCTATATATCCAAAACCCAATCCATTATCTCCCTCTGAAACCTGAATCCTTTTTCCCTCTTATCAAAGCTCCCAAGCTAGATAATGCTCTCTTTTCATGTTACCATAGTCAATTGGTGATCAGGCAATCAATTCTACTCCTTTTATATCATTGCCGGGCCTGTGTCTTTTTGCCATCTCCACCTTATTGCCTTGGTTGAAGCCAGGAGTTGATAAACTTTTTCTACAAGGGGCCAAATAGTAAACAATTTAGGCTTTGTGGGCTGTGCGATCTCTGTCAAAACTACTCGATGATCTCACTGTAGCTCAAAGGGCATCCTAAATAATAGGAAAATAGGGAAATAAACGTGCTGTGTCCCAAAGCAACTACTCTTGGATACTGAAACTTGCATTTAATATAAGTTTTACATCTGACAATATAGTATTCATCTTTTGATTTTTCTCAGCCATTGAAAAATGTAAAATCCATTCCACCTCTTGCACAGATGGCGAGCCAGATTTGGACCGTGGACAATAGTTTGTGAGCTCCTAGCTTGGGCCATCACATCTCTTTTCCAAAGCAACCTTTCTTTGTCCAAGACTCCTGCCTCAGGTATGCTTCCTATGGTGTTCCTAGGAAGGTCACTGTGTGTGCCATTCTCCATCTCAAAACCCTCCGACAGGTCCCCATTAACCTAAGAATTGGGTTTCTCAGCCTTGGCATTACTGATACTTGTGTGTGTGCTCGCTAAGTTGCTTCAGTTGTGTTGGACTCTTTGCGACCCCATGGTCTGTAGTTCACCAGGCTCATCTGTCCATGGAAATTCTCCAGGCAAGAACACTGGAATGGGTTGCCATGCCCTCCTCCAGGGGGTCTTCCTGACCTAGGGATCGAACCTGTGTCTCTTAGGTCTCCTGCATTGACAGGCAGGTTCTTTGCCACTAGCCCCACCTGGGAAGTTGGGGCTGGATAATTCTTTGGTGGGCAGGGGAGGAGAGCACTGCCCTGAGCATTCAGGATGCTCAGCTTCATCCCTAGCTCCCACCCGGCACATGGCAGGAACACCCCTACCTCCCTGGCAGTGACAATCAAGAATGCCTTCAGGGACTTCCCTGGTGGTCCAGTGGCTAAGACTCTGCATTCCCAATGCAGGGGGCCTGGGGTTTGATACCTGAGCAGGGAATTGATCCCACATGCTGCAACTAAAAAATTCTTCTTAGATGTCTGCAGATACTGGGAAACACCCCTAGTGAGAACCCAGACCCTGGGGACAAAGCCAGAGCTGAGCACACAGGTCTTTCCCGGCTCGGCCCTCCCTTGCTGCCCGTGCTCTAACTACGTTAGGCTGCCTTTCATTCCCCAGGATGCCAGGCTTCCCATCCCTCTGCTCTCTCCATAATCCCCGCCTTCTTGCCCCGTGGGGTAAATGCTCACTCACATTCCACATTTGGTGTCACCTTGGCATCTTGACATCACGGGGAGATTTGAGCTTTTCCTCTATTGTGTCCATATGGTCAGCCCTACATAGTTCTGTCAAAGCCCCTGAAGTGCGTTGTCCAGCCCGGGGTTTTCAACTTGGTCTCCCACCTTAGACTGTGAGCCCCTGTTGGGGCCTGATTCCTTTCTGTAGCCTCAGCAGGTGATTGAATGCATACATGGGTAAACTGAAGCTCACTTAGCACCCGTGATGGGAGAGCCTAAGGTCATGGGTTTTCATGGTAGTGTCAGAGCCAGAAGACGCGCCTCTACCCTCACCCTGCTGGTCGACCCCCTGAGCCTCAGCTGTGGGTTTAGATAGCTGAAGACTTTGTGCTTTGGAGAAGGCAATGGCAACCTTCTCCAGTATTCTTGCCTGGAAAATCCCATGGACAGAGGAGCCTGGTAGGCTACAGTCCATGGGGTCGCAAAGAGTCGGACACGACTGAGCTACTTCACTTTCTTTCTTTGCACTTACAAATGAATAGGAATGATTTCAGATGAAAAGGATACACGGGGGAAGACAGTCTGGGCAAGTGTTGCTGCGCCCAAGACCACTGACCCGCTGTGAAAGCTCTGGGATTCCCGAGCTGTGGCAGTGGGTGAGGACACGAGGGCTGACGGCATGTGACAGGTCTCTGCAGACCAAGGTGACCTTAGGCTCATGGAGGACCGGTATGTCGAGGCAAATGGGAACATAAACACAGGGTGCATACAGATCCCAGGAACCTGGATCGTCAGCTGTCACAGAGGATTTTCTAGCTCCTGTGAGCTGAGAAAAATTACTATAATTATCCTATGCTAAAGAATAATATTATGACACATGATTTTTGCAGCAGGCTCTTGAGCACTTCGGAGCCACAGGCAGACACTGCCTGCGGCCATCGTGGACTCCTGAGATGAGCGGCTCCGAAAGAGCTCTAGAAAAGCGTTCACAGTGCCGAGGCATTGAGCATCTGGTTTTTATTTCAGAAACCCGAACCTTAATAAGGCATGGAAGTTGCCCAGAGGATTATAAAACAAAGGCAAGAAAGTGACTAGTGGCCTGGACCCTACGGGGCCCGGGGAGAGTCCTGCTTGTGCTTCTGAGGGGGGCAGAGCCTCGGACAGAGGGCATCTAGCTGCAATTTTCCTCCACCCAACACCCTAAGCCCCTGATGTGGACACGACAGATGGAGCTCATTCAGGATGCTCCTTCTGCTTGAGTCAGAACCCTCTATCTTCTCCTGAGCATCCCTCCCATGTGTGCAAACCACCATCAATCTGTGCCCAGGGAAGGAATCAGGGAAGACGGAGTGCTGTCTCCATTCCCCAGACTCTCCCTGGAAAGTGCACAGCGGAAGGGGCAGACCAGACCTTGACGCCTGGTAGCTGGAAGTCAGGCGGCAACCATCTCGCCACTGCCCACCCTATAGAGGAGGCGCCTGAACTCAGGGACAGAAACCACCCTGCCAGAGAAGTCACTTCCTAGAATGGGACTGAGTGGATTCTAAGGCTCTGCTTTCTCCCAAATGCGCAGCAATAGATGGCGGGTCCCTCAAATTATGGTATTTCCCCAAAGTGGAGAACCAAGCAACCTTCGAGAGAACAAGGCAACATGTGAACGGCTGGTATGGAACAATCTTCAAGACACGCTGCAAAGTGAAAAAAGAAAGCAAAGTGCAGAACTTCCATGAGCAAAGAAAGGCTGAAACACAAGAATTTGCTGGGATGCTGTAGCAGGTTGAATTGTATTCCCACCAAAGATATGTCCAAGTGCTAACCCCCAGTTATCTATGAATGTGACCTATTTGGACATAAGGTCTTTGCAGATGATATCAAATTGAGGATCTTGAGATAAGATCATCCTAGGTTCAGAATGGGCCCCAAATCTTAGTTCCCCAGCCCTCAGCAGTGAAAGCATGGAATCAGAACCACTGGACCACCAGGAAGTTCCCAGGGAGGGAACTTTTTTTTTTTTTAAGAGAAAGTGAGACTTTGAAAAATTATTTTATTTTGCCTGAGCTGGTTCTTCATTGTCACAGAGCGTGGGCTCTAGAGCCCAGACTCGGTAGCTGTGGTGCCCCAGCTTAGCTGATACTCCACACACAGGATCCTCCCAGACCAGGATCAAACCCATGCTCCCTGCACTTGCAGGTGGATTCTTTTTTTTTTTTTTAAGCCTCCCCCCCCCCTTTTTTTTTTTTTAAAGAAATTACTTAGTTTTAATTGGAGGATAATTACTTTACAATGTTGTGTTGGTTCTGCCATACATCAGCATAAATCAGCCATAGGTATATGTTCGGAGTTCCCTGGCAGCTCATCTTGTAAAGAATCCACCTGCAATGTGGGAGATCCCGGTTTGATTCCTTGGTTGGGAAGATCCCCTGGAGAAGGGATAGGCTACCTACTCCAGTATTCTTGGGCTTTCCTGGTGGCTCAGACAGTAAAGAATCCGCCTGCAATGTGGCAGACCTGGGTTCAACCCCTGGGTTGGGAAGATCCCCTGGAGAAGAGCATGGCCACCCACTCCAGTATTCTTGCCTGGACAACCCCCATGGACAGCGGAGCCTGGCAGGATACAGTCCCGGGCATCCCAAAGAGTTGGACACGGCTGAGCAACTAAGCACAGCTCAGCATGCCTATGTTCCCCCCTCCTTGAACCTCCCTCCCACCTCCCCACCCTCCGTCCCACCCCTCCAGGGTGTCACAAGGCGCCAGGTTGAGCTCCTTGTGCTATAGAGCAACTTCCTGTTAGCTCTCTACTTGCATACGGTAATGTATGTATTCAGTGCTGTTCTCTCAATCGTCCCACCCACTCCTTTCCCTGCTGTGCCTGTAAGTCCACAATTCTCTCCACCTGCATCTCTATTCCTGCTCTGCAAATAGATTCATCAGTTCCATTTCCCTAGATTGCATACATATGCATTAATGTATGACATTTGCTTTTTTTCTTTCTTACATCACTCTGTACAATAGGCTCTAGGTTCATTGACCTCACTAGAACTGACTTTGTTCCTTTTCATGGCCGAGTAATATTCCACTGGGTATATGTTTCACAATTTTTTTTATCCATTCATCCGCTGACAGACATCTAAGTTGCTTCCACATCCTAACTATTTTAAATAGTGCTGGCAGGCAGATTCTTACCCAGTGAGCCACCAGGGAAGTCCAAGAGGGACCTTTGAGACACATAGAGAGAAGACATGTGAAAACAGGGGCAGAGATTGGAATTATGTTGCCACACACCAAAGAACCAAAAGCTGATAAGGGCAAGGAACGATGTTCCCCTAGAGACTTCACAGGGAGTGAAGCCCTGATGACGTCTTATATTTAGACTTCTGGCCTCCAGAACTTGTGAAGGAATAAATTTGTGCTGTTTTAAGCCACTAAATTTGTGTTCATTGTTTATGGCAGCCCTGGGAAACAAATACTGATGCTAACTGATAAGAATACTTTTAGAAGTTAATTTAGATTTTACTGAATACAAGATCACCATGAGAATAATAATCAACAAATAATTAGAAAATAAAAGACTTAAACTCTATCATTTATAATAGGATCAGCCAAGTTAAATACTTAAGAATAAATATAACAGAAGATATGCAGGACTTCCACACAGAAAAAATAAAATACTCAGAAAAATAAAATACCCAGTAAATTTAATTACAAGTTTAAGTAAAGATTTGATAAATGAAGGTATATATTAAGTTTATGGATTGGAAGGTTCAGGAATGTAAAGATATCATGGGTGTGTGCTAAGTCACTTCAGTCATTCCCACTCTTTGCGACCCTGTGGACTGTAGCCCAACAGGCTCCTCTGTCCATGGGGATTCTCCAGGCAAGAACACTGGAGTGGGGTGCCATGCCCTCCTCCAGGGGATCTTCCCAACCCAGGGATCGAACCCAAGTCTCTTACGTCTCCTGCATTGGCAGACATGTTCTTTACCACTAAGACCACCTGGGAAACCCACAAAGATATCAGTTCTCTCCAAATGGATTAATGCAGTCACAATGAAGGTTAAATGAAACCACAATCAAACTCTATGTAGATACTTGTGAAAAGTGTTAAGTTGATTCTAAAATATGTGTGAAAGTTCAAACGCCCAGGAACAGCCAAAACCATCCTGAGGAACTACAAAACAGCTAGAACACTTGCCCTCCCTGGACAAGCAAGACTTGGACTCCCTGGACAGCATGACGTTTTACCAAGCTACTCATTGAAATAGTATGTTATCAGCAAAAAGACAGCCAAACAGACCAATGGAACAGAATAGAGCACCCAGCAACAGAACCACATACCAAAGAACACTTTTGTTTTTTATTTATAACAAAAGATTTGCACCATGAAACAGAGGGGAAACGGGGGCTTTTCAATAGATGGTTCGTGGTCAGTTAGCTATCTGTAGGGAAAAATATTTCTCTTGCCAGCCTCCTCACACCATACAAAGAAATCAATTCCAGATCAGGTTTAAGTGATAACAATAACAATTTTGGAAATGCAACCGGGGAATGTCTTCATGACATTGGAGTCAGCACAGATTTATTCAAGACACATAAAACAACAACCATCGTAGAAAATATTGATTTACTAGATTTCACCAAAGTAGAGAGCTTCTGTTCATCAAAGACACTATTAACTATTTAGGGACTTCCCTGGCGGTCCAGTGGGTAAGAATCCGCCTGCCATCACAGGGGACACGGGTTCAGTCTACAGCCTGGGAAGACCCCCCATGCCAAGGAGCAACTAAACGCGTGCATCCGAATAACTGAGGCTGTGTTCCAGCGCCTGTGCTCCACAACAATAGAATCCAGGGCGCTGAGAAGCCTGCATGCTGCAACTAGAGAGCAGCCCCTGCTCATCACTCACAACTAGAGAAAGCCCAGGCACAGCAACGGAGACCCAGGGCGGCCAAAAGTAGGGAAATAAAACATTTATAAGGTCCCTACTAATTCAACAGGAGCAAAAGGCAACCCAAAGGAAATGAGGAGTAAGAGTCTTGAACAGGCAGGCACATCATAGAAGAGCCTATTCTAAGAAGCAGTGAAAATAAATAATATCAATAAAAAAATAACTTTGCAGTAATTTGCTATGGCGATCCTGGGGAACTAACATAGATGGCCAAGACATCTTGGAAACAAGTTTAGATCTGAAATTCCCTGTCATGGATCTGCTGCTGAGACCACAGCCAGAAGACTTTCAATTAGGTAAAAAAGTAAAGTAAAATAAGTGAAAATAAATCACTAGTGGTAAGGAATCTGCCTGCCTGTGCAGGAGACTCAGGTTTCAAGCCTGGGTCCTGAAGATGCCCTGAAGGAGGGCGTGGCAAGCCACTCCAGTATTCTTGCCTGGAGAATCCCATGGACAGAGGAGCCTGGCGGGCTATAGTCCACGGGGTCACAAAGAGTTGGACACGATTGAGCATCTGAGCACACATACTGTTTACCCCAAGACATGAACAAGACTGTTCATAGCCACACTGTTAGTAATTACTCAAAAATGAAACCACCCAGATGTCTGAAAACAAGAGGATGAATACATTACCATATCTTCATATGATGAAACACTAGCTAAGAATGAAGGAAAGCAGCACACCTGGACGCAAAACCAAACTGCAGAGGGAAAGAGACCCAGCTCAAAAGAAAACAAGTGTAAAGCATTGAAGCACGAACCAACCTATGGCATTAGAATTAGAGTAGAGGGGAGGAGGTGGCATGGGGAGGAAGCCTGAAGACCTTGCTAAGGACCCCTTTCTTGCCCTGGGGTGTGGTTACGTTCACGTGTCCATTTGTGATCATTCGTCGGACTGTACATTTCTGATGTCTCTGTGTGTAAAGTACAATTTCATGTATGTATCTTAGATAGCAATTAACATTTTCTTTTAAAAGGTTTTATCCAATAAAATTAATTTTTAAAAAACTTTAGAAAAGACCAGAAAAGCACCGACATTCAAAAACATAACAAATTTCAAAGGCTTGGGAAGAAATGTTACTATTGGAGGTTACTTTACTGATAAAGGTCCATGTAGTCAAAATTATGGTTTTTCCAGTAGTCCTGTATGGATGTGAGAGTTGGACTATTAAAGAAAGCTGAGCACTGAAGAATCAATGGTTTTGAACTGTGCTATTGGAGAAGACTCTTAAGAGTCCCCTGGACTGCAAGGAGGTCAAACCAGTCAATCTTAAAAGAAATCAGTCCTGAATATTCATTGGAAGGATACTGATACTGATATTCCAATATTTTAACCACCTGATGTGAAGAACTGACTCATTGAAAAAGACCCTGATGCTGGGAAAGATTGAAGGCGGGAGAAGGGGACGACAGAGGAGGAGACGGTTGGATGGCATCACCGACTCGATGGACATGAGTTTGATTAGCTCCAGGAGTTGGTGATGGACTGGGAGGCCTGGCGGGCTGCAGCCCATGGGGTCACAAAGAGTTGGACATGACTGAGCGACTGAACTGAGCTGATGGAAGGAGGTAGAAATGATAGGGCAGTGTGATTTTTTTAAGGGAAATGTTTGTTACACCCCTTTCTTTGTCTTTTCCTTCTTGCTATACAACTTTAGGGAACAGGAACTCCTTCAGTGGGGAGAGAGGAGGGGTTGGAGAGAAGGAGAGAAGGGAAAGATGGCGAGAAAAGATGAGCGGGAGATATGGGAATCAGGAAGAACACCTCTTGCACCTCCTCAAACCCGAGTCCTTTTGCTACCAGGCATCATTTTTAAAAATACAAATGTTCCCAAGAGTCATCAGCCTTTCAGAGTACAGTGTGGATCCATCTTGGATTTTAATCCAAGATTAAAATCTTCATCTCATGCCGAGCTGACAAGTATTCGGGAATGGATCCATGTGAGTGAAAGAGAGGGAAGAAAGTGTGAATTTTAAATAGACCCAGTAGGGAAAGTTCAGGCTTAGAGGCATGATCATCGTTAGGAGCAAGTCAAAGGGCAGGGTGGAAGATCCAAGCACATTGGGAAGGAGGAAAAAGAGATAAACCTTTTTAAAAAAAAAAAAGCTCAGAAAAAAGAACCCACAGGCTTCACAGTCTCAGGCTCAGCCTTCTTGGTTCCCCCAACCCCATGAGGGTCATTAGAGAACGGGCTTCATGTTCAGTGCGCCCGTAGGTACCCACTTCTACAGATGATGAGGGTGGTGCCCGCCCAGCTCTGGCCCATAGAGCAATGTAACCTACAGGCTCAGCCTGGCTCCACCCTTGAGGGCCTGAGGGTGGATTATTGGAGGTGCTGGGGTCCCAGGGCTCACTGGGTCTTGGTGGCTTCCTTGTGGCCCCCTTAGCCTCCTGGGGACCTGCACCCTGAGCACCCAGCCTCCCCACTGCCGTCATGCCCTGCTCAGCCAGCCCAGGCCAGGCTGGCTGCACCTCCTGCATCCTCATCCTCCAGCTGGATCCGTAAGCACCTGCCTCACTGTGGATGGCTTGCTTGCCTTCCAGGCCTGGCTCAGCCCATCACTTTGGAGCTCCATTTGGTCCAGGGGGAAACTGCTGCTGCTGCTGCTCCTCCCGGCGTATATAGGTTTTGCTGTGTGTGTCAAGCATCGTAATAAGCACGCACAGTGTTATCACGTGACCTCACACCCACCATACGTACTATTTATTAGCATTCTTATTTTACAGATGAGACACTGAGGCACAGAGAGGTTAAGAGACTTGGCCAAAGACACACAGCCGTCACGTGGTGGTACCCACAGTCAGCCTCTTAATCACCATGCTCGGCTGAGTTGGGCAATGAGGCTGGATCCAGCCACAAAAATACACCCCCAAGAGGGGAAGTGAGCACTTCCAGAAAGAACTGTTAGGGGCTCCCAAATGTGGAGCTGGCGTGTTCCTTCCACTCTGGCTACTGCTGCTCTGGCAGGAGCCCTGCCTCTTCATGCCAGCCTGGGGCCCCAGCCCCCGGAGGGGAAGAAGGCAGGCAACAGGCTCAGCCCTGGGGCCAGCAGGCTGCATGCTGGGCTGTGAAAACTGCTTCCCAGGAGGGTTCTGCTGAGGTCAGGCCCTGCCAAGACCACAGCCCGAAGGCCCCTGCAGAGGGCAGAGGGGGCCAGCTCAGCTAAGGCCGCAAGCCGGGGATCTCGTCATTTCCTGCTCGTCCACCATCACCTCTTCTGCTTCCTTCATATTATCTGACCTTGCCTCTCATTAGAATGTTAGTTCTGTGGCTCCACAGGCCTCATGGTGTGGCTTTTCCATCAGCTGGATCCTGAGCACCTAGAACAGTGCTGCAGGCATCGTAGCAGCTCAGAAGATGTGTACTCAAGAAATGAGCGAGAATAAACGCAACACAGTACACACACCCTTTCAAACAGGCTCAGATCTCCAGGTCACTCTCCAAGTTCACCTGAGCCCTTTCCTGGCCTGCTCTGTAGCAGGAGGTGGGCTCCCCGCCAACACCACCCAGGCCCTCTCGGCAGGTGGCTGCTGTCACTGCAGCAGTAAAGGAAACCTCGGGAGCGCAGGGGGTGGGGGCCAATTGTTCTCCTTCCCTTGACCAGGCGACACACCTGCCCTCCCTCCAGGCCCAGAGAGGGAACTGTGTCCTCTCTCATCAGCCTCTGGGACCCACACCCCCCACATCCCACCCCACTCCCATCCTTGGTCCTTCCCTCATCCCTTCACGACTCAGGAAGCTGAACCTTCATGACAGTCTCTCCATCTACACCATTTGGGATGAAGTATCGCTGGAATCCCATCTGATAAACCAGTCAACTCTCCTATTCAATGTATTTGTTGCTGTTTAGTTGCTAAGCTGTGTCGGACTCCTTCGCGACCCCATGGACTGTAGCCTGCCAGGCTCCTCTGTCCATGGGATCTCCCAGGCAAGAATACTGGAGTGGGGTTGCCATTTCAATGTGTTGGACTGGCCAAAAAGTTTTTTGGATTTTCCATAACATCTTACACAAAAGCACAAAGTTTTTGGCTAACTCATATATGCATTAGGGTATCTTTTATGTAAATGCAGTGTGAGCATGAATTTTCTTTCTCTTTTTCTTTAAATGTCTTTTTTTAATTTGAAGCATGCTCTGTTAATGACATACAAACTAAAAGTGCCTTGTTTCTACATTGTGGTTGTATGTGTGTGTGTTTGCCATCCAGGGAAACTTTTATTATAATTTTACAAAATTTAGAGCTATCTAAAAAACAATGTCTTCAACAAGACAGAAAAGCTTTAAAAAATGACAAAATAAGAAAAAAATTGTGGCAAAATGCTAACTCTTCAAAATTAACCTATAAATTTAGGACTAACCTAATAAAAATATGTTAAGCTTGAACTGAGTGTCATGTAGGGTTTTTTCCCAATTGTTTTTTAAAAAATTAATCAAAATTTATTCAGATAAATGTTACTTGTACAGACATCTAATAACATTCATGGCATACAAAACCATCTTTATTGTTTTAAGTATATCCGTGTTAAACTTCAGTGGTGATCAGAATAATAATGGGCTTTTTAATTTGAATCAAAATTCTATGGCAATACATATTCTAGAGGGTTGGATGTTGTGAAAATGATATTCTAATGAGTGTGTCTGTGCTAAGTCACTTCAGTTGTGTCCGACTCTGTGCGACCCTATGGACTATAGCTGGCCAGGCTCCTCTGTCAGGGGATTCTCCAGGCAAGAAGACCAGAGTGGGTTGCCATGCCCTCCTCCAGGGGATCTTCCTGACCCAGGGATCCAACCTGCATCTCCTGCACTGCAGGTGGTTTCTCTACCGCTGAGCCACCAGGGAAGCTCAATATACTCATAAGAATTAAGTTAAGAATATATGAAGGAAAGGAATAAATAAGAATTATATTACATCAATCTTTATTTTAAAATACTAGAATATTTCCTTGAATAAGAGCAATTCTGGCATCAGTTAAATATTAGTCGCTAAACTAGAGAGACATCAAAATTAGTTTAAAGGGAAAAGGCATGCAGACGCTGAGCTGAGGTTATAAGGATTCAGAACCTGGCTTCTGGGGAAGCTGAGTCAAACCTGCAGGCGACCTCAGACCCTGGAACGCTCACCACATGACCCTCCTGCTCCCTGGGGAGCCTGGCGACCTGGAGGGGGTCGCCCTGACCCTTTGGGGCCCCTCTGGGCTGCGGGTGGAGCACCAGCAGGAGCACGAGGGCCCCTTGGGAAAGGCTGGAACTTGCAGTGGAGCTTGGCCAGCATCTGCCTCGTGTGGTCGCTTTCTCTCCTTAGCTCCCCGAGCCTCCTCTCGGTAGACACAGCTGCCATCTCCAGTGCTTGAGCCCGTTTCTCACGGACACAGATCTGCTTTTGATGGTAGCGGTTGGTTCTCTCCCGCTCTTTGCCCAGCTCCTGCGCCATCTTCTTATAGACTTCACGATCCTCGCTCAAGGATTTCACAGTTTTACACACCCTGGCAAGCTTCTTCTCCACGTCTAAGCAGCGCAGGTCCCCCTCAAGACATTTTTTCTGAAGTTGTCCTACGTGATCTTCAAACGTTTGGGGCAGAACTCGAAGCTGCAGCCTTAGCCGCCGGATCTCTCTTTCTATCTCCGAATTCTTATCCCGCAGAGATGCTTCTTCCGCTTCAAGACTTGGTATCTGTCCTGAAAGCTCTTCATTCCTTTGCCTTTTTTCCCACAGTGGTTGGGCTATTTCTTTAGGACTCCAAAGGGACCCCCTGAAGTCACCATCACCGGTGACACCTTTCATATCAGCTTCTGATCGATGGATGGGTGGAGGACCATATTCTGCTTCCTTCTTTCGTGGGACCTTGGGGTTCCCATCCTCCACGTGATGTCTGAGGGGGTCAAGCAAGGGAATAATCAGCGTGTGCTCAGCCATCGGTGTCAGTAGGCTGAGCTTACCATTCAGGACCTGTTCTGTCTGTGATTTGGACCGCTCCAACCTTTTTTTCTCCTTCATTTGCTGGACTCTCATCTTCCATCTAGCAGTTTCTTGGGCCAGCAGAACTGAACTTTCTGGAAAACGAGTGATCTTCTTCGAATCAACCATTTTCTTCTGAGATTCTTCTCCACCCTTCTTTGATGCTTTTGAGATGGGTTTTCCATCAGTCACTTGGGAAAACTGAGGAGCCTGACTCTCTTGTGCCTTTTTCAGAAAGTCAACATTGCCCCCAAATGAGGACTCGCTCTGCATTGCTCCCCACCGACACAGGGTTTGTAAGTTGGGAGGACTGGCCTCCACCCCAGGGGACCTGAGGACTTCACTGCATAGTCCACAGACTTCATCGTGGGCAGAACCCTTCTGGCCCAGCAATTTCGCACTTTTTAAAGTGTATCGCCTCTTCACTATCACAACTATCATCACAGCACATACCAGGATCTCCCAGAGAAAGGCAGTGGGACCCAGGACGTCGGTCAAGATTTCAGAAACCACCAGAAGAGCAGCCTGCAGATGCTCCAGGATCAACCAGAAAGTGGATCCGGAGGCAGGCAGCAGGCTTTCCATGGCTTCACAGCTCCACATCTGAGAGCCAGGGGTCCTGTGAGCCACAACTGGCCGCTCAGAACTGCGGAGTGTCCTGTCTCCAAGGTGAGCAATCGCTCTGTAACCAGGGTAGTTGGGTGGGGGAGGGGGGGCACCAGCCAGGTTCTCGGAAACAGTTCTCCCTACCTGCTCTCAAACAGGAAGAGATCTCGTTTATGCAGGTCCTGGGGGAGGTGGCAGGGTCTGATCGGAGCCCGGAGGTGGGCCACTCTAAGCCCCACCTGGACCTACAGCAAGCCCAGGGGGTCCAAGCAGGGCCAGGCTGTATCTTTTTCCATAAAGGAGAGCACACTGGGGCAGGTGGGTGGACCTCTGTCCCCAGGTAAAGTCTGTTCTCCTCATTTAAAGTTTCTTATGCAGAGAAGCCTGGTTCTGCCCCCTAAAGGTCCCAGGGATCTCTCTTTTCTGTGGCTCCCTCTCTCTCTTGTCTGCAGTCACTGTGGACGGACAGGCAGGGCCACCAGATCGAAAGGTATTAATGAAAATTCCAATCCTAACAGCTCAGGAGGAATCAGTTGCAACTGGCAAGGTCTTTGTTTTTTGTTTTTGTTTTTTAATTGGGGGCTAATTACTTTACAATATTGTGGTGGTTTTCGCCATACATTGACATGAATCAGCTGGGTGTACATGTGTTCCCCATCCTGAGCCCCCTCCCACCTCCCTCCCCTTCCCATCCCTCAGGGTCATTCCAGTGCACCAGCCCTGAGCACCCTGTCTCATGCATTATTTGCAACTGGCGGGGTCTTATGAGGTCAAAGATTTCCTTTGGCATCAGTTTTGTGCAATCCAAGTGTTCCTGGGAGAGGTGGATACGGGGAAATGACTCAACTCCAGGAGTGAGACAGGGACTGGAAGTCTTCATTTTCTTTCATCAAAGTGGCCCCAAGGAGTCTCCAACCCACTGAGTCCTCTTCAGAAGTGGGCTTCTGGGGAGGGAGGAGCCCTCCTTCTGGCTGAATTGCCCCCTTTTCTTTCATTAAACCATATCTCACTTGCCTAACATCTCTCTGGAAGACCAGAGAGGGGACTCGGGTTCCCCTTGTGTATCCCTGGGACTCTGTCATGAGCCTCTTGTCCCCAGTCTCTCTGTCCAAGACGGACACAACAGAACTGTCAGCAGAGGCTGGGGATCCTGATGGGTGTCACAGGGTGTTCCGTTCTCAGGGGCTCTGTGGATGGAGAGAGGCAAGGCTGTGATCAGGCTTGGTGATGGGGGGAGGAGAGGGCCAAGTGCTCACAGTGAGTGCTGTTTCATTTTTAAAATTTTAAGTTTAAACTTTTTAAAGAGCAGGTATAAGATCAAAGAAAAATTGATCAGAAAGTACATAGGTTTTACATATATGCCTTTGTCTCCCTGCAAAATGTCCCCTCCTACTAATATCTTATGTTGGTGTGGTACATTTGTGCAACTGGTGAACCAAACTGATTTATTATTATTGACTACAGACCATTATTTACATCAGGGTTCACTCTTTGTCCTGTCCAGTTCTAGAAGTTTTGGCAAATAGGGAGCGCCTTGTACCCACCAATAGAGCATCACCTATAGTAGTGCCGCAGCCCTCAAAATCCACTGTCCCCACTTATTCATCCCGCTCTCTCTCCTCTGGAACTGGTAGAAACCACTGATTACTTCCTTGCTCTCAAGTTTGCTTTCTGATATTTCTATAGCTACTCTTGGCTTTCTTTTAATTAATGTCAGCACGGTGTATCTTCCTTCATACTCTGTTGTTGTTTAGTTGCTAAGTCATGTCCGACTCTACAATCCCATGGACTGTAGCCCACCAGGCTCCTCTATCCATGGAATTTCCCAGGCAAGAACACTGGAGTGGGTGGCCATTTCCTTTTCCCTTATTCAGGGGGTCTTCCTGACCCAGGGATCGAACCCGCATCTCTTGCATTGGCAGGCCACCAGGAAAGCCCTTTACTTTTCATCTAATGCCTTTAAAAAAAAACAGCATTTCTTTATTTGGCCGCATCGGGTCTTAGTTTCGGCTTGCAGAATATTTGGCTGCAGCATGTTCGCTCTTAGTTGTGAGGCATGGGATCTAGCTCTCTGACCTGGGATTGAACCCACGCTCCCCTGCATTGGGAGCGCAGAGTCTTAGCCACTGGACCACCAGGGAAGGCCCTCTGATTATGTCTATAAAGTAGGTTTCATGTAGACCATGAATAGTTGGGTGTTGTTTTTTGATTCACACTGATGATGTCAGTCATTTAATTGATGTATTTGGACCTTAGATTTTAAAACGATGATTATTATATTTAGACAAATATATTTGTTGCTATTTTCTGCTCATTGTCTTTTACTACATTTTTGGTCTTTCATTCTCTTTTGCCTTCTCGAGGTTTTCACTGAGCATTTTATAGGATCTCATTTTGTCTCCTCTCTTAGCATATCAATTCTACTTCTTTTTAAAACGTGTTTAGCAGTTGCCCTTGAGTTGCAATATACATTTATAGCTAATCTAGGTCCAACTTGAAACAACATTACACCACTTTATGTGTAGTACAAACACCTTAGTAACAGAGTATTCCCAATTCCTCTTTTCCACCTCTTGTAACACTACTGTCACTCATATCACTTATCCATAAGTTATAATCATATGATACACTGTTGCTATGATCATTTTGAACAAACCCAGGTCTTCCTCATTTCAGGCAGATTCTTTACCAGCTGAGTCACAAGGGAAGCCCAAGAATACTGGAGTGGGTAACCTATCCCTTCTCCAGCAGATCTTCCCAACCAAGGAATCAAATTGGGGTCTCCTGCATCACAGGCGGATTCTTTACCAAGTGAACTATCAGGGAAGCCCATTAAATCGATCAAGAATAAAAAAATAAAATATTTTATTTTACTTTCATTTATTCCTTCTTAACGCTCTTCCTCTCTTGTGTGGATGGGTTTCTAACCTATATCATTTTCCTTCCCTCTGAAGAAATTCTTACAACAATTCTTACCAGGCAGGTAAGTGTGCAGTAAGTGGCAGCTGTCACTGAACGGCCAAGTGTGGGCAAGACAGCCTGACACACAGCCGACCAGACACCAAGCATATCTTACAGTCTTCAAAGCAAGCGTCTGAGCACGACACACATAGCCAGTGGCTTCTTTGTGTGACCCAGTTGTGCGTTTATTAATAAAGCAGGTGTAAACCCCTTTGGCTGGAGGATGAATCAACTCTTAGAAACCACAATAGACTGCTCACATTTCGAGGCAGAACGAACTCAACTCTTTTTCGATGTCTGTTCTTGACACGAGGCACTGAACTCTACTGTGACTTTATCTGAAGGCAGCCCAAACTTGGCTTTCTCCTAAGAAGCAAAGCCAAAAACATTAAATCAAGAGTTTCTGTGACCACAAAGAGCAGAATATATTCTGTGGGTGGTAATAAGAGGATAAAAAACGGTCAGGGGGACCCAGTCCTGGGTATGATGTGGCAGACTCTGCTGGCTGAATCATTGGTACTCTTTCCAGTTACTTCTTTGCTGGGGAAAAATAAAAAAATGTTTTCCAGGGTGAGTGGCTGGGGGCAGGGGCATGTACGAACACTCTCCCTACAGGGTGAGTCACAACTGGCTCAGCCTCTCTGGCAATCACCTCCCCTTTGACCAGTGATTGGTCTGAGTGAGCATGTGACTGACCCAGGGCCAGCCAATGAGGCATAAGGAAGGATCTACTGAGGACTTTTGGAAGAGCTATTTCAATTCAGTTCAGTTGCTTAGTTGTGTCTGACTCTTTGCAACCCATAGACTGCAGCATGCCAGGCTTCCCTGTCCATCACCAACTCCTGGAGCTTGCTCAAACTCATGTTCATCGAGTTGGTGATGCCATCCAACCATCTCATCCTCTGTTGGGAAAGTTTACTTCCTGATCAAAAGTGAGGCCTGGAGAGCTCTTCTTCTACCTTGAGGCATTCACTCTCTCCTCTGTCCAGTCATTTGTGGGACATCTCCAGTCCCATGCGCCAAGCTTCAAGAGAACAGCGGTGATGTCTTAGTCATAGGTTTACCCGTCCAGTTCCTGATTCAGTTGAGATGAATAAATCATGAGGTATCACAGACCTGTGCAACACATATCTGAGGTTTGAATAAAATCATTCTGCAGTTGCATCCTCAGTTGGGGCTGATTTTGCCCCACCCACACCCCCAGGAGATGTTTGGCAATGTCTGGAGATGTTTTTGGTTGCCATGACTGGTGGAGGGGATGGACCCTACTGGCATCTGGTGCGGCGAGGCCAGGGATGCTGCCAAGTGCCCTGCAAGGCACAGGACCAACCTGAGAACAAAGAGTGATCCAACCAGGGCATCAGTAGTGCCCAGGCTGAGAGACTCTCCTCTGTAGACAAATCAGCTAGCGAGGTTTCCTCTTGACTGTCAAAACAAGATAAATATTTGAAAGCAAGATTTTTTCTAAAGGGTGGAATGTTTTTTTAATTGAAGCTCATAATATTGTGCTAGTGTCAAGTGTGTAGCAAAGTAATATGTGTGTGTGTATATATATATATATGGAATCTAAAAAATGATACAAATGAATTTATTTATAAAACAGAAGGAGTCACAGATGTAGAAGGCAAACTTGCTCTCTCTCTCTCTCTATATATATATATATGTGTGTGTGTGTGTGTGTATGTATGTATGTGTGTGTATATATATATATATATATATATATCTGTGGCTTCCCAGGTGGCTCAGTGGGTAAAGAATCTGCCTGCAATGCAGGAGACACAGAAGATGTAGGTTTGATCCCTGGGTTGGAAAGATCCCCTGGGGGAGGGCATGACAACCCACTCTAGTATTCTTGCCTAGACAGAGGAGTCTGGGGTCCATGGGTCACAAAGAGTCAGACCCAACTGAAGCAACTGAGCACGCACACACACATAGTCTATAGTATACAGATTATACATATATATATAGTATAATTTGTGCCTGTTAATCCTATACATTTGCTTTGTCCCTTCCCCTCTACCTCCCCCATCAGTTCAGTTCAGTCGCTCAGTTGTGTCCGACTCTTTGCAACCCCATGAATCGCAGCACGCCAGGCCTCCCTGTCCGTCACCAACTCCCAGAGTTCACTCAGACTCACATCCATCGACTAAGTGATGCCATCCAGCCATCTCATCCTCGGTCGTCCCCTTCTCCTCCTGCCCCCAATCCCTCCCAGCATCAGAGTCTTTTCCAATGAGTCAGCTCTTCACATGAGGTGGCCAAAGTACTGGAGTTTCAGCTTTAGCATCGTTCCTTCCAAAGAAATCCCAGGGCTGATCTCCTTTAGAATGGACTGGTTGGATCTCCTTGCAGTCCAAGGGACTCTCAACAGTCTTCTCCAACACCACAGTTCAAAAGCATCAATTCTTCAGCATTCAGCCTTCTTCACAAGCCAACTCTCACACCCATACATGACCACAGGAAAAACCATAGCCTTGACTAGATGGACCTTAGTTGGCAAAGTAATGTCTCTGCTTTTGAATATACTATCTAGGTTGGTCATAACTTTTCTTCCAAGGAGTAAGCATCTTTTAACTTCATGGCTGCAGTCACCATCTGCAGTGATTTTGGAGCCCCCCCAAAATAAAGTCAGCCACTGTTTCCACTGTTTCCCCATCTATTTCCCATGAAGTGATGGGACCGGATGCCATGATCTTCGTTTTCTGAATGTTGAGCTTTAGGCCAACTTTTTCACTATCCTCTTTCACTTTCATCAAGAGGCCTTTTAGTTCCTCTTCATTTTCTGCCACAAGGGTGGTGTCATCTGCATATCTGAGGTTATTGATATTTCTCCCGGCAATCTTGATTCCAGCTTGTGTTTCTTCCAGCCCAGGGTTTCTCATGATGTACTCTGCATAGAAGTTAAATAAGTGGGGTCATAAATTTGTTTCTATGTCTGTAAGTCTGTTTTTGTTCTGTAAGTTCATTTGTTTCATTGAGTTAGACAAGGGTCTGGTCCTAGTGTGATTAGATTGATTAGTTTTCTGTGAGTATGGTTTCAGTGTGTCTGCCCTCTGATGCCCTCTTGCAACACCTACCATCTTACTTGGGTTTCTCTTACCGACGGGCAGGTCATTGTGGAAAGGTCTGACAGAATGTGGTCCACTGGAGAAGGGAATGGCAAGCCACTTCAGTATTCTTGCCTTGAGAACCCCATGAACAGTATGAAAAGGCAAAATGAAGGATACCAAAAGAGGACCTCCCCAGGTCATTAGGTGCCCAATATGCTACTGGAGATCAGTGGAGAAATAACTCCAGAAAGAATGAAGGGATGGAGCCAAGGCAAAAAGAATACCTAGCTGTGGATGTGACTGGTGATAGAAGTAAGATCCGATGCTGTAAAGAGCAATATTGCATAGGAACCTGGAATGTCAGATCCATGAATCAAGGCAAATTGGAAGTGGTCAAACAAGAGATGACAACTGTGAATGTCAACATTCTAGGAATCAGCGAACTAAAATGGACTGGAATGGGTGAATTTAACTCAGATGACCATTATATCTACTACTGTGGGCAGGAATCCCTCAGAAGAAATGGAGTAGCCATCATGGTCAACAAAAGAGTCTGAAATGCAGTACTTGGACGCAATCTCAAAAACGACAGATGATCTCTGTTCGTCTCCAAGGCAAACCATTCAATATCACAGTTATCCAAGTCTATGCCCCAACCAGAAATGCTGAAGAAGCTGAAGTTGAACGGTTTTATGAAGACCTACAAGACCTTTTAGAAGTAACACCCCAAAAAGATGTCCTTTTCATTATAGGGGACTGGAATGCAAAAGTAGAAAGTCAGGAAACACCTGGGGTAACAGGCAAATTTGGCCTTGGAATGCAGAATGAAGCAGGGCAAAGACTAATAGAGTTTTGCCAAGAACATGCACTGGTCATAGCAAACACCCTCTTCCAACAACACAAGAGAAGACTCTACACATGGACATCACCAGATGGTCAACACTGAAATCAGATTGATTATATTCTTTGTAGCCAAATATGGAGAAGCTCTATACAGTCAACAAAAAAAAGACTGGGAGCGGACTGTGGCTCAGATCATGAACACCTTATTACCAAATTCAGACTCAAATTGAAGAAAATAGGGAAAACCGCTAGACCATTCAGATATGACCTCAATCAAATCCCTTATGGTTATACAGTGGAAGTGAGAAATAGATT
The DNA here is from genome assembly GCF_032405125.1 of Capricornis sumatraensis. Classification (NCBI taxonomy): domain Eukaryota; kingdom Metazoa; phylum Chordata; class Mammalia; order Artiodactyla; family Bovidae; genus Capricornis; species Capricornis sumatraensis. The sequence continues at coordinate 109,979,402 of NC_091069.1, forward strand.
TAAGGGCCTAGATCTGATAGATAGAGTGCCTGATGAACTATGGAATGAGGTTCATGACATTGTACAGGAGACAGGAATCAAGACCATCCCCATGGAAAAGAAATGCAAAAAAGCAAAATGACTGTCTGGGGAGACCTTACAAATAGCTGTGAAAAGAAGAGAGGTGAAAAGCAAAGGAGAAAAGGAAAGATATAAGCATCTGAATGCAGAGTTCCAAAAAATAGCAAGAAGAGATAAGAAACCCTTCTTCAGTGAGCAATGCAAAGAAATAGAGGAAAAGAACAGAATGGGAAAGACTAGAGATCTCTTCAAGAAAATTAGAGATACCAAGGGAACATTTCATGCAAAGATGGGCTCAATAAAGGACAGAAATGGTCTGGACCTCACAGAAGCAGAAGATATTGAGAAGAGGTGGCAAGAATACACAGAAGAACTGTACAAAAAAGATCTTCACGACCCAGATAATCATGATGATGTGATCACTTATCTAGAGCCAGACATCTTGGAATGTGAAGTCAAGTGGGCCTTAGAAAGCATCACTACGAACAAAGCTAGTGGAGGTGATGGAATTCCAGTTGAGCTGTTTCAAATCCTGAAAGATGATGCTGTGAATGTGCTGCACTCAATATGCCAGCAAATTTGGAAAACTCAGCAGTGGCCACAGGACTGGAAAAGGTCAGTTTTCATTCCAATCCCAAAGAAAGGAAATGCAAAAGAATGGTCAAACTACCGCACAATTGCACTCATCTCACATGCTAGTAAAGTAATGCTCAAAATTCTCCACACCAGTCTTCAGCAACATGTGAACTGTGAATTTCCTGATGTTCAAGCTGGTTTTAGAAAAGGCAGAGGAACCAGAGATCAAATTGCCAACATCCACTGGATCATGGAAAAAGCAAGAGAGTTCCAAAAAAACATCTATTTCTGCTTTCTTGACTATGCCAAAGCCTTTGACTGTGTGGATCACAAGAAACTGTGGAAAATTCTGAAAGAGATGGGAATACCAGACCACCTGACCTGCCTCCTGAGAAATCTATATGCAGGTCAGGAAGCAACAGTTAGAACTGGACATGGAACAACAGACTGGTTCCAAATAGGAAAAGGAGTATGTCAAGGCTCTATATTGTCACCCTGCTTATTTAGCTTCTATGCAGAGTACATCAAGAGAAACGCTGGACTGGGAGAAACACAAGCTGGAATCAAGATTGCTGGGAGAAATATCAATAACCTCAGATATGCAGATGACACCACTCTTATGGCAGAGAGTGAAGAGGAACTAAAAAGTCTCTTGATGAAAGTGAAAGAGGAGAGTGAAAAAGTTGGCTTAAAGCTCAACATTCAGAAAACGAAGATCATGGCATCTGGTCCCATCACTTCATGGGGAATAGATGGGGAAACAGTGGAAACAGGGTCAGACTTTATTTTTTCGGGCTCCAAAATCACTGCAGATGGTGACTGCAGCCATGAAATTAAAAGACGCTTACTCCTTGGAAGAAAAGTTATGACCAACCTAGATAGTATATTCAGAAGCAGAGACATTACTTTGCCGACTAAGGTCTGTCTTGTCAAGGCTATGGTTTTTCCTGTGGTCATGTATCGATGTGAGAGTTGGACTGTGAAGAAGGCTGAGCACCGAAGAATTGATGCTTTTGAACTGTGGTGTTGGAGAAGACTCCTGAGAGTCCCTTGGACTGCAAGGAGATCCAACCAGTCCATTCTGAAGAAAATCAACCCTGGGATTTCTTTGGAAGGAATGATGCTAAAGCTGAAACTCCAGTACTTTGGCCACCTCATGCGAAGAGTTGATTCATTGGAAAAGACTCTGATGCTGGGAGGGATTGGGGGCAGGAGAAGAAGGGGACAACAGAGGATGAGATGGCTGGATGGCATCACTGAGTCGATGGACATGAGTCTGAGTGAACTCCGGGAGATGGTGATGGACAGGGAGGCCTGGCGTGCTGTGATTCATGGGGTCACAAAGAGTCAGACACGACTGAGCCACTGAACTGAACTGAACTGAAGTTCATTTGTACTATTTTTTAGATTCCACATATAATTAATATCCTACTCTATTTGTCTTTGTCTGAGTTACTTCACTTAATACGATAAAAATCTCTAGGTTCATCCATGATGCTGCAAATGGCAATAAACCGTTCTTTCTTATGCCCGAGTCATATTCCTGAAGAGAGGGATCTTAAGGTGCTAGACCCCAGACCACCGTCGCTGATTATGTAGCCCGCATCAAGAGTTCTCTGTCAGGAGGGAGACCCTGTTCACTTCAGAATTAGTCTATAGCTTCTCAACAGACTGGCAGCCTCGAACAGCCAGAGGGCCAAGGTTTTCCTTTTTAATTTATGTTGGCGTATAACTGACTTACAGCATTGTGTTAGTTTCTTGTGTATAGTGAAGTGAGTCAGTTATACATATACATGTATCCCTTCTATTTTAGATTCTTTTTCCACGCAGGCCATTACAGAGTACTGAGTTGAGTTCTGCGTGCTATACAAGAGGTCCTTATTAGTTATTTACATATAGTGGTGTATATATGTCAATACCAATCTCCCAATTTATCTCTCCCTCTCTTCCCTTCTGGTAACTTTAAGCTTGTTTTCTATATCTGTGACTCTATTTCTGTTTGATAAATAGGTTCATTTGTACCATTTCTTTAGATTCCACATATGAATAATATCATATAATATTGTCTTTCTCTGCTTACTTTACTCAATATGACAGTCTCCGTATGTATGGAATATTACTCAGCCATAAAAAAAGAATGAAATAATGCCGTTTCCAAGCTTGTTCTTTGATCGAGGGGCCAGTGTGACTGGGATCTCCTCACCTTGAGGTCAAGTTCTGTAGCATCCAGGTGAGGTGCGTAGTGGCAGCCAAGTCCGTGGGGTGGAATAGCCAGGGAGGCGGATGGTGGTAGACCCTTTTCTTCATTTCTCAGGGAAAAGATCTCCCAGCTGGAAAAGTAGAGCCTGGAAGAAGCTCCCTTCATGTGGCTTTTAAGGCAAAGACGGTCCAGAGAAACAAGTTGGAGTGACTGTCCCAAGTTTGCGGGGCCTCCAGTCTGGTAGGACAGTGACTTGGGGGCTGGTTGCGGTAGATCAGAAGGTGGTGCGGCTGCTTCGTGCTGAGCAGGACCCAAGGCCCAGCCTCAGGCAGCAGAGAGAATCCTCGAGGGGCCTGAGGATGCAGATCCTGTGAGGTCTTCCCACCATCCTTGCCTCTTCCATCCGCATCCCACTTTGTATGGTGGCTTGTTTTTGCTTGTTTGTTTCATTTCCAGGAAAACTGCCCTTTGCTGTCTCTTTCCCCTGATTTCACAGTGTAGGCTGATTGTCGAGCCGCTACACTGGCCCTTCCAGAAATTGCAACTCTGGCCTGTGCTATACCAACAGAATTTCTCCTGGAAGCCCCTTTCTACCTGTGGCTTCTCTCCCTTCCCACTGGCCAGCCTCCAGTGGTTTCGCTCACAGGTGGGGTGCAGGGGGGCTATGTCTTCCAAGGTATGTAGCCCATACGTCCTTCTCCTCCAGAAGAAGGGGCCTGGGAGGGAGAGGGTGCAGGAGTTCCCACTCTGCTCCACTCGGAGGTGGAAATGCAAGGGGAATTCATACTCTTTCTAGAGAAGACCCCCAGGAGGAATTCACGCCTGGGCCCTCTGTGGAGTTCATGCTTTGTTTAGAATTTCAGGGACCACTGCTGGGGTTAGATGAAAGTCCAGAACACTGGAGAATCCCCAAGGACCCTTCACCCTCCCTGTCTCCTCTCCCAGTCTGGCCTCTGGATTGCCTGCTGCAAAACCAGCTCCTGGGAGGCAGGTTCCTGATGAACTCATACCTAGGGTGACATTCATGACATCATGCTGCCTTCTCAGGGATTTACAAAGCAGCACAGGGCATCTAAGAGGGAAATTCTAGACTCTGCAGTTAGAGTGGAGATTCTGTGTTTTAGGTTCTGGGAAACATTCCTTAACTTTTCCTCTCACTGAGTTCTCAGTTCATCCAACCAGCAGCTACCTCTTCATACAACCTGAGTTCCCCCAACACCAGATTGAGAACCCCAAAGATCATATAAGGTCCAATAAGTGAAGGTCTTACTTTTACACTTTAGGAGGAGAAAGGAAAGCAAGGCTTCGGCTGCACTTGGTGCTGAGCTCTGGAAGGACCCTTTGGTAAGACATTTGTGGCTCTTATCCAGGGACTGTGGACCGAGGATACACACACACACACACACACACACACACACACACACACACGCACACGCACACGCACACACACACGCACACGCACACGCACACCCCACAAAGCCAGAACTACAGGCCATACAGCAGGGTGGGAAGAAATGAGTCATCTGAGCTAATGATTTGGAAGAATTCCGTGGCATGTCTTAGCCTTCTCTCCACCCAGGGACAGCCCTGGACGGGCCAGGCAAGGGATGCTCAGGGGAAAGCTCTCTGCAGCTACAAGAGGTTTGCAGCTGTTTTGTCTATGAGGGAAGAGGCAGAGGGAAGGCACATGGAGGCCTGGGTTTGCAAACCCTTACCCAGGGCATGGTCCTCTGGAATGTGCCTTGACAGATGGACAGGCCTGATGTTTCTCGTTTGCCTCTGCCCTTCCCCGCTCTTCTCTTCCCACTGCGAGGCTGGCCCGCATGCACTGTGTCGCCAGCCTCCCCCCAGCTGGTGTCAACCAGTGGGAGGCAGCATTGGAGTTAGGCAGAAGCATGGAGCATGAGCCTCGGATGTTCATTCTCCCGGGTCCCTTTCCACTGCGGGGCTCTGGTTTGGCTCCATTGGTCATCGCTGTTTCTCAGTCGTGTCTGACTCTTTGCGATCCCATGGACCATAGCCCACAAGGCTCCCCTGTTCATGAGATTCTCCAGGCAAGAATACTGGAGTGGGTTGCCATTTCCTCCTCCAGGGGAACTTCCTGACTCAGGGATTGAACCTGCGTGTCTTGTTATCTCCTGCATTGGCAGGCGATTCTTTACTATTGTGCCACCTACGGCTGTGTCCATCTAGCAAATGTCACTGCCCCATCTAGAGTTCCTGCTGCTCCACTGTCTCTTCGCCTGGAGGTGACCACTCCCTGCCCCTCCCTACGGGCACAGAAGGCAACGGCTTCCCACTGATGCTGCCTCCCAGGGTTCCTTTTCTAAATCAGACTGAGTCCATGGAGTCTGCTGTGAACCATCTCTGATTAAAATGATGCAGTGTTTTCACCCTTCTAGCTCATCACCTGATGCTGACTTGGTCAGCAAAGCCCCCCGCCCATCATAATTCTGTCTTCTGCTCCTAACTGGACTATCCATACTCATTTAAGAAACAGGCAGGGTGTATACTCTCTGTCGTGGGTGAAGATAGAATTCCAACTTCTCACATGTCAAGCAAGAACCTTTTGCTTTGTAGAGGCAAAAGGTTGTAGAATAAGGGGAAAGATTTTTACAGAGATGAAAAAACAGTCCATAGAAAATTCTATTTCACTCCAAGGGAGGATATCTTCCCCACAGGTTTTGTGCCCTGAAATCTTTATGGTCTCAGTGGCCTTGGCCTGCAGCGGCTTGAAGCATGATTTTGGTTCCTGGCCAGAGATTGAAGTTGGGCTGAAGAGATGAGAGCGCTGAATCCTAGCCACTAGACCAGTGGCCAATGACAAGGCTCTGGTCTGTCAGCTGCACAGAAATGAATTTCTACATAGAGACCGGAAGTAGTAAGACAAGTGAAGTGGAGGGAAAAGGGTACGTGTGGCTAGACACACAGGCAGGCTCAGAGAGAGAGAGTTGCATGCACCCTCATGGCATTTTAAATCACCTATATGGGGCATTTCTTCTGGGTTTCCTTTGGCTAATCATCTTGTTCTGCCTGATTCTGAGTCTGTATTTGGCTATCTAAGGGTTCTTCCCTTTGTGCACATGCATCTTGTAGCCAAGATGGATCCTAGCAAAGTGGCCTATGAGTAAGTTGACATCACCTATGATGGGGTGCTGCCCCTTCCCTTTTTGACCTTCGAGGAGCCTTTCTCATGTATGGTCAGGAAGATCCCCTTGACCTTGAGAATGAGAAATATGTGGTCTCTTATCCGGGCCAGGCTCAGCTCCTTCTCCTCTTCATCTTGGAGTATCTGTCTACGGGGACAAACTCTCATTGTTCATCCTGTGTGCCAGTTGCTCAGTCTGCAAAAAAGAAAATTCATATGGTTGAACTTGACATTTCATTTGAATGGCTGAACTTGACATTTCATGCGAATGGTTTTGCTTCTCTTTAATTAATATCTGTGTTTGCTTGTCAGAGATAAAAGCATCTGAACTCAAATGAAGCCTAGGCAGTACTGATTTGGGACACAAAATGAGATATATTTAAAAATGAGCTGGTCCTGACTCCAAAAGGGCACGGAGACCCTGCCTTTCATGGGTGATGACTGAATGGAAGCTCCAAGGGGCTTACTCTTCTGTTTGGGCCAAATCATGAACTAGTTCTTCACTAAATAACAGATAAAAGATGCTAATCTGAGTCTGCTTTTTCCCCCTGTGACGTAGGAAAGGCTTAACTGGATTCATGTGTGCTGCTGCTGCTGCTGCTGCTGCTGCTGCTGCTAAGTCGCTTCAGTCGTGTCCGACTCTGTGCGACCGCACAGACGGCATCCCACCAGGCTCCTCTGTCCCTGGGATTCTCCAGGCAAGAACACTGGAGTGGGGAGCCATTGCCTTCTCTGGGTTCATGTGTGAAATCCTTGGAACTCCATGAAGTTAAGTGCACTTCAGTCATTTCTACTTCTTCATTGGTAACTGGAGATCTGGCCCCAGTGGGCACCGGTGCAGGGCCAGCAGGAGGAAGGGAAGGGGATGATGGAGAAGGCAAGATGCACAGTTAGTCACAAGGGAAGAATTAAGCTTCCATCCTGTTTCCTCCTGCTATTAGCTGGTCTTTGCTTGTGAAGCTGTGAAGGCTGGGAGCTGTGTACCGAGAGCCTTCACCTCTGCACCAAGACCCAAGTTCAGAGGGCACAGTCCCCACCCTGAGGTTTGATAACTCATTAGGAGGACTTACAGAACATACTGAACTTTTATGCTCATCGTTACAGTTTATAACAGTGAAAGGATACAGATTAAAACCAGGCAAGGGAAGAGAAGCATAGGGTGGAGACCAAGAAAGATGCAAAGGCAGGGACTTCCCTGGTGGTACAGTGGATAAGAATCTGCCTGCCAATGTAAGGGACATGGGTTTAATCCCTGGTCCAGGAAGATTCCACATGACTCAGAGCAACAAAGCCCGTGAGCCACAACTACTGAAGCCCATGCATCTTAAGAGCCTGTGCTCTGCAAGAAGAGAAGCCACTGCAAAGGGAAGCCAGCGCACCACACTGAAGAATAACCCTTGCTTGCTGCAGCTAGAGAAAGCCTGCATCCAGTGTTGGGACCTAACAAATGCCATGATAGGCTTCAGGGACTAAGGTAGGACTCACGGGAAAGGCTGAGTCATTGCCCAGTGAGGTCATCCCCGCGGATGCCAGGACTTGTCTAATCAGCATACTCCCTGTAACCTGGTTTGAGTTTATCAGGACATAAAAGACATCCCCCTGCAGCCAATAGCCAAGTAGTAAATACCAGGAAACCCCTGCAGCCAATAAAGATTAGCCAATTAGTAAATACCAGGAAACTCCTGCAGCCAATCAGCCCTTGCCAACGCTCTGTTCTAAAACCTATAAATACTGCTGTAAATCTGGGCTCGGGGCTCCTTGCTCCACTCCACTGCGTTGGATGTGGTGGGAGCCCTAGCTCGAGCTAGAAATAAAACCCCTTCATGCTTTTGCCTGGCTGTGGGCATCTTATTCTCTCAGTTTTGGGGACTCGGACTCTGGGCATAACATCCAGCAACAAAGAGCCAGCGTAGCCAAAAATAAGTAAGATTTTAAAGAAAGGGGAAGAGCCAGATGCAAAGTTGCAGCTGTTATCTCCCAGCAGAGTCAGGCCAGCATCACTCTCCCAGCACAGATGTGTGACAATCCGCAGTACTGCCAACCAAGAAAGCTCACCAAGCCTCGGAATCCATAGCCTTTACGGGGGCTCCATCATTTAAACCTGGTCGGCCCCCCCACAGATTGACTTGTCTCCAGCTCCTCCAGAGGTTAACTGATAACCGTGCCATGGAAAGCCCCCACCCTAAATCACATTGTTGGTGTGACTTGGCAAACCAAAGAAGCTCCCATCAAGCATGACATCCCAAGGGCTTAGAAGTCTCCCCCAAGAAGCTGAGGAAAAAGGCCAGACTCTCTCTGGGCAAGGCTGAATTCTTTACACACATCCTGCCACTCGTTCCAGCCGTTTCTCTTCCCTGGGCCCCGTCAGTCTGTGTGTATGTGTGTTAGTCTGGCAGTCGTGTCCAACTCTTTGCAACCCCATGAACTGTAGCCCGCCAGGCTCTTCTGTCCATGGAATTCTCCAGGCTAGAATACTGGAGTGGGTTGCCATTTCCTACTCCAGGGGATCTTCCTGACCCCAGGATCGAACCTGGGTCTCCTGTATTGCAAGCAGTTTCCTACCGTTTGAGCCACCAGGGAAGCCCATCAATCTGGACAGACTCAATTCCTCAGCCCATTTGACTCTTCTTGATCAGATGCCACTTCCAAACCCTAATCTAGATAAGCCCTGAGTCCTTGGAGTCCACCAGTGATGTGGGTGGGGGTTAGCAAAAACAGGGTTAGTGTACCTCTCTGAAATCTTCCACGTAGGTGGTGTCTAGATGCCTTAAGTACAAGACAAACCTGATTCACTGTTTCTTTTCAGATAATCATGAGATTTTGTCATCTAAAATGCAGGTCACGAGCAGATATAACATGAATCTGTCGTATTATTTAGAGGATGTTCAAAATGAGAGTGAGACCATAAAGAAAGCTGAGCACCAAAGAATGGATGCTTTGAACTGTGGTGCTGGAGAAGACTCTTGAGAGTCCCTTGGACTGCAGGGAGATCCAACCAGTCCATCCTAAAGGAAGTCAACTCTAAATACTCATTGAACACCTGGACCTGAGGCTGAAGCGGAAGCTCCAATACTCTGGCCACCTGATGCGAAGAGCCGACTCATTTGAAAAGACTCTGATGCTGGGAAAGATTGAGGATAGGAGGGGAAGGGGATGACAGAGGATGAGATGGTTGGAGAGTATCACTGACTCAGTGGACATGAATTGAAGCAAATTCCGGGAGATGGTAGAGGAGAGAGGTGTGCTGCAGTCCGCGGGGTCACCAAAAGATTCGGACATGACTCAGCAACTAAACAACTTCTCCTTAATATTCTCCAAAATTCTAAGATGGTTCCAAGAGAGAGTTAAGGAAAGAGACGTGGACCAGATGCTCTGGGAAAAATAAAAATGACAAAAAAAAAAAAAAAGATGTTCAACCTCACTAGGAACTGCAGAAACAGAAATTAAAAACAACAATACAGTTTCCTAGGAGGGTTTTGAACAACTCAGGGAGGTGGTCTCCACTCATTTCAAGTGAGGAAAACTTTTCACTTATAACTCCCAGGGTTTACCTCAAAATGGACATGATTCTGATTTGGTGGTTTTTTTTTTTTTTTAATGATAGCAAAATAATACCATTATACCAACAAAAGTGGCAGGTATTGGGGGATTTAATAAAAGCGTGGTACCCAGGGTTTATTGAAATCATAACTCATGGCAGTCTTAAGAGATGACAGTCACTTTTTCTTTGCCATTGGTCACATGGAGATTTCATTTGGAGAAATCAGAGCCAACAACCCGCACCGAGTTTTGCAAGAGGAAATTATTCCATCTCCATATCACCCAGACCCTTACCTCTCTTCCTTCCTTGGGTTCCCCTCCCCTCTGCCCACACCCAGACCTGCCTGTTCACATAGCCACTGAAGTTGGGCAATAGAACTTAAAAGCTGTCGAAACCTGGGTACCTATTAGCAGAACTTCCACCTTTGCTGCCCAGAGAAAACTCAGATTTGGAGGTTCAGTGAAGAACTTCATGGCTGGATTGCCCTCTGAAATGAAGCTGAAACCACCTAGCATCACCTATGAACACACATAGGCAAGATGGAATGTCCTAGGCATCTTTACCTTTTACCTGTTGAAGGACATGTTTTTATTCCATACACCAAAGGCCATTTCCTCTCTCCTTCCCTTCTCAGTGTCCTCCTATTCCCCCAGGAAAGAGGAAAGTTCAGAACTGAACTTGAAACTTCCAGCATTGCAGAAACACCATAAGGCATTTCGTTCCCTTGTGAATTGGTCTATCCAGAGCTTACCTCCCAAAGTCACAGCTCTGCAAAACGTCAGGGATGCAGGGTGAGCAAGGGCTACCATCTGCCGGAAATCCAGGTGATCCCTTGGAAGGTTCTGCAGTCATTCTGAATGAGATGGAAAGGTGGAAATGCTTGCATTGGGATCCTTAAGACTTCTGGACCCATTTCCCAGAATTAATGCAAGATTTGATAACATTTCCCTGGCCAACACCACCGTTGTTCTGTCGCTAAGTAGTGTCCAACTCTTTGCGACCCCACAGCCTACAGAGCTCCAAACTTCCCTGTCCTTCACTATATCCCAGAGTTCATGCAAATTTATGTCCACTGAGTCAGTGATGTGATCCAACCGTCTCATCATCGGCCACCCCTTTCTCCATTTGCCTTCAATCTTTCCCAGCATCGGGGTCTTTTCCAAGTGTTCTCTCTTCGCATCAGGTGGCCAAAATATTGGAGCTTCAGCATCAGTCCTTCCAATAAGTATTCAGGGTTGATTTCCTTCAGGATTGACTGGTTTGATCTCCTTACTGTCCAAAGGGACTTTCAAGAGTCTTCTCCAGCACCACAGTTCGAAAGCATCAATTCTTCGGTGCTCAGCCTTCCTTATGGTCCAACTCTCACATCCATACATGACTACTGGAAAATCCACAGCTTTGACTAGATGGCCAACACCGTCTTGACCATCAAAGAAGTTCACCAAAACATTTTAATCAAACAGCAAGTCGACGTGAAACAGAAATGCTGGCAAAACCTCCTATGTGGAGCTTCTTTTGTAAATGGGTCTAACTCATTACAATGGTATGTTTTGCCCCAAGCCTCTGAAACTAACAAGCTGGGTCTGTGGCTGACACAGAGTTTGCCGTGAATTCCTGTCCATGTCCTCCTGGGAGCTGTTTGACCCCACATGGATGGGGACAGGCTGGGTGCCACTGCCGCATGCCTATCCCAGCGCAGATGAGGATGTCTGAGATGCTGCCTTTCATCCACAGTTTCCCTGCCCTTTGCCAACGTGAGGTCCTCTGGGAACCTCCACACCCATCACGCTGAAAGGAGCAATGCCTGGGCTCCTCCTGACATTCACACTCCTGGCTCAGACTCGCTGAGGCTGCTGTCAGCTGCCAAAGACAGAGGTCAGGCTGGGGGAAATACACAGGGGGACCCTGGGAAACCCCAACCCCTCAGCCACAGTGCCAGGTGCATTTGAGGCTGCCAAGGCAAGGGTCCCCCATCATCCATGCAAGCACAGAGGCCGGAGGAGGCTGCCTTCCAGGCTTGTGTGTCTTGCAAATGTATTTGGTGACCAGTCTTCATGGAGGATGTTACAGACTCCTCAAATCTATGCTGAAGCCCTAACCCCCATGTGACTGTGTTTGGAGACGGGCCCCCTAGAAGGTAATTAAAGTTAAATGAGGTCATAAGGGGGCTTCCCAGGTGGCTCAGTGGTAAAGAATCCGCCTGCCAAGCAGCAGATGTGTGCTCTATCCCTGGGTCAGGAAGATCCCTGGAGAAGGAAATGGCAACTCACTCCAGTATTTTTGCCTGGAGAATTCCATGGACAGAGGAGGCTGGTAGGCTAACAAACAAGTCTATGGGGTCGAAAAGGATCAGATATAACTTAGTGCTTAAACAAGAGCAAAGTGAGCTCTGGTTATGGACACTGATTTCAGACTTCTGGCTTCCAGAACTGTAGGAGAGTAACTTTTTGCTGTTCTGAGCCACTCTGTTTGTGGTCTTTTGTTATGGAAGCTACAGGAAGCTAAGCCAGGAGGAATATGTAATTACGGGGCAGAGATGTAAGGGCCCCAAGCAGTTAGGGCTGTTTCATCCAGTGGGAACAGCAAGGGCAGCTGCTGATGTCCTGAGGTCTAAGTGCCCTGGATTTAATGTATGGGCCAAACAGTCGCTACGAGAGTAACTCTTCTTCTGCAATCAGCCATTGCTAGCTTGACCGTCACTCAGACCAAAGCAAAGCTCCAGCTTCTGTCTTCCCTTTTGAGCCTCAAGACCACATGTTGAAGGCTTCCTATGGACCTGCTATCGCGATACTTCCAAGTCTGGTGGCTTACTGCACCAATAAGCTGAAAAAGAGCCATCACACACCAAGTCTCATTTTCCCACTCAACGGCCGCACTCCCGGTCATCAGGCTCAAGGAGTCACTCAGGACACAGGAGACCCAGTGACCTGCTGGCCTCCCAGGCTGGCCAGTCCACTCATGGCAGGGAAACCACAGCCCTTCAGAGGAGCAGGAAACTGCCAAAGATAACGGTATTTATGGAGAGGTTTTAGTGACAGGGCCAAATGCTTTTGTTATGTATCTGTATTTTGTTAAGTAAACAAAGCTGGGGGCCACAAAAGATTGCATATGCAATTAAAAAGAAAAAGAAAATTTAAAAACTCATATATCTTGTTAACTGTGCTATGGTTATAGAAGATGTTATCAGTGGGTACAACCATTAGGATGGCTATTATGAAAAAGACAAAATATAGCGCGTGTTGACGAGGACGTGGAGAAATTAGAACCTTGTGTTTTGCTGCTGGGAGTATAAAATGGTGCAGCCCCTGTGGCAAACAGCATGGCAGTGTGTCAAAGAACTAAACAGAGAACGACCATGTGATCCAGCAATTCCACTTCTGGGTGTATACCCAAAAGAAGTGATAGCTGGATCTTGAAGAGAGATTTATACACCCGTGTTTATAACAGCATCATTCACAGTAGCCAAGAGGTAAAGCAAGTGCCCATCAGCAAATGAATAAAGAAAATGCAGTACAGTCATACAACCTCAAAAAGGAAGGGAATTCTGACACAGGCTCCGACACAGACGAACCTCGACGCCATTGTGATAAGTGACACAAGCCAGTCTCAGAAGAGTGAATACTGTATGCTTCCTCTTATGTGAGATCCTTAGCAGAGCTGATTCAGAGACGGAAGGTAGAACGGCTACGAGCAAGGGCTTGGAGGAAGGAAGACAGGCGTTCTGACTTAAAGAGTCTGGTGTTGTAGTTTTGCAAGATGAAAGAATTTCCAAAGATGGACAGCAGGGATGGTTGCACAACAATGTGAATGTACGTAACAACACTGAGTGGGACACTTAAGATGATGCAAAATTTATGTTATATTTATTTTTCATGACTTTTATAAATAAGGGAATTCCCTTGGTTAGGTAGCCCAGGGGTTAGGACTTGGGCTTTCACTGCCTTGGCCAGGATTCAATCCTTGGTTGGGGAACTAAGATCCTGCAAGCTTTGCAGTGTGGCCCAAAAGTAAAAATAAATAAAAATGATATCATCATGGGAAAACTGAGGGAAGGTAATTGAGAACTCTCCATACTAGCTTTGCAACTTGCATGAGCCTAAAATTATTTCCAGATAAAAAGTTTAAAAATAATAGTAAAATAAGCAAACCCTGTGAAGGGTAAAAATGTGTTTATAAGTGCATAGGAATGAATTACAAGTGTTTTTAGGCATGGGAGCTGGGGAAAACATTTTTTTCCTTTTTTTTTCTAACCTTCTAGACTGTATTATTATAATTAGGGGGAAAAACTCTCAGTTTTAAAAAGCCTCTGCTACTTTTCCAGTCAAATATAGAAATGTGAGTCTCTTTTGATATTTAAGGGCCAAAGCAGAGCCTCATTGTTAGATCTCTAGCAACGCACTTTTTAATAAACAAATATGTATAGATTTATGTCTATAAACACAAATAAATTTGTATTGAAGGAATTATTAATATAATCACCATCCCTTTAATCAGTGGTGAGATGAAAACCAGAGCAATGGCTGAAAAGAAAACAAAGGCATCAGTCTCAGCCCAAGCTAAGGACAGGATGGTCTGTTCTGAACTGTTCTATCAATGTCATGAGCTAGTGGCCTTGTCATTGATGATCAGCAAGCTTTTCTATGAAGTTCAATCACAACATGGGAGATCTGGTATCTTTCATCAGACTCCTCTGTCCCTTTCTACCCACAGCAACCCACCCCACAAAATGCAGAGAACGTTCTTCTGCAGAAGAAATGTCATTTTGAGCAAAATTCTCATTTCCAGTTGACTGGCTATTGTAGGTTAAATTTGACCCCTCTCCCCCTAAAAGATAAAAGCCACCCCCAGGACTTCAGAATGTGACTTTATTTGGAGATTATGAGAGTTCCCAGAGAGATAATTAAGTTAAGACGGGGTTGTTAGGATGGGCCTTAATCCAAACCGATTGGTGTTCTTAAAAGAGGGAATTTGGGTGCAAAGACAGACATGCACAGAGGGGAGGCGATGTGAAGATGGAGGGTGACAGCCGACTGCAAGCCAAGGAGCGCCTGGGGCCGCCAGAAGCTGGGAGAGAGGCGTGGAGCGGGTTCTCCGCCAGAGCCTCCAGAGGAAACGAAACCTGCTGCCACCATGAACTCAGACTTGTGGCCTCCAGAACTGTAATGCCTGTTGTTTAAGCCTCCCAGCCCGGGGTATACACGAGAGCCCTTGAAAACTCACACACTGGCCTTCGTTGCATTTTCCAAGCCAGCTGCTTTCCTGACAAGCCCACATCAGGCCACCAAAGGGTAAGCTCTGCATTTGGATCAGCCGTTGTGAAACCCTCCTTTCCAGACCCAAATCTAAAACAGCTGTTTACAAGTTTGTCATTTGTGTCCCTCCAGCCCTTTTGCCTTATTATTTTCCAGTCTGATGAATTGCTCATGAAAAAAACTGACTTATAACACTAATACCTACCCAGAAGGCCCCTCCCCAAATTCTACCTTGCTGAAGCCCAGAACAAGGACCACAGGGCCTGATGACCTTCAGGATCTGAGATGCTGGCCACACTGGGAGGCTAAAGGCAGGACATGTGACTTTGTGGTAACGTTGCTAACCCAGAGTCATACAGCTTTACATCTCCTAGGTCAGTGGGGTCACAGGCATGGCTCTGGATCAGGGCTCCAGGTTACCGCTGTGGGAGAGCTGGATGGTGGCTTCAAACCCACAGCTGTGGCTTGGCCCAGAATCAGGGGAATTCACAGCCCATTCACCACAATGGGGAGGGTGGTTGGTGGGTCCAAATCAGATCACAAGCTCGAACTCTGTATGGTTTGGCAACATGCAAAACTGGCAATACGAATACCTCCAAACCTCATACCTCCCCTGCGTAGGGAGGAAGGACCTTCTGGGAGCTGAAGGGCTGCCTGGACACCCCCAACCTCTAGCTCTTTGAAAGTGGTGCCTGTTGCTTCTCTGGGCTTGGAGGGATGGGTACAGGAGAGGGAAACAACTTGCTGTGCCCTTTCCTCTCTGAACTGTTAAATTCTTGGGCAATCTCAATATACGTCAAGTCCAGCCAAATGTCCGATCTTAAAATCAGGGTGAGATCTCCATTCATTACATTATTCAACAAATGTTCGCTGAACACCTATTATGTTCCAGGCACAGTTGGTATGGGCAATACAAGGTGAGAAAGATAAGATTCCAAAGCTTGAAGAACAGCTGGGGTGAGAAGGGCAAGATGCATGCAGAAGTAGACGCCTACAGACTAACAAAATTTAAGTGATGAGGATATGCACCAACAGTCACAGGAGAATCAGAGCGGGGCATTATGGTTGAATATGGATGTGAGAGTTGGACTGTGAAGAAAGCTGAGTGCCAAAGAGTTGATGCTTTTGAACTGTGGTGTTGGAGAAGACTCTTGAGAGTCCCTTGGACTGCAAGGAGATCCAACCAGTCCATTCTAAAGATCGGCCCTGGGCGTTCTTTGGAAGGAATGATGCTGAAGCTGAAACTCCAGTACTTTGGCCTCCTCATGCGAAGAGTTGACTCATTGGGAAAGACCCTGATGCTGGGAGGGATTGAGGACAGGAGGAGAAGGGGACGACAGAGGATGAGATGGCTGGATGGCATCACTGACTCTATGGACATGAGTTTGAGTGAACTCCGGGAGTTGATGATGAACAGGGAGGCCTGACATGCTGCGATTCATGGGGTCGCAAAGAGTTGGACACGACTGAGCGACTGAACTGAACTGAATGTCCCTCCCCAAGATATCCACATCCTAACCTCCAGAACCTATGAATGTTACTCTGTAGGGCAAAGAACTTTACAGATATGTTTAAATTAAGGATGTAAGGATATTATCAAGGGGAGAGTGTCCTGGATTATCTAGATGGGCCCAGTCTAATCACAACGGTTCTGCCAAATGGAATGGAAGCTTAGAGTGAGAAAAAGGGGGTGTGGTGAAGGAGGCAGAGATAAGAGTCATGTACTTTGAAGTGGCCCCAAGCCAAGGAATCCAGGCAACCACTAAAAGCTGAAACGGCAGGCAAACAGCGCCTCCAGAATTTCATTCAGTCCTGACAACACCTTGATTTTAGGGGTTGCTCCTGGCCACAGGACACATGGTCCTTCTAAAGAGAGTGTATGAGTCAGGCTTCTTCAGAGAAGAGCATCAGTAGAATGTTTATACTTATGTGTGCTAAGTTGCTTCAGTCGTGTCTGACTATTTGTGACCCTATGGACTGTAGCCCGCCAGGGTCCTCTGTCCATGGGATTCTCCAGGCAAGAATACTGGAGTGGGTTGCCATTTCCTACTCCAGGGGATCTTCCCAACTCAAAGATCAAACCCATGTTTCCTGTGTCTCCTACACTGGCAGGCAGGCTCTTTACATCTAGAGCCACCTGGGAAACCCCCATATACCTATGGGGTTGCAGAGAGTCAGACACAACTAAGCAACTAACACACACACACACACACACACATACACACCTATATATAGAGAAACTGAGGGAGAGAGATTTATCATAAGGAATTGGGGGACTGAGAAATTCCACAGTTTGCCCTCTGCAAGCTGAAAACCCAGGAAAGCTACTGATATAAGTTAGTCTAAGTCCAAAGACAGGAGAACCAGGGACCATCTGGTATATAAACCCCAATTCAAAGGCCAGAGAAGATGAGATGGGATGTCGCACTCTGGCACTTAGGCAGGGATGAAAGGGGAGACTCTCTCCTTCCTCGACCTGTTGTTCTATTTGGGATTGGATAATGTCCACCCATTTCAGGGAGGACCATCTGCTTCACTGAGTCCACTCCCATTTCAATGGGAATCTCATCTGGAACCACCCTCACAGACACACTCCAAATAAAACTGAATCTGGACACCCAATGGCCAGACAGGTTGACAGGTAAAATTAATCACATAGACAAGACAGACTCTTTGCACCGTGAATATCTGTCCATCCACTGTAGTGGATTTCTGTGTATCCAAAGGAGTGGCCCAAGAGACTTGCGGAAGTCAGAAACTGATTTTTAAAGGGACTTGCCGTAACCTGCTTCTGCCTGGCACCAGCAGGATTTCCCACACCACGCAGACAGGTCTGTGCCAGGGGGCTGCAGAGGACGTGCATGTCTATTCAAGCCTGAGTAAAAGTGAGGGCAGTTTTTAAAAGCAAAGAGTCTCCAACTTCCTATAAAATAGAACAATGGGCAAGTTAGACATCTGACATTAAAAAAAAAAAAAAGCATTTGGAGCAAAAGCCAAGAACAGATGGCAAAGAAGAGAGTTCTTGATTGTCACGAAAGGCTTAAGAAAGGAAGGAGGTTGTTCAGCGATGGAGAATGGGGAGTTGCCTTGTCACTCAAAAGAGCAGTGGAAATGTTGAAAGATCTGCACGCTGGACAATTAATTGTGAGCATGATGGCTGAAGTGTTACAGTCAGATGGAAGTGGACTTGAATGCCAGGGAAATTTCTGTGAAAACTTGCCAAGAATTTTGATTGATGAACTTAAAGCTAAAAAGCCTTGGCATTTGCTCAGATTGTTCAAGGGGGGTTTGAAGAAATGAAAGAGCACACATGTTTTTGAGAAAAATAGTGACTGATCATGGAACATGGTGTTTCTATTATGATCCAGAAGCTAAGTGTCAATATTCATGGTGGAAAACTTCAACATCCCTAAGACTTAGGAAAAATGCCCTGTTTCCAAAGCAAAAGGGAAGTGTTCATTTCTTTCTTTCACGTCGGTGTCATCGTTCATGCTCAGTGCAGCCCACAAAAGCTGAGAGTTGATCATGTTTTTTCACGCACAAACACAAAAGTCATTGGGAAGTGTCCAATACTTCTTTAATAAGACTGACTGTGATTTGCTTCTCAACTATGCCATTGCCTTGGTTCAGCCCTTACTTTGTTCTGTCTCATAGTTTCGGATGAAAGAGGTTATTTAACTCCTTCATTACCAATCTGTGTCACCAGATAAAATAGCAAATGGTGTTTGGTTATTAAAATACCTTTTCAGCATTTATTGGTTTATTTTTTGGCTGCGCTGGGTCTTCGTTGCTGCATGTGGGCTTTCTCTTGTTGTGGAGCACAGGCTCTAAGGGCTCAGGCTGCAGTAGTGCTCCGTGGAATGTGGAACCTTCCCGGACCAGGGATTGAACCCCTATCCCCTGCACTGGCAGGCAGATTCTTAGTCACTGGACCACCAGGAAAGTCCTAGAATACTTTTTAAACCTGCCCACAAAGGAATTGGACTTGGCACACTCAAAAGAACGTCATGAATCACAGTTCCTTGGAAACATGACCGATTCTAGGACTGAAGCAGGAAAAACCTGAGATGAGTCTGGAGCATCATAGAATGACAGAAAGTAAGGGAGTGCTCAAAAAGCAAAAGGGAGGAAGCATGCCGATGGAACACAGAGCCAACCTGGAAAGTTCTCAATGGCCAAATCTGGAACAATTTGGGCAACAAAATAAATCGTGTATATTGAATTATAACCTAAAGGAGATATACCTCTTTTCCCCCATTTGTTTGTTTATTCAACCACTTATTGATATCAGCATGGACTCATGGCTTATAAGTTTATACTTTAGGTTATAATTCAATAGAGGGAGCTTGGGTCCCCCTCTTCTCAGTCACTAGCTTCCAAAAACTAGAGTAGTTGCTGCTGCTGCTGCTGCTAAGTGGCTTCAGTCGTGTCCAACTCTGTGCGACCCCATAGATGGCAGCCCACAAGGCTCCCCTGTCTCTGGGATTCTCCAGGCAAGAACACTGGAGTGGGTTGCCATTTCCTTCTCCAGTGCATGAAAGTGAAAAGTGAAAGTGAAGTCGCTCAGTCGTGTCTGACTCTTCATGATCCCATGGACTGCAGCCTACCAGGCTCCTCCATCCATGGGATTTTCCAGACAAGAGTACTGGAGTGGGGTGCCATCACCTTCTCCAAGAGTAGAGAAAGGGGAAAACAGTAACTCGACACCAAAGAAACCTGGCAACTCTACCTTAAGCAAGTCATCAAGGTTCGCATCATGCTGCCGTGTGGCTCCCAGGCACACCCTGATACAATGTGATGAGAAGGGCACTTCTTCTCTGCCTTCTCTGATCCTTACAAAGACCTATAGTCCAGTCTAATCATGAGAAAGCCAATAGAAAAATCCATGTTAGGAGACATTCTACAGGACACCTGGCCAGTACTCCTTGAGACCCTCAAACAAAAAAGATTGAGGAACTGCCACTGATCAGAGGAGACTGGGAAGATGTGATAATGGAATGCAATGTGCTATCCTAGACTAGATCCTGGGACAGAAAATGTCCAGTTAATGGGAAAACTGATGCGCTTTCCATAACATCTGGAGATGAGTTAATAGTAATACACCCATGTCAGTTTCTTAATGTGACAAAAATATGCTGATAATGTAAGATGTATAACAATGGCAGAAATGGGGTGAAGATTATATAGGTAAGGATAATTGTCTGTAGTATCTTTGTGATTTTTCTGTAAATCTAAAATTTTTCCAAAATAAAAGGTCAATTAAGGACTTCCTTGGTGGTCCTGTAGTTGGAATCTACCTGCCAAGGCAGGGGACCTGGGTTCAATCCCTGGACTGGGAAGATTCCACATGCCCCAGGCCACTAAGTCTGTGCACCACAACCACTGAAAGGTTCTAGAGCCCATGCTCCACAACAAGGAAAGCCATTGCCGCGAGAAGCCTGGACAACTAGAGAGCAGCCCCCACTCGCCGCAACTAGGGAAAAGCCTGCGCACAGCTGCAAAGACCCAGCGCAGCTGAGATAACACAGAATAAAACTCTTCTTTAAAAGTCAATTAAGAAAAGAATATTATGAATTCTAAGAGAGACACCCCCAAATGGAACTCCCCCAAAGCATTTTGAAAAATGGCAGCTATGCTAGAACACGAGTCTAGTTTCCCAAGGGGCTGAAATCGGGGTTTTGTTTTATTTCAGCGAGAAGTCTCTTCCTAAAGAGTAGGGCCGCTTTCCATAGCTCTTCACTGCAGATTGAGAATGAGGACCCAGGCCCTTGATTCTGGTGCTTTGCACAACAGCATAGCATGGCTGTCACAGGAGAGCTGACACGTCTCTAGCACTTGCTTTGTATCAGACTCTTCTAAGGGTCTTTCATATATTAACTATTTCACCCTCATTTGCCTCAAATTTCTATTTAGAGAGATGATTCTGGATTTTCTGCATCTTACTCTACACCCTGCTAAACAGAATGAATGGAGAGTGGGTTTCGTACCTCCATGTGGAGCTGGTACTAGCCTTCACTAGCTCTCCGTCTTTGGGAGGGGGAGCTAACAGGATTTGTGAATGGACGAGACATGGGATGTGAGGGAGAGAGTGTGGTCCAGGAAGCAAATTGGACAAGGAGACATCGGTGATGTCCTTCACTACAAGAAGGAGCCCAGGAGAAGCTGGTCTGAAGAATGAGATCACTTGTTTCGGGAGACACTGAGTGGAATACGATCTTTTCCTGGGGCTTTATAAATGTGCCTGAAGTTCAGAGCATATTCTTATTGAAGACAGAGTTTTAGGATGAACAATATGTTGAGCCATGGATTTTGTGGAGAATCAAGATTTCATAAACCCCTGGAAATCAGTCCTGAATAGTCATTGGAAAGACTGATGCTGAAGCCAAAACTCCCAATATTTTGACCACCTGATGCGAAGAACTGACTCATTGGAAAGACCCTGATGCTGGGAAAGATTGAAGGCAGGAGGAGAAGGGGACGACAGAGGATGAAATGGTTGGATGGCATCACTGACTCAATGGACATGAGTTTGGGTGAACTCCAGGAGTTGGTGATGGACAGGGAGGCCTGGCATGCTGCAGTTCATGGGGTCACAAAGAGTCGGACACGACTGAGCGACTGAACTGAACTGGACACAGTATTCTCACAATTCAGCATCCGCCCCAGGTTGTCTCTCTCTCTGTCTATGTCAGGGACTTCCCTGGTGGTCCAGCAGTTAAGAACCCACCCACCAATGCAGGGGACAGATTTGATCCCTGGTCTGGGAAGATACCACTTCCCACAGGGCAGCCAAACCTGCGTGCCACAGCTACTGAAGCCCTTGCCCCCTACAGCCCCTGCTCTGCAATAAGAGAAGCCACCACAAGGAGAAGGCCCCACACTGCAACTAGAGATAAGCCCCCACTTGCTGCAACTAGAGAAAGACCTCACAGCAGCAAAGACCCAGAGAGCACAGTGTTTTTAAAAAAAGTTTATGTCAGAAGGTAAAAAAAGCATCAACCTGGCCCCAGGGTCTGCCTTCCTTGGGGTGAACCTGCCACTCAGTCCAGATGTGGTTTCCTCTCTTTCCCTGCCCTGTCCCCAAGCATCCCAAAGTTTTCAATCAAAACATCACTTCCTAATATCCTCAGTTCTGAACATCTTGAGACTTCACAGAGTTGACTCCCCTCTGGTGCCCAAGACCCCGTGCTGGGTCCAGACTCGCCAGGTTATTAGCTCTGGTGACGGCAGAAGGGAGCCCTTAATGAGACTAGTGCATCGTATATTGTCTCCCTTGAAATTTACATCCACCTGGACCCCTAGAAATGTGACCTGATTTGGAAATAGGCGTCTCGCAAATATGATTAAAGATGAGGTCCTGCTGAGTTAGACAGCAATCCAACAGCGGCTGTCTTTCTAAGAAGTCTGTGTAAAGACACACAGGGAAGAACGGCAAGTGAAGACGGAGGCTGACTTTGGAATCATGAGTCTACAGTCCAAGGATGCCAAGGATTGCCAAGAATCGCAGGAAGCTGAAAGAGGCAAGGAAGTGTCCTCCCCGAGACCCTTCACGGCCCGGCCGACACCTTGATTTCAAACTCTCTTCTCGAGCGCTGTGAGAGAACACGTTTCTGTTGTTTTTAAGCCACCAAGCTTGTGGTCAGTTTTTGCGGCAGTCCCAGGAAACTAGCACAGCCAGGTAAATGGGATGAGAAGACCTATGCGATGCAGGATAGACAAATGGAAAAACGGGACTCTGATTTTCAACCTCTGCAATAGCCAGCCTGTGAAACCAAACCATTCCCTCTGCAACGGTCAGTCCCACAGGTCAGGACTTGGTCAGCGACCGCCAGTTTCCCTAGTTTTACCTCTGCTTCCAACTGCAAACCAACTAGAAACAGCCACCCATGCTCCCCCACCCAGTCACATAGGATGCCCTGCTTCTAGTTAACCTGCCTCCAGCTTCTCCATGGCAACAGCCTCCTGTCGGGGCACACCTGATGCCTTCCCTTGATTCCACCATGAAGCTTTCCCACTCGGCTGTAGAGATGATCCTGACTCCCTGGCTACAGTGAGCTCTGAGAAATAGCCTCTTCCTGTCCTCATGGGGGAGGGAGGGGTCTTCATTGCTTCCACACCTGGAATCTGTGGGTGTATTAGCTTGCAAGGACTCCTATAGCAACAGGGGAGCTAAAGCAGCAGAAATGTATTTGCTCAGAGCTTGGAGGCTGGAAGCCCACGATCAAGGGGCTGGCAGGCTGGCTCCTCCCGAGGCCTCTCTCCATGGCCTGCAGACGGCTGCCTTCTCCCTGCGTCCTCACGCCATCTCTCCTCTGTGCTCTTGTATCCCTGGCGTTTCTCTGCACGATCAAATTTCCTCTCTTTGTAAGGACACTAGTCACATTGGATAAAGGCCCACCCTAACGGCAGCCTCATTTTAACTTCATTATCTCTCTAAAGAGACCCTATTTCCAGATATATTCAGAGTCTGAGATGCTGGAAATTAGGACTTTAATATATGGATGGTGGGAAGACAGGATTCAGCCCATAGCAGAGGGGAAGGGACCAGGTCAACTAGGGTGAGATGGAGTTGGAAGAATGCCAACTTGACTAGACATTATATCTCCCTTGTAAGAATGCATTATCTGTTTGTAGCTTTCAGATGATTTGTGTGCAACAGAGCTGAAAGACTGGGGTGGTGAGACATGAAAATTAATAAGAAAAAGCACTTCAGAGTCAGCATGAGAACACACCGAAGAGTTTGGGCCTCAGTAAACTGGCCTAGTAAACAAGCAGGAGGGTGGAGAAGGTGAGCCAGGTACTGTCCCAGCTTCTCTCATCAGCATCTCACCTTCGTGCCAAGTCTCCACCCAGTCACCAAAGGAAAACAGTCAAGCGGACATACGTGCATTGGAGAAACGGAGCAATGGCTCACCACGCACCCAAGGCCCATGGTTACCTGTTGCCGGTGTGGCGCATGGACCAACACTAGGAGGAGTTGGCACTCTGGCGAGCTTCTGTGGAGGATGTTGGTACCCAATCTGTGAGCCTAATTTGTCTCCCAGACCCTCTACTTGAATGTTTATATTCAGGGGCTTATACTCTGGATTGGGAATATTCTCCTTTCCCTTAAGTGCCCTTCAGCCATCCAGTAATCAAAGTCACCTGAGTCCTCTTGACAGTCACTCTTAATACAGTAAATCCCCTACATACGAACCCTTGCGTGGTGAACTTTCAAAGAAGCAAACGTGCGTTCACGTGTCCGATCACCTAAGTTAGTTCACGTGTCTGGTGTGCGCGGTCGTCGGCGTGCACCCTCTGCAAGCGGCTGTGCTTTGGTGTGCCTTGCTCTTCAGTACTGCAGAGAGTCTAGCAGTTCAGTCCCTTTCTTTCAAGCTCTGTGCCATCAGCTTTTTCAGGCAGGAGTAAAATGGCAGCTTGCCCTCCTTGTTGACTATCCTTCAGCTCTGCCGCCTCCCACCTCCTCTCCCTCCCCCAGTCAGTAACTCTTCTTGCCTGTTTATATGATGCCAGCCCCTGTATGCCAGCTGTTGTACTGTACCACTGTACTTTTCAAGGTACTGCACTATAAAATTAAAACTATTTCATTTTTTTAATGTATTGTTTGTGTGAAAAGCAGTATAAACCTATTACATTACAGTACTATAGCCAATTGTGTTAGTTGGGTACCTAGGCTAGCTTTGTTGGACTTATGATCGAACTGGACTTACTACCATGCTCTGGGAACAGAACTTGTTCATATGTAGGGGACCTACTCTATCGTTCATGCATCAGCTCTCCCACCCACCCACCCATCCATCCACCATCCACCCACCCATCCATCCATCCACCGTCCACCCATCCATCCACTCACATCCACCAACCAACCCATCATCCACCCACCCATCCATCCACCATCCCCTCACCCATCCATCTATCACCCCCCATCCATTCATCTACCATCTACCCCCCCCCATCCATTCATCCACCACCCACCCACGCATCCATCCATCCACCATCTACTCACCCATCCATCCATGTGTTGGATGTACTCATGGAGAACCAGGAGTATGCAGAGAAGGGCAAGTCAAATCATACTTGGGAAGGTGGAAAGAGCAGTTGGACATACCCTCTTCTTTCAAACACGCCTCACAAATCAATTTCCGTCTTTCTATTATGGTCGTCTCCAGGTCCACCCTCTCTGTGGCCCAAAATTTGCAAAGGGGAAAACACGGACTCCAGGCGTCATGACAGCCCTAAGAATCTCCAGGCCTCGTTACTTCTGGTCTCTTCACCCAGCGTGGTGAGAAGAGAACTGACCGTGGAGGCAGATGTTGCCAGTGACAAGCCTGTGTTCTTCATGCCTCATTTCTCTGGTCTGGACTCAAATGCATCATCTATAAATGAGGAAAGTTGACCCTGACTCTGCCTCTTAAATTATCCCCTGAAATGTCCAGAGCAAAGAGGACAGGCAGGGGTGGATTCACAATATTTACACTAATTTTGCGTCGGAATAAATGACACGTTAGTTTAACTCAAAAGGAAAATTTATTTTTGATTATCAGCGGACTATAAAAACTCTGCTCCAAGAAGCTGCTTCGTGTTTATCCTGAGAACCTCTGTTTATCATTGCTCCTTTTGGACTGCTCCAAACTCCTGGGGGGACTAAGCCCAGGAACTAGGTGACCCCAAGATCCTCGTGATTTTGTGACTTGGGCTCCAGTGCTCTGACAGTGAGTATGGCTCACGTCATTGAAGTGGCCACGGGTGGGAAGGACTCTGCATGGGCCCTTCAGGGCTCTCTGACTCAGAGGGCACGATTCATCTTTCAGTGGAGGGGACGCTGGTCCAGCCGGTGGTGACGCCACGTCATTCAGGTGTGAGTAATGGCTGTGATTCGTCTACGAGGCGTTACGCAGCTCCACGTCAGCTCCAGATTTAGACTTGTTCCCTTAAAAGTTGACTAAGCTCTCTCTCTTTATGAGCAAGCAAGAGCCCATTTTAGAGAGGCCATTCACAAAGAGAATGGAAAACGGCTTGAATGGGATGTGATTTGAGCACTAGGGCCACGCTCTGCTCTGTAGGATGAATCTGAGAGTGGCGCCAAGTGGCAGCAACAGACTGGTGACCAAGATGTTCCCCCAAAACATTTTTGTGCCCTATGGATGGCAACCAGAGCTGGGAATCTACCAAGAGCAATACAGGAGGAAGCTCTCGCTTTCTCTTTTTTTAGTATATATTTTTATTACTCAACTACTTTGTTAATCATGGTAATTTTTTTTTAATACCACACAATGTGCCTGGTATTAGTTCCCTGACCAGGGATCCAACCTATGCCCCTTGCTTTGGAAGCAGAGTCTTAACCACTGGACCACCAGGGAATTCCCGGGAGCTCTCAGGTGACAGGACACATCTGACATCCGTGGTGTGTGACTGCACTAGTGCTGCTCATGTGAACCGGGCAGGCTGCCTGTGGTGCTGTGCACGCTCAGTCTGATTCTTTTCAACCCCACGGACTGTGGCCCATGGCGCTCCTCTGTTCTTGGGATTTTCCCAGCGAGAATACTGGAGTGGGTTGCCATTTCCTTCTCCAAAGCTACCTACACATGCTTCTAAAATTAAGACAACTTGACCATTCTACAGGGTCCACGTGAGGATAAAGACGGAAGCCTGAGGATCAAAGTCTGTGTGGCCTATGTTTTCCCACCAGAAAAAAAGTGGTTTCTACATTTTAAAAAATTTTATTAATGTTTGTCTGTGCTGGGTGCTGGTTGATGGGTGGGCTTGTCTCTAGCCGTAGCAAGCAAGGGCTCCTCTCCAGTCGCTGTGTTTGGGCTTCTCACTGGTGGGCTTCCCTCATTGCGGGGCTCTAGCACGTGGCCTTCAACAGTTGCTGCACGCGGACTCAGCAGTTGCGGCTCGCAGACTCTGGAGCGCAGGCTCAGTAGTTGTGGCTCACGGGCTTAGTTGCTCTGAGGCATGTGGGATCTTCCCAGATCAGGGATCCAATCCATGTTTCCTAAAGACTGGCAGGTGGAGCCACCAGCGGAGCCCCGGTTTCCACATTATTCAAGGGTCGTTAAAAAGGAAAACACAAAGAATATACAATGGATTGCGTGATCGTCTGCTGAGTGTTTGCCACCTGACCCTTTACAGAAAAAAGCGTGTGGGTCTCTGGATTGAAGGAAGAAATACCCTTGAAAATAACTGGCCTAGGGCCTAGCACATAGGGGATGCTTGGAAAAGGTGGGATTTCACTACGAAAAAAAGGACAACTTTCTGGGAGTAATGTAGTTGCAAGAAAAGGGTAAATGAGATTCAACATATGGGACAAAAATCTGTAGGATTTGCAGCATACATAAATATTTCTATCTGGCCGTCCCCTTGTGTTAGTCGGCTGGGGCTGCTGTAACCAAATACCACAGACTGTGCAGCTTAAACAACAGACATTTATTTTCTCACAGCTCTGGAGGCCAGAGGTCCAAGACCCAGGTGTCTACAGGTTGGGTTTCTCCCAAGGCCACTTTCTGTGGCCGACAGATGGCTGCCTTCTCACTGGGTCTTCACATGCTCTTTCCCCTCTCTGGTGTCCCTCTGTGTGTGTCCAAATTTTCTCTTCTTAGAAGGACACCAGTCAGACTGAATTAGGGCCCACCCAATGGAGAAGGAAATGTCCACCCACTCCAGTACTCTTATCTGGAGAATTCCATGAATGGAGGAGCCTGGTAGGCTACAGTCTATGGGGTCACATAGAGTCAGACATGACTAAGTGACTTCACTTTCCAATGGTAGCCTTTAACATTGGACTGGACTTTCCCATTGTTACACGGTTATGGATCCTCTTCATGTATAAGGAAAGTGAAGTCGCTCAGTTGTGTCAGACTCTTTGCGACCCCGTAGACTGTAGCCCACCAGGCTCCTCTGTCCACGGGATTCTCCAAGCAAGAATACTGGATTGGGTTGCCATTTCCTTCTCCAGGGGATCTTCCTGACCCAGGGATCAAACCCAGGTCTCCTGCATTGCAAGGCAGATGCTTTAACCTCTGAGCCACCAGAGAAGCCCACGTGGTAGCCTTATTTAAACTCAACTCTTTATTTTTTTATGTTTATTTATTTATTTATGTATTTTGTTGGCTGTGCCTCATGGCATGTGAGCTCTTAATTCCATGACCGTGCCCCCTGAAGTGGAAGCATGGAGTTTTAACCACTAGACCACCAGGGAAGTCCCTAACTCACCTCTTTAAAGGCCTTATATCCAACCACAGCCACATTCTGAGGTATCTGGGGTTAGGTCTTCAGTATATGAATTTTGGAGGGTATGTACAATTCAGCCTATAATTGTCCTCTTAAATTAAGAGAAGTATTGATAATTAACAATGCTCATCCCTTTATTTAGGACATTTAATCCTTATCCTTGCTGGAGAAGACTCTTTGAGAGTCCCTTGGATTTCAAGGAGATCAGTCAACCCTAAAGGAAATCAATTCTGAATATTCACTGGAAGGACTGATGTTGAAGCTGAAGCTCCAGTATTTCATCCACCTGCTGTGAAGAGCCAACTCAATGGAAAAGACTCTGTTGCTGGGAAAGACTGAAGGCAAAAGGAGAATGGAAGGGCAGCAGAGGATGAGATGGTTAGAAGGCATCACCGACTCAAGGGACAAGAATTTGAGCAACGTCTGGGAGACAGTGGAGGACAGAGAAGCCTGTAGCGCTGCAGTCCGTGGGGTCACAAAGAGCTGGGCGTGACAGAGCAACCAAACAATGAACAATCCTTATACATGAAGAGCGTCCATAACCGTGTAACAATGGGAAAGTCCAGTCCAATGTTAAGGGACTGTTAACAGAGGAATCTGTACTTCCCCTGTGGCAGAAACACTAAGTGCACCCAAAAGATGCATATTGCTGTGAAAGTGCTGCACTCAATATGCCAGCAAATTTGGAAAACTCCGCAGGGGCCACAGGACTGGAAAAGGTCAGTTTTCATTCCAATCCCAAAGAAGAGCAATGCCAAAGAAAGTTCAAACTACCACACAATTGCACTCATTTTACATGCTGGCAAAGTAATGCTCAAAATTACCATATGCTGCTGCTGCTGCTGCTGCTAGGTCGCTTCAGTCGTGTCCGACTCTGTGCGACCCCGTAGATGACAGCCCACCAGGCTCCCCCGTCCCTGGGATTCTCAAGGCAAGAACACTGGAGGGGGTTGCCACCTCCTTCTCCAATGCATGAAAGTGAAAAGTGAGAGTGAAGTCGCTCAGTCGTGCCGGACTCTTAGTGACCCCATGGACTGCAGCCCACCAGGCTCCTCCGTCCATGGGGTTTTCCAGGCGAAAGAGCACTCCCTCACATTTCTCAGCATCTTGCTTCACAGGAAGGCCCAGAGGACTAGTTCTGGCCTTTATGGAGCTCTCAAGGGCCAGTGGAAGCTCCCCAGCTTTCCCTTCTTTGGCTGTTTTGTTGTTCAGTTGCTCAGTTGTGTCTGACTCTTCATGACCCCATGGACTGCAGCATGCCTGGCTTCCCTGTTCCGGAAGCTTCTTGGCTATGGCAGCCAGAGAAGCTTCATTCTGAATGGACAGAACTGCAGGCTGGAAGCAACCTGGATCCCTGAGCTACCACATGGAGGAGAGCTGCTCTGGCATCAGCCAAACTGCATAAACATTGTGTAAGTAAGAAATAAAGCATTATTGTGCAAATCACAGCGACCTGGGGCTCAATCTATCACACCAAAACCTGATCTATTGAACACACTGGTTGTCAGAAGAGAGCTGAATGCTGGGGAAGGGTCACAAAAGACATGTCCATCTCAGACCTGCTGCGAATTCACTACCTAATCTTGCACGGGAAGCCTTATTCCTAACAAATGCTTGCACTCTGCCCTTGGTTAGCTGGCTATGGTAACAAAGCCTAGAAAGAATAGTTTGTTATTCCTGAGGCTTTATATATACAGTATCAGCCAAAGACCTTTTTTTGAAAATAGCTATTAGGCTGGGACTTCCCTCGAGGTCCAGTGGTTAAGAAATCTGCCACCCAATGCAGGGGACCTGGGCTTGATCTCTGGTTGGGGAACCAAGATCGCACGTTGTTGTTTAGTTGCTCAGTTGTGTCCATTGCTTTTGTGACCCCATAGACAGTAGCCGGCCAGGCTCCACCATCCACAGGATATTCCAGGCAACAATATCAGAGTGGGTGGCCATCTCCTTTCTCCAGGGCATCTTTCTGACTCAGGAGTCAAACTGCATCTCCTCCACTGCGGATTCCTTACCCCTGAGCCACTGGGGAAGTCCGCAGGCCATGGGACAGCTAAGCCCATGTGTTGCAACTACTGAGGCCCTGCTACAATTAGAGAGCACGCAGCAAAGACCCCACATGCAGCAACTAAGACCCGATGCAGCCAGAAATAAATGCTAGGGAAAAAAATAGCTCTGGGCCATCGCCTGAGCAAGGAATATGTTGTGTGACTAGCTCAGGCCTTTAAATCAGAGCCATTTATTTACTTATTCCATCTGTAAAGAATGCATCTCCCTGCCATTGTCCACTCTCTGCTGTGGTCATTGGTTAGTGCCTGAGCTTCCAGCACATCAGTCTGTTCCACATACTCAGAGCTGCCGCCCCCGAAGGCCTCCTTATGTGCACCCCAGTTCAAAGGCTGATATACATGTTTGAAGGAAACTGCAAAGGCTACAATACTGCCCACTCTTCACCACCCCAAGACCTTGGTGCCACAGACATCAGCTCTGAGAGACAGTGTCCTGAAAAGAGGTCCGCAGAAAAGAAGTACAAATATAGGCCCACATTTGTCTTTGGAACCAGATGTCTGAAGCACTCTCTTGACAGGAAAAAAAAAAAAAAAAAAAAAAAACCTGCCACAAATAATACACTCATTTACTACTCAGGAAATATGCTCCTTTCACTGAAAAGTGATGACATGAAATTGAACCAGCTCCCAGTCCTGCTCTGAATTATTCTAACTGTGCCTGTAGCACAGAGAGGGTCTTATAGAGAAAACAAATGCAATAATCGAGAGGCTTCCAGACGCCACCCCCCCTAAAAATATCAGTCTTGCATTCTTTCTGAATTGGTCTCATTTTATGACACGGTTATATAGCAAGTATTTTATTGACTTAATCTAGTAAAACCCAGCAGCCTTTTAACAGCTAACGTAGATAAGGAGGCGATCCAGGGTGGCTGCTTACTTGGGAGATCTGTTGAGAAAGAGTCTTTCTCCCGGTTTAGGAGTTGATGGTAGATGGCGGAAAGGCTGTGATGCTCAGAATCTCAACAAGCCATATGATCTTGAGAATGACTTAACACTGTGAAGACCTGGTCCACACAGACACTCAAAGATGTGTGCTATAAGGACAGCGTTGACTTCCCCTCTGCCCGTGGTGGCCAAGCTCTCTGATGTCTGTGTTCGTGGAGGTAGGGGCCATGTCCCCCAAAACCCCTCTGGGACCAGCTCACTCAGGACCCTGGAGTCCCTAAACCATTTGGGCCCCCAGTTTTCTCTTCTTCAGAAAAGCTGGGGTTGCACCCCATGGAATTCTGCTCAATGTTATGTGGCAGCCTGGATGGGAGGGGAGTTTGGGATAGAATGGATACATGTATATGTATAGCCGAGTCCCTTCGCTGTTCGCCTGAAACTATCACAATACTGTCAATTGGCTATATCCCAATAAGAAATAAAAAGTTCAAAAGCAAAAAGAATTTTTTAAAAAGCTGCCTTGCACCAGATAATCTCAAGTCCCTTTCTGTTCTAAAATGCTCTGATTCCTGAAACAAAGAAGGATTTATCACTCAGTCGTGTCCAGTGCTTTGCAACCCCATGGACTGGAGCCCTCCAGGCTCCTCTGTCCATGGGCTTCTCCAGACAGGAATACTGGAGTGGGTTGCTATCATCATCAATACTAGCTACAGCTTCTGGTCCCCACATCCCCACCCCATCAAACTTCAGAGAGCTTCAGGAAGCAGAAACCATGGGCCTCTCGCTTTCCACCACACTATACTACACAGGGAGGCCACACAGCTCAGGGGGCGCAGGGCTTAGGCAAGTCCATAAATATGAAAAATGTTTTGTGAACAGTTATAAAGGAAGTCGGAACTGGGCCAATCCAAACACCCCATCTGGACTCCCCCTTCATTCTACTCATCACCTCAATTCCCCCTCACCCTCACCAAGTCCTGAAACAAGGACCAGATCTAGAGGGGACGTTCACGGATGTCATTCTTCACGCGTGATTTTCAGAGCCTTAAGCTCGTCTGGGTCTAGCTTAAGCAGACATTGAAATGGGCTCAAGCATGTGAAGATTTTATTAGGGCAGATGCCTGTGAGAAAATGGGGAGGGAGGCCAGAGAAATTCAGGAATTCCAGGGCTTCTTTGGTGGGTCAGACAGTAAAGAGTCTGCCTGCAATGCAGGAGACCCGGGTTCAATCCCTGGGTCGGGAAGATCCCCTTGTAGAAGGAAATGGCAACCCTCTCCAGTATTCTTGCCTGGAAAATTCCATACACAGAGGGGCCAGGTGGGCTACAGTCTATGGGGTCACAAAGAGTTAGACATGACTGAGTGACTAACACTTTTACACTCTCACAACGAAGAACCTGAACATTTGCCCTGCAAAAGAAAAAAAAAAAATGCTGATTCACTTTGAATGGCCATTTACAGTACATCGGGCAGATAGAAGTCTGCAGGCACCCCTGTAGCAATGAGGCAAAGCCAAATATGCCCTGAATACCCGCACCTCGATCCCCTCTTGTATTCTGTCCGTTGCTGGGCCAAGAACCTTGCTTAGAAGCCGACACCACTCTTTAGCAACATACTCTTAGTTTTCAGACGTATCAGTCAATAAACGAAGCAGTCATAGTGAGGGAAAAGTGTATTTCACAGTCGTTATAAAAGTACATATATTTCATATAGGTGACATAAATACAGTCCTTACTTATGACCAAATCGTACAACCAAAGCCAACTTGACTTCCGGATATCACACGATGATAGCCGTCACTTTCGGCAGTAACTACACACAGGCTGACTGAGCTCACGGGCGCAGACTAACAAGAGACAGCCATGGGTCCAAGAGACAAAACACACTTTGTACTTACCAAAGGGATACTCAAGGTCTCCATATAAATATAATAAAATAATAAAGAATTCAATATTTCTCCTCTCACTCGATTCCGTAGATTTGTCGGGCGCTCACACACACAAAATACAGGTTCTCCCCTTCCTCACTGCCCCCTCACCTCTCACTGGGCTTGGAAAAAACCTGAGTTCACAGTTCAAGTTGCCAGTGGTGATGCAGACGGTCGGCTGTTCTGGAAGCGTGCCAGGATTGGGGAACATGTCCCAGCAGGTGAACACAGCGACATAGAAACGTTCATGGTTTCGAGGCAAGTAAAACACGAGAGACAGAAAGAGCTTAGACCAAGTTCGCACGCACGCAGCCTGCAGGCCTGCGGAGCCACACTTGCAGCTGGGAACCATCTTCAAAGAGGTTCCTTCACTGATCAAAAACCCAACACTCCGTGTCAAACGGAGAAAGGGACTTCTCAGCTGCTTCTTTTCTTCTCTCTGCTTAAAAAAAAAAAAGCTCTATTTTTCAATGGAAAGTTCCAGAACCTGGTCTGGAGCCAACCAAAGGAGTGCCACCCACGGCGGGGAGTCTGACCTCCTCCCAACAAGCCCCAGGGCTGGGGCAATCCCCAACAAGGCGAGGGGAGCAGCTGCCCAAGGTCTCGTCAAGATCGGCCAGGACTGGGCACAGCCAGGTGTCCACCCTCTCTTCGCTCAGTCAGGGACATCTGGGGCAGAAGGAGGTCACCAGTGTGGAATGAGAAGAAAGGAAGACCCACTCCCAGCGCGCTCAGGCACAGGCTGGCTGCCGGTGGAAGTGAAGGCAGGCTCTGCAAGGCTCCAGGGTCACGGACTTCTTTCGGATCAGTGGGCTGGGAAGACTAGCCCTGGGGTGGCCCCAGCGGCAGTCAGGCCCAGTGCGGTCACGCCCGCACCAGCCAGCAGTTGAAGACTCCAAGCCACAGTGGAACCTGTCTCCGAGCTGACCTGCATCCAACCGGTGCCGATTCTACTTTTGCCATTCTGTTCGTGGCCGAGTGGTCCCCACCAAGGGCCAGGGCCCCGGCCCCAGTGGAGACAGCTCCCGGCAGGCTCCAAACTAGACGCAGTCAGACAACACTGGGGTTCACAAAACACATACACAGGGACGGCACGGACACAGACCCAGAGGTGCATCTTTGGTTCCATCCTTGGCAAAGGGTGTGAAAACCGACTGCGGATTCAAAGCCTTGTTTGAGGATCCCTGCTTTCCTCAAAGAAGATACAGTACTGTACTTTGAACATGAGTCCCTCCACACGAGTCTCTCACTGCTCACGGCAAACTGGCTGAGCTCTAAACCACGCTTGTTGCCTTGGCAGCTTGAAAACTGCATTGCACAGAGCTAACGGTGCCTTCTGGGCACGTCCATATTCAACCTTACCTGTCTTCTCTTTCTAAATAACCGACTGTAACTATGCTCTGCACCTTCCAGAAGGACCTGGGCTCTGGTGATCCAATGGGAAGGACAGGTGGCCAGCTAGGGTCACGTCCCCTCCTGCAGGCCACCACGGGCCAGCCCCACTGAAAATGTCACCTGGGCAAGCCTTGATGCCCTCCATGCTCATCCTCTCATGAGAACAGGAGTTTGGTGAAATCACTTCCCATTTCGCCACCCAGGTTTCTAAAAATCATGTTGGCTCGATTTAATGACATCACATAAAGAACAATCACCTTTGGAGAAGATACTAATAATTCAACTGTTAGCAAGTTTCAACCAAGTGAAAAAAAGAATTCCATCAAGACCCTGCTTGGCAAATGAGTGTCCCACATTGGTCCTTTCCATTCACTGGGGACCCCGCTGTGGGGATCAGTCTTGGACCCAGTCAGAGGGGGTGGTGCTGGTTTCTAAGCTTCCTGCCCATCTTCCCCAGGGGCTCCTGAAGCTGGGTTCTCTGGGTGACGAGCTCTCGCCACCCTGCAGGGAGTTCTCTCGATTAAAGGAGGGGAATCTGTGGCCTGGGTGAACCACGTTGTGCTTCCCCAGCCATGTGACTGCTGAAAGGAGACCAACCCACTGAGAGACACACACAGTACAGTGTGGAGAGACAGCTCAGAAGGGTGTATCGTCTGAGAAGGCCGAGGCCAGCACAGGGTTCTCCCTGCCAGCCTGGCTGAGGGAGGTGGGTGGAGGGCCAGTGAGCAGGTGGGAGGAAGGAGGCCATGGCTGATGGAGTTGGCCACACAGCCTGCCAGCCCTCCTGGGAGTCTCAGCATCTCCAGTGGGGACCCTACGTGAGACCGGGGAGTACAGGCTCTGGGTCTGTGGTTTCAGCTGTAGGGACAGCAAATGTCAGGAGGAGATGAGGCTGTGAAGGGTACTCCAGGAGAGGCGTTAGAGTCTTCGCACCCTGATGGATACGTGGAGCTGCTCCACTGCTTTCTTTAGAAATGCCCGGATCCCCTTTGCTGGCCCAGGTTAGCACTGGCCTTTAACCCCATCAGCCAAGTCGAAGGAGAGGCTTGTGGGGGTCAGGGGCTGCAGCGGGGGCATGCTGGCCTCCAGGGGCCTGTCTGCAGGGGGCTGCAGGCTCTGATGCCGCTTCCTCAGCATCTGTCCGATGCCCATCATGGGGAACCTGCCTCGGCTCTTGACACAGTTGGGGCTCCCCAGGGGTTGCACGGGGCTGTTACCGGGCCCCGGGGCTGGGGGGCAGGTGCCCTCCTCTTTGGGGGGGCTGTTCTTATCTTCATGAGCAAAGGAGACCAGAGTGGGGTGCAAAGGAGTTTGGAGAGGCGACGGGCTTCCAGGCAGCAGGACGGGCGAGAGTGTCCGCTCACAGCGAGCCAGACCCCCGGGAGAGTTCAGAATTCTATAGTGATGGGACGGGGAGAGTAGTTCTGTCTGGTCGTCGCGATCCACAGACTCGAAGGAGCGCACCATATCCAGCATCAGGGGGTCTTCCTTGACAGGGAGGCTGGTGCTCCCAGGCCCCTGCTGAGGGGGCTCCGGTTTCTTCACGATCCTGGGGGTCCTGGGGGGTGGCACGGGGATGAACTCCATGGAGGAGGAGGCCACACAGTTGGAGTCTGAGGTTTTGCGAAAAAGATTGCGGCAGCCAAAGGAATCTGTACACCAAGAAAGAAAAGGAGGCGTGAAGATGCCACACAGTCAGTGCCCACGGCCCCATTCCCACGCACTTGGCCCCCTAGTTGTACTGAGACGGGGCGGGAGGTGCCCGGGGAGGCCAGACGGGACCGAGGAGCACATGGCTTCCCACTCTGCCCGCGGGGAACCAGTCGGTCTTCCTGGAGTACAGGGGACAGAAGGCCAGGGACAGGAGGCCTCCTGGGTTCTGACTTGCCTCACGGCACCAGCTTAACTTCTGCTCTCCTTTCGGTTCCTTAAAATTCTGGACCCCGCCCAGGAGCCTCTGAATGAAAAGGTCTGTGACTCAGCAGAATGACCACAAAACTGCCGGAAGCACGTGGATCCCAGCTCCCTGAGGACTTGCAAGTTTGGTCCTCAGATAATCAAAACCGGAAGGAAGGTTTCTTCGTAACTTAAAAAAAAACCATGGTAAAAATTACCTAACATAAATTTTAAACTGTTTATTTATTTATTACTTAACCTCTTTTAAGTGTACAGGGCACTTAAGTACAGTCACATGCTAGTAGAACTCTTCACTTGCAGATCTGTTACCGGTTGCCTGGGGCAACTGGTCTACACATCTGACTACTCTAGCTCCCTCCCGTAGGTGGAATCGACAGCATTCGTCCTTTCGTAACTGGCTTGTTTCACTGAGTGCAGTGCTCTCCAGGTTCCTCTGTGCTGCAGCATGTGTCAGAATTTCCTCCCTTTTTCAAATTTTTATTTGTTCATTACTTTTGGCTCTGCCGAACCTTCATTGCTGTGCGGGGGCTACTCTCTAGCTGCGGTGTGCAGGCTTCTCATTGTGGCGGCCTCCCTTGCTGCAGAGCATGGGCTCCGGTGTGTGCGGACTTCAGCAGCTGCAGCTCAAGGGCTCTAGCGCACAGGCTCCCAGTTGTGGCGCAAAGGCCAACTTGCTCCTTGGCATGTGGGATCTTCCCAGATCAGGGATCAAACCTGTGGCTCCCGCATTGGCAGGCGGATTCTTTACCACTGAGCCACCAGGGAGGCCCCAGAATTTCCTCCCTTTTAAAGACTCTCTCGTGACTTCTGGCCTCCCTGGAGCCTCACCCCGTCCTGAACAGGGGTGAAACACTCTTCATCTATAGATTTCAGGCAACCAGCCAGCTCCCGTGGCTTCCATCTCAAGCTGGTACAGGCTAGAATCCAGGTTTGCAAGCTTTGACAGAAAAGGAAGGGAAAACCCCCAGTGTTTGGCGCTGAGGGAAGTGAAGCCAGGTTCAGGCCCTGTCTTGGGTGGTTCTCCTACCATCACACCTGCAGCCCTGTTGGAGCCTGGAGGCAGGAACGAGCTGTTGCCACCGGCAGCTATTTCGGTGACAGCCAAGGGCACTGGGAATCCTCTTCCCCTCACATAAATATATACACAGATCCCAAATAAATCTCCTCCTGGGGCCAGCACAGATGCCTGAGATTCACGGGCAGAGAGACGGGAAATTTCATTGACAGCTAACGTCTCCAGCGTTCCAGCTGGCACACGAGCCCCCTGCCTCTCCCTGAGATGGCTGTGTGCCTCAATCTTGTAGCCCAGCTTCTCCCTCCACCCCCTTCTGCTTCCTCTGCTTGCCTAGAGGTGTAAACCCTGGCAGGATACCTCCCACAGGCACCCTATTTATCCCCACCCCAGAGTCAGCCCCGGGGCAGAGACCTGGACCCTGCATGGTCCCCAGCGAGAAGGGCAGAGTCACCCGCCCGAGCCCTAGGCATGTCGGCAGGCTCCTCCTCACCCTATCCTTCCCGGGAAGGAGTCAGCTACCCTGGTCAGCAGAGAGAGCTCTGGAGCCAGGCTGCTGGGCTGGAAATCTGGACTCCGTCACTTACCAGCTCCCTGACTTTGGACAACTCTCTGGGCTATTTCCTCATCTCTAGAAATGGGGTGAGAATGATCTCATGGGTTGAGGTAAGAGCTGAAGCAGGGCCCGCCACCCCATGAGTGGTCAGTGTGAACAGTTAATACAGGATCCTCCGCGCTTCTCGGCACAAACTTCCAAATCCCAGGACAAAGGCAAAATGCAAAGGAACAGATGACAGTTGGCCCAGGAAAGTACCAAGGAACAGGGCTACATGAGTGAGTGAAGTTGCTCAGTCATGTCCGACTCTTGGCAACCCCATGCACTGTAGTCTCCCCCTCCCCAAGCTCCTCCATCCATAGAATTTTCCAGGCAAGAATACTAGAGTGGGTTGCCATTTCCTTCTCCAAGGGATCTTCCCAACCTAGGGATCAAACCTGGGTCTCCCGCATTGTAGGCAGACGCTTTACCGTCTGAGCCACCAGGGAAGCCCACTACAAAGTTAACCCCAAATATGCAGCTTCTACCTGGACCTTCCTTCGGGGAACCCACAGGATGCCCTTGTTGAGGGCCCAGATTCACTGCTGGTTCCAAAGCCAGAAAGGAAGGTCTCCCGAGGAGGGACAAGCACAGTCTCTCCAGTGGGGCCCCTGCCTTCCTGACGCCTGCAGAATGAAATGGAACCAAGTAGATTTGCTCCTCCCTGGGTGACAGCTGCTCCCTCCTAGAGTCAGAAAGTCCCCAGTACTTTGCCAACAAAGGTCCGTCTAGTCAAAGCTATGGTTTTCCCAGCAGTCATGTATGGATGTGTGAGTTGGACTACAAAGCAAGCTTGAGCACCGAAGAATTGATGCTTTTGAACTGTGATGCTGGAGAAGACTCTTGAAAGTCCCTTGGACTACAGGGAGATCCAATCAGTCCATCCTAAAGGAAGTCAACCCTGAATGTTCATTGGAAGGACTGATGCTGAAGCTGAAGCTCCACTACTCTGGCCACCTGATGTGAGTCAGGTCACATCACCTGCTGCTGGGCAAGACTGAAGGCAGGAGAAGGGGGCTACAGAGGATGAGGTGGCTGGACCGCATCATCAACTCAATGGACGTAAGTTTGAGTGAACTCTGGGAGATGGTGAAGGACAGGGAAGTCTGGCGTGCTGCAGTCCACGGGGTCGCAAGGAGTCAGAGATGATACTGTGGCTGAACAGCAACAGTGTGCTTTCCTGCTGGTTAATGTCAGACAGCCTGAGCCCTCCTGGAGCCTTACTTTCTTCACATTTAAAACAAAGGGGTCAAAGGCTGGACTCCACCACCCCTCCCATCCGCCCTCTGTCAGGAGAACGCTCCTCTACCCCACAGTCGGCTTCAGGACACTCACTCCCTGGCTCCCTGCGCCCCCTCCAGGCTCTCAGTTCAGTTCAGTCAGTTCAGTTGCTCAGTCGTGTCCGACTCTTTGTGACCCCACGAATCGCAGCACGCCAGGCCTCCCTGTCCATCACCAACTCTCGGAGTTCACTCAGACTCACGTCCATCGAGTCAGTGATGCCATCTAGCTGTGTGTTAAGTCTCCTTTCTGCATCCCTGGATGCCTGCTCCAGAGGAGGGAGACCCAGATCCATCAGTTACCTCATGTGCTGGATGACTAATGAGGAGGAGAAGCCCACACGTGTTTCTCATTGAAGTGAAAAGTGAAAGTGTAAACCACTCAGTTGCGTCCAATTCTTTGCGACCCCATGCACTGTAGCCCGCCAGGCTCTTCTGCCCATGGAATCCTCTAGGCAGGAATACTGGAGTGGGTTGCCATTTCCTCCTCCAGGGGATCTTCCTGATGTAGGGATCAAACCTGGATCTCTTGCATTGGCAGGCCGATTCTTTACCGTCTGAACCATCAAGGGGGCCCTTATCTCACTGGATCCACCGAATAGCTTTCTGACAGGTAGGTTTCCTTTCACAAGGAAGGGAATCAGTAAAGATCCTCAGAGGGTGAGGAACTTGGGGCATCAGCAGCCTCGGAGCTGGGTTTGAGCACCCTACCTCCACCCAGAGCCCAGACTCTGTGGACCACATGTCACTGCCTCTCAGGGTGTACTTTTTGGGGAAGGCTCCCTTGAGAGCATGCCCCATCCCTGCTCCTGAACCTCAATCTCTGCCCCCTAAAACTGAACACTGATGCCTGGCTCCATGATACACCTCAATCTCTGCTACCTCAAGAAAATACCAAGCACCCCAGTTTCTACTCCCACAATGCCATGCACCCTGGTATCTGCTCTCCCACAAAACCATGCACCCCAGTCTCTGCTCCCATAGTAGTACCCACCTTGACGTCTGCTTCTGCAAAATCATCCCTCCCAATCTCTGCTTCTGCACCCCATCTCTATTCCTGCACCCCATCTCTATTCCTGTACCCCATCTCTGCTCCTACTCTCCAACCTCTACTCCTGCACCCCATCTCGGCTCCTGCACCCCATCTCGGCTCCTGCACCCCACTCTCTACTCCTGCACCCCATCTCGGCTCCTGCACCCCATCTCGGCTCCTGCACCCCATCTCGGCTCCTGCACCCCATCTCGGCTCCTGCACCCCACTCTCTACTCCTGCAATACTTTACACCCTGACTTCTGCACGCACCCCATCTCTGGTTTCTCAAATACCGCCCACACAGGTGGACCACACCAAGCAGTTAGGACCTTGCTTGTTCTCACGTTGCCTCTCAAGCATTAATTCTGCTTTCCCATGGGCAAAGGAGTCGTGTCTGTCCCAGGGGCCCACACAGACACCAGCATGGGATACACAGCAGCCACGCAGTTGAACATGAGAGGCCTGGAGAGTCCCCCACGCTGACCCACCTTTGTCGGGGAAGCCAGGCTTGGAGGCCTTGCGGTCCTTGAGCAGGGCCCTGGTGCTCTGAATCTGAGTGATGAGCGAGGCCGACGGCTGTTTGTGTGACGGCAGGTTCTTGTCCAGCTTCTTGGAAAACGGTCGATGAAGAAAATCCCCTCTTTTTTCTTGTTCTTTGGGCTTTTTATCCTTCCAATCAGAAGCAAACATAGGTACTCAGATGCACACAAGAACGCCCAACAGGATCCCTCTTTGAGGAGTTATCAAAGTAGAGTTAAGAAACCTCAGTTTTCTAAAACTCCAGGCTCTTAGCTGCATGTTGCACAAGGGAAGTGCCCAGACCTAGAGGACGCTCCAGGGAAGCCACGGCCCTCTCCCTGGGCCACAGTGGGCTTAGTGGTCCCCAGCTCCCCACACTGTGCTGTCTGACATGCTCCAACAAGGACAAGGATATCCATGGGATATCCAAGGATATCCAAGGATATCCATTTTCCTAGAACAAGCTGAACAAACCGAGGTAAAGCCTATGAGGACTCCTGGTAACCTCCCATCTTAGCTACAGCAGAGTCCTAAGATTTGCAGAGGCAAAAACTGCTCCATCATAACCTCAGTGTTTATGTGTTCAGTGAAGCCAAGGAGGTGGACGACCAACCCATGGAGCCCTGGGCCTGCCTGGGTTAATTTCTGAGCCCTGTCTTCCTCTGCTCACGTGCACTCTTGTTGTTGATGTTTAGTCACTAAGCCATGTCTCTACTGTGGCTCACTCAGTTATGTCTGACTCTCTGGGACCCTATGGGTTGTAGTCCGACAGGCTCCTCTGTCCATGGGATTTTCCAGGCAGGAATACTGAAGTGGGTTGCCATTTCCTCTTCCAGGGGATCTTCCTGACCCAGGGATCGAACCCGTGTCTCCTGCACTGCAGGCAGATTCTTTACCACTGCTCCACCTGGGAAGCTCACGTGGGCTCTTACCTGTGTACTTAAATTGGCACAATTCGGCCATTTATGCTGTCAAGTGTTGCCCTGATTGAACTCAATTATAATCCCTCTGATGGGAGTGAATTTGACTGTTTTAGACATCTTCAACCCCACAGCCTCTGGCATGAAGCCAGGCACGGAGAGAAAGCTTATCAAATAGTTACTGAAATATAAAAAAACAAAAACAAAAAAGCCAGTGGAAACAGAACTGAATTAAAATTAATTGGGTTCAAGCTTCTGGGAAGGGTGATGCCACAAGGAAGAAGCTTTTCTCTGGCCCTAAAGTCTGTGTTTGATGTTTACTGTTAAACAGAGGCAACCGAATCCCTGACCTCACCAGGAGTGGGGGGTGCAGAGGGGGAAGAGACCAATTTTCACATTTTTGCCTTAAACCTTAAGAACATTTGCAATTCAAGAAAGCTCATCTATTTTTCATGGATGCTGTTGAAAAGCTTCTCAAGGAAACATCCCCTTGCACTTGGGTAGCCCTTTCTAACAAGGATTTTCAAAGCGTTTCTGGATTGGGGTTCATTGTGTCCAGGTTTTGAGTGGGAAAGATGGCAGGAGAGAAATGGGATGTGGGGGCACCCACCCCAGCCTTGAGTGAGTGCCACCTCAGGGCAGCACCTGCTGGGAGCCCAGCCTTCGGCTGAGGTGGCTTGCTCCCCTCCATGGGCGGGTGAGCAGGAGGAAGGAAGAGGTGAAGCTCCTGCAAACACCTTCACCAGCGTCTTATCAGCCACCACCACCTTTACTGAGGATACTTGGAACGCCAGACACTATGCGAAGAGCAAGACCCATGATGAGGCAAATGCTGTTATCCCTTCTTCCAGAGGTGCCTGCAGTAGCTAAATATACCCAGACAATTCAAAAAGATACACGCACCACTGTGCTCACAACAGCACTATTCACAACAGCCTAGGCCTGGAAACGACCTAAACGTCTGTAGACAGATGAGTGGATAAAGAAGATGTGGTTACATACACACCAGGGAACGCTACACAGCTGTGAAAAGAGAAGGCCACTCGCAGCAACACGGATGCAACTAGAGAGTCTCATCCTGCGCGAAGCAAGTCAGAAGGAGAAAGAGAAGTGCATAGGAGATCCCTTATACATGGAACCTAAAACGGGGCACAAGTGAGCCTATGTACAAAACAGAAAGAGACTCATAGAGAACACCCTGTGGTTACCAAGGGGAAGGAGGAAGCGGAGGGATAGAGCGGGATTTGGGGGTTGGCAGATGCAGACTGTTACATGTAGGATGGATGAACAAGGGCCTACCGTCGAGCACAGGGGACTATATTCAATATCCTGTGAGAAACCATAATGGAAAAGAATAGTCAAAAATAGGGATGTATACACATGTATGACTGAGTCACTTGGCTGTACAGCAGACACGGGCACAACACTGTAAATCAACTATATTTCTTTTTTTAAAAAAAAGAAGTCACCCAGGAGCCTGACAGCAACTCAGATTTTTGCAGCCCTCCCTGAAAGTCGATGTGTTCTTAACCCTTGACTCCACGCTGCCCTCTGGAAGCTGGAGCAGGGCCAGGCTTGTTCTAGTGGTAGAGAGAAAGGCTAGGCGCAGCGACTGGCTGGGGCAGGGACCACACTGTAGTCCAGGGCATCCAGGATGCTACAGATGAGACCATCAGCAGGGTGCTATAAAGGGCGGAGTGGAGAGGGTGGGCATCTGCTCCAGGTCAAGGCCAAGCCCAATTCTCCACCGCCTCCCTTTCCCTCTTTCTATCAAACACCAACAGGCCCTCTGCTCTACAGCAAAGAAGAATGAATGCACTTTCACCATCCCCAGCCTCTCCCCAAGCAACAAACGGCCTGTCCCCAAAAGTCTGGCGGAATTCCATCCCAAAGTCTGGCTCCATTCTATCTGTTTTTACGAGCAAACCCATCATTTCTACCTGTAACACCTTAAACAGGAAAATAGAAACCAAACGGACTTTTGTGATACATTGTAAAACAATATTTGGAAGAAAAAATAAAACTGGAGTTCCCCGCCCCCCCCACCGCCCCCCACCTCTTTTTTCTTTTTAGGGCAGTGAGTACATCTTCCTTTGGGCTACCCTGCATTTCCTACTCTCAGAGGGCCCCTGCCAGCAGCCTCCTGGGTTCATCTCAGCTCCTTTCTAACTCTCTGTGGCTTCTCAAAGATAAAGGATCAAGATGGAAACTTTCAGGGGGGCCAGTATCACCACCCAGAGCTCATAAACCAAAGGGTGTCCAAGATGTGAGAGTTCTCTGTAGGACGAGATCAAGGTTGGCTCTAGAACTCTCTCCTGCAACCCACAAAGGGATGGATCTTTGGCAATAAGCAGAGCTGACTCATTGGACAAGCCCGATGCTGGGAAAGATGGAGGGCAGGAGAAGCGGGCAACAGAGGATGAAATGGTTGGATGGCGCCATCAACCCAATGGATATGAGTGTGAGCAAACTCT
Source organism: Capricornis sumatraensis (assembly GCF_032405125.1). Taxonomy (NCBI): domain Eukaryota; kingdom Metazoa; phylum Chordata; class Mammalia; order Artiodactyla; family Bovidae; genus Capricornis; species Capricornis sumatraensis. The sequence goes on from NC_091069.1 coordinate 110,023,434, forward strand.
GGGAGACAGTGAAGGACGAGGAACTGTGCTGCAGTTCATGGGGTCACAAAGAATCAGACACGACTGAGCTACTGAACAATAACAACAAGAAAGCCCACGATGGGGACAGAAAGGGGACATGGATTTAGGACTAGAGTCTGGGGAACCTTACTCACATCGCCCTGTCGATCCTGCACCTCGGCGTTGTTCAGTTGCTCAGCTGTGTCCAACTCTTTGTGACTCCATGGAATGTGGCATGCCAGGCTTCTGTGTCCTTCAACATCTCCTGGAGTTTGCTCAAACTCATGTCTATTGAGTCGGTGATGCCATCGAACCATCTCATCCTCTGTCGTCCCCTTCTCCTCCTGCCCTCAATCTTTTGCACCACACTACTTCCTCCAAACTACCCCCATCCTCTCCCCCCACCCCCAGAGCATTCTTCTCAGCCTGAAAGAACAGATGACTTCATAGTGACTGGTTTCTAGGGAGATGCCGAGCATTTACTACCCATCTGCTCCTTGGAGGTGGGGGACAATGCCCTGGGTCTGTCCCGGTGACCCCTCAGGAAACTGACTTGTTTACAAGCAGCCATCTTCATGTCTTCCAAGCAGAGGCTCATAAATGCAACCAATTTTCCAATTCTACCATTTTCATTTGCATGGCCTATTTTCTCCAGAAGAGATTTCCCAGGGAGAAGGATGCTAAATTGCCTTATGTAACAGAAACAGATCTTCAGAAGGACTAATTATGTTCCCCCTCCGACATGCTGCACCCACTCCCGCACCCCACCCAGCAACGCTGGCTGCCTGCAGGCCTCTTCGGTTTCCCTCTGACTCTCATGGGTGGGCAGTGTGCCCCTCATCCGCATGTGCCTAGGGGCTGGTGGTGGAGCTGAAGCTTCTGAGGTCTTCTCTGCCCCCTCATGCTCAGTCCATACCCTCCAAGGCGGATCCAGGAGGAAACCAGAGGCCCCAGAGGCAAGCAAACCCCACACAAAACAGCCTCTTCTCTTTAAACCATTTTCCAACCACCACACATGTGCATGGATGTTTTTCAAAAAAACTGGATGCCTTGAATATGCGGACCCAGACGTCCCTGGTGGTCCAGTGGTAAAGAATCCGCCGGCCAGTGCAGGAGACGTAGGAGATGCGTGTTCGATCCCTGGGTTAGGAAGATCCTATCTTGGATGAGAGGGCTTGGCTCATAAATTAGGCCACTAAACTGGGACGCCGTGGACTGTTCTAAACCCCACCTCTTTACAGATAGAAACCAAATGCACAGCTAAGCTTGTTGTTATAGCAAGATGAGTAAAAAAGGTGAACTACACAGGTGGCTCTAGCGGTGAAGAACACGCCTCTGCAGGAGACATACATGGGTTTGACCTCTGGGCTAAGAAGATTCCCTGGAAGACGGCATGGCAACCCACTCCAGGACCTGGAGAATCCCATGGACAGAGAAGCCTGGTGGGCTACAATTCATGGGGTCAAAGAGTCGGACACGACTGAGTGACTTAGCACACACATAGAGAAAGCTGATCTCATCTGAGGGGGATTCCGACAAATCCACTTACAATAGGATTCTGCATGTCTGCATTCAGGACAGGATGAGGGGTGTGCAGGGTCCGGAGCTCTGGGCAAGGATTCACTAATCTTCAGGGTCACATGCAATGGTGACTTTCATGTGTCAAGCTGGCTAGGCCAGGGCACCCAGTGTCTGGTCAAACACCAGTCTACAGTTTGTGGTGAAGGTTTGTGTTGGATGAGAATGACATTTAAATCAGTAGGCTTTTGAGTAAAGCAGCTTATCCTCCACAATCTGGGTGGGTCTTGGGCAATCAGTTGCAGGGCTTAAGAGAAGATGTTTGGCGGAAACCGACACAATAGTATAAAGCAAATATCCTTTGATTAAAAATAAATTTAATTTAAAAAAAAAAAGAGAGCGAAGACTGAAGTGTCCTGGGAAAGAAGGAATTCTGCCTCCAGAAGACTTGGGACTGGAGCTGAAACACAAACTCTTCCCTGGGTGTCCATGCATCACACACACACACACACACACACACACACTATTGTTCCGTTTTTCTGGAGGACTCTGTCTAATCCATCAGAACCACCCCCCCAATTTCTTACCTGCACAGCATGAAATTCAAGGTCTCTTGTCCAGGTGTCCAGGGAGGCCTGCAAAAAAACAGCATTTTTCAACAATTCAAGAAGCTGCACTTGTTGCTTATTCCCTAAACTCACCCCTTCCCACCTGCAGCTCTGGTTGAGGGTTACCCATGTCAGTGTTTGCAGACAAGAAACCAAACCGTCCCAGACGCAGGCAGCAGAAGTCCTAATTCCTGCCCTGGATGGATTTTCTAGGTAAGGTTTATATTAAAGTCTAGGATGCATGATGGAGGGGTGCTCTGATGATGAGTAAGCCGTTCACTCGGTTTTCTCAATCAACAAAAGCATGCATGAAAACGGCGCCCGGATCAAGAAACAGAACCCAGCCAACACCCACAAGTCCCTCGTTCCCACATTCTCTTCCTGTCCCCGAAGGTAACCACCGTTCTGATTTACCACAGCAGAGACTTGATTCTAAACTTGATTGTTAAAATTTATGCAGGGCTTCCCTGGTGGCCCAGTGGATAAGAATATGCCTGCCAGTGAAGGAGACGCATTCAATCCCTGATCTGGAAAGATTCCACACGGCTTGGAGTGGCTGAGCCCATGGGCCACAACGTCTGAAGTCCGCGAGCTCAGGCCCATGGACCATAACTACCAGAGCCTGTGCGCCACAGCGAGAGGGGCCGCTGCAAGTGAGATGCCCACACAGCACAGTGAAGGGCAGCCCCTGCTCCTCGCAACCAGAGGAAGCCTGGGCACAACCACCAAAACCCGCTGTGGCCAAAAGGAACATACATTTTTTAAAAGGTTTCTTTTAATGTGTACAGATTTTGAAATGACACGAAGAAAATACTGCAATATTTTACCTTTAAACTTATAGTTCCCATTATGCCTTTAATTATGATGGTGGTGGTGGCTTAGTTGCTCAGTCGTGTCCAACTCTTTGCGACCCCATGGACTGCAGCCTGCCAGGCTCCTCTGTTCATGGAACGTCCCAGGCAAGAATACTGGAGTAGGTTGCCCTTTCCTTCTCCATGGGATCTTCCCGACCCAGGGATCAAACCCACATCTCCTGCATCTCCTGCTGGGCAAGTGGGTTCTTTACCACTGAGTCACCTGGGAAGACCGCTTTTCATCACATTCCTCCAAGTTCAGATGTTGGAGTCCTAACCCCTAGACCTCAAGATGCAGCTTTACTTGAAGACACGGTCTGGAGAGGCCTGTCCCATCCCCTCTGAAGCCTGGCGGGAGGTACAGGGGGGAATGTGAAAGCTTGCTCTCCTTGGCCTTTGAGATGGAACCTCTTCCTGGTATTACCATTTCAGAGGTGACCAAGTTAAGATAAGGTCATCAGAGTGGGTCCTAGTGCAGTGTGACCGGGAATCCTTATAGAAAGGGGGTAAACTGGTCATGGACACACACACACAGAATGCCACGTGAAGATGAAGGCAGTGATCAGGGGGGTGCTCCTCCAAGCCCATGAATCCTGAAGACTGCTGGCATCCACCAGAAGCTAGGAGGCATGAAAGACTCTCCCTCACCATCCTCAGAGGGAATCAGTGCTGCAGACACCACGACCTTGACCTTCTGGACTCCCAAACCGGGAGACGACACGTCTCTTTCGTCTAACCCAGCGGTCCCCAGGGGCAGCGGGAGCTGGTTCCGTGGAAGACCATTTTTCCAGAGACCGGGGTGGGAGATACTTTGGGGATGATTCAAGCGCATCACCTCTATTGCTCACTTCATTCCTATCATGACTACATCAGCCCCACCTCAGATCATCAGGCATTAGATTCCAGAGGTGGGGGACCGCTGGTTTAAGCCACTTGGTTTGTGGGACTTCGTGATGGGAGCCGTCGCAGACCCAGACAGTCCCTCTGCCACCGTCTGCATGACTTAACTTCCAAAACTGCAGTGTTGGCCGCAGAAAAGCCCTCGTGTTTCTAAGCGACATTTTGCTATATATCAGCATTATTTTTCAAGACTTGGACAATGCTGGCATCCTGCTCTCTGTGGCTTTACTGAGCCAGTTTACTAGTGATGACTGCCCTGCCACGACCCTCTATGGCGCCCCTCCCACCACCCCCCTGGACCTCTCTTTTAGGAAAAGGAGTCTCTGGGGCATTAGCCCAAGGTGAGACAAGGGTCCCCCTTTTCCAGATGTGATCTCTGACTGCTACAGTAAGAAGATGGGGAGAAAGTGGCAAAGGCATACCATGAGAGCACTAGAATCCTGAGAGGGAAGTGTTTTCTGCTTAATTCAGCTCCTCTGTTTCCTAAGAGAAAAATAACTGGGATCCAGAAGAAGAAAGAGGCCAACACTTGCCCTCAATGCCCAGACACGGCCCCAAAGCCACCCCCTAGCATGCTCGTGTACAACCTTGAACTTCACTCTGCTGTTCCTGTTCACACCACCCATCCCCTCTGCTTCTCCTCCTGGACCAGCTGGGCTGAAGCCCACAGGGGCCTGGAGCGGGCTCTCCCTGGAGAATGTGGCCTCTTTCAGCCTTTCTCACCACTTTTTCTAGCTGGCCCCATTCCACTTTGCTAGGTTCTAGTGGAGAGGAGCTGGGTCATCTAGCCAGAGCCTGTAATTTAATTAGCTCAAGTATCTCTGCGGTTTGGAGAAAACAAATGGAAACTAGAAAATTGAAATGCTGTTTCCCCGTTAGTGTTTCTATTGAAACTTTAACCATTAAATATTGCCACAAATGTTTTAAAACGCTTACCATGTGTTTTCGGGCCAAATGCAATAAGCAGCCGAGAAAAATAATCTAGATGAAAAAAAAGAGGCCCCTTTCACATCGTGGCTCTGACACTCTCGAGCACACAAGCAGTGTCGGCTACCAGGGCAACCAAGGCCATGGGCACCAGCCGAGGGGCCTAGAGGCCGCCTAGGATACACACTTAGGGGATGTGGGACATCTAAGTTTGCATTATTACCTGAGGCCCTGAAGAGTCAAACAAGAGGCAGGGGAGCCTAACGGCGACTTCTGTATCCCCTGGACCCCAGCCAAGGTGACCACCCCCAGGGCAAGAAGTCCCTCCCAAAGGGCAAGGCCATCAAGTGATAGTAATTCAACTTGAATGCTGTCATGCAGGTGGTCCCCCTACTTTAACCAAGCTAGGTGTCCCAGCTGGAATGTTTGACCTTCCTAAGACGCTGACCCAATTCCATTTTCTGAGACTCAGGCCAAGGTCCACTTGATTATTTCATTTCTTCGTTCAGCAAATATTTATTAAGCCTCTACTGTGAGCCAGGCATCATGCAGGTTCTGGAGACACTGTGAGGAACAAAAGGGATGCTGTCCCAGGGAACCTCCTGATGGTCCAGTGCTTAAGAGCCCAGTGCAGGGGAACTCGGGTCTGATCCCTGGTTGGGGAACTAAGATCCCACGTGCTGCAGGGCAACTAAGCCCAAGCACTACAACTAAGACCAAGAGCTGACAAAGAAATAAATAACGGGGATGCCTTCCCTCCTCTTAAGGAATTCACAGACCAGAGTGGGAGAGAGATGAGAATCAAATCATCTCAGAACAAACAGAACCTCATCCAGGGGATCAGCCCCAGGAGGCAGGAGGTATGCGACAGCCTGCATTGGAGAGATGCGACCCAAAGGTAGAGGGCAGAGAATAGCAGGGGTCCACGATGAAAGTGAAAGAGGAGAGTGAAAAAGTTGGCTTAAAGCTCAACATTCAGTAAACGAAGATCATGGCATCTGGTCCCATCACTTCATGGCAGATGAAACAGTAGAAACAGTGTCAGACTTTATTTTTGAGGGGCTCCAAAGTCACTGCAGAGGGTGACTGCAGCCATGAAATTAAAAGATGCTTACTCCTTGGAAGGAAAGTGATGACCAACCTAGATAGCATATTCAAAAGCAGAGACATTACTTTTCCGACTAAGGTCCATCTAGTCAAGGCTATGGTTTTTCCAGTGGTCATGTATGGATGTGAGAGTTGGACTGTGAAGAAAGCTGAGCATCAAAGAATGGATGCTTTTTAACTGTGGTGTTAGAGAAGACTCTTGAGAGTCCCTTGGACTGCAAGGAGATCCAACCAGTCCATCCTAAAGGAGATCAGTCCTGGGTGTTCATTGGAAGGACTGAAACTCCAATACTCCAATACTTTGGCCACCTCATGTGAAGAGTTGACACTTTGGAAAAGACTCTGATGCTGGGAGGGATTGGGGGCAGGAGAAGGGGACGACAGAGGATGAGATGGCTGGAAGGCATCACCAACCTGAAGGACATGAGTTTGGGTAGACTCCAGGAGTTGGTGATAGACAGGGAGGCCTGGCGTGCTGCGATTCATGGGGTCACAAAGAGTCGGACACGACTGAGCGACTGAACTGAACTGGACTAATGAGGACATGACCTTGCTGTCACATATGAAGACAGAGATTAACTCAGCAGAGAGAGATCGGGAGAACATTCTGGAAGAGAACAGGGTGTACACAGCCCTGGAAGCCGAGAGAGTACAGAAGTCTGAAGGCCCATGGGGCTGAGCATGAGCAAGAAGCAGGGGACGTCCCTGGCGGTCCAGTGGTTAAGACTCTGCACTTCCAATGCAGGGCCCACAGGCTCCATCCCTGGTTGGGGAACTAAGGTCCCACGTGCCTCAGGGAGTGACCAAATGAAAATTAAAACATCATCATAATAATAAGGGCAAGAAGCAGGTGCTAGGGGTGGGGGAAAGTGAAAGTGAAGTCGCTCAGTTGTGTCCGACTCTTTGCAACCCCATGGACTGTAGCCCACCATGCTCCTCTGTCCATGGGATTTTCCAGGCAAGAGTACTGGAGTGGGGTGCCATTTCCTTCTCCAGAGGATCTTCCCGACCCAGGGGTGGGGGAAGGGGTAGCTAAAAGATAAGGTTGGAGTTGCTGACAGAAGCCAGTCCGATCTGAGACACGGTGGCCATGTCGCAATTTGTCTTCCATGGGAAAGATGCCTTTGAAGGCTGTCAGGAAGCATTTAACAGGAGGCTTCCTGTGTGCTGTTCTGGGTCTGTCAGGAATTCTCTGTTCCTGCTCCCGGGACTGAGGAATCCAGGCATTTCCTTCATTAGTGTTTCTATATGGTGCTAAGTACCCTCTTCCTTCTTGTGAACCATACGGTAAAAGGGATTGTTTACAACTCTCTCTCTCTTTAATACGGATCGCCTATGTTTTCTAAGTCTGGAATTTTAATCTTTATCTTTGCTAAGAATAACTACCTTGTAAGACAGTATATATGCCCACACCATGTTGATTAAAACACCTTTGCTCCATCAGAGCATAGTCCCTGTGTCTTTCCTTCTCTTTCTCTCTCTCTCTCTCTCTCTCTCTCTCAGGCTATTTCTTTGGAGTGCAGAGGCCCTCTGAGTTCACTTTCCTGCCTGAGCTTCTGAGATCCTCTAGAGAAGGCACTCTGTGCTTTCACCCCATCGAGAGGGTGCCTGAGGCCTCCACGAACAGAGCAAGCCCCGTGCCGGGGGCTTTACTGGCTTTCTATGTAAACCAAGGAATATCAGCCGCTTTCTCTCCTTTACTTTCTTATCGTCGACTCTGGACCACCAGGTTCCAGTTCATTAAAGGACCTCAACAAAGGCTTCGAGCGGGGAAGCAATATGGTCTCATTTGAGTGTGAATAGCTCACTCTGGGGAGAAGGCAATGGCGCCCCACTCCAGTATTCTTGCCTGGAAAATCCCATGGATGGAGGAGCCTGGTGCACTGCAGTCCATGGGGTCGCTAGGAGTCAGACACGACTGAGCAACTTCACTTTCACTTGTCATTTCATGCATTGGAGAAGGAAATGGCAACCCACTCCAATGTTCTTGCCTGGAGAATCCCAGGGATGGGGGAGCCTGGTGGGCTGCCATCTATGGGGTCGCACAGAGTTAGACACGACTGACGTGACTTAGCAGCAGCAGCAGCAGCAGCAGCAGCAGCTCACTCTGGCCTGTGTGCGGACAGCATGTAGTCATGACGGCATTCATGCTGACGAAGGGGGGATAGTTAGGAGGCTGTGGCTGAGATCCATGCAAGAGGTGATGGGGGCTGGACTAGGGCAGGAGGATGGGGCCGGGGAGCTCCAGGAGTCAAGCTGGCAGAACGTGGTGACAGACTGGCTCTCAGGGGTGAGCTTGCCGTGTGCCTGCTCAGTCACTCAGTCACGTCCAGCTCTTTGTGACCCCATGAACTGTGGCCCACCAGGCTCTTCTGTCCATGGGATTTTTTCTTTTTTTTAGGCAAGAATATTGAAATGGGTTGCCATTTCCTTCTCCAGGGGATTTTTCTCGACACAAGGATTGAACCTGCATCTCCCGCATTTCAGGCAGATTCTTCACCACTGAGCCAGCTGGGAAGCTCTTGGGGGTGAGGGAAAGGAATAAAAAGGACTCTGCCCAGTAATGAGGGTGAGGCTGCCATTTGGAGACAGAGAACAGGGGCAGGGCAGGAGGGCTGCTGTGGGGTTGGTTCCTGTGTGCTAGGTTGGAGACCTACACTCATGCAAGAGGAGATTTGGTAAGCAATCGGCCGGTGGGGACTGGAGCTTAGGGGTGTCTGGCCTTTCACCATCTCTGATCTTCCACTCGTAACCCAAAAGCCATGCCTGTGCTTCCTGCCCAGAACCAACCCACACAACCCACCCCACCAAAGGCTCATCTCCACCTTCACCATGCTGGAGCCTCACAGTCTCAGAGGAAGGGGGCCTCCAGTCCGGGGTCAGGGCTAGACCCCACCCGGGTTGCTTTGAATGCCGGCCCGTCCCCATCCTCCACTGCCGTATCTTCCTCTGCTCCCTAACCTGACTCCTTCCCAACCCCACGCATCCTTCAAGCAGAGGTGGACATGTCCCCCCGTATTCACTGCCAGCATCATCCACGGAGAGTATGCTCACTGTCTTCACTCCCCCCAATCCAGGCAATCTCTTCTCTGCCCTTCCACTTCCTCCACGACAAGCAGCTGCTCAGCCATCACCATGGGCCACTGTATACTTGACCTTTCCCATGTCTTCCCCAACATCCTTCCCTCCTGGGTCTCCGGCTGCCCTAGTACCTTCGCTCATTCCTCTGGCATCAGCATCTCCTCTTCTCCACCTGCTTGAATCGTGCCATCCCCAGGCTCTGTCTAGAGTGATCAGCCTCCCCCTCCCAACCCAGCTGCCTACCCCAGCCCCGCCTCGATGCTCAGGGCGGCTGCATTCACACACGGCAGCTCAGCACCCCTGTCACCCGTATCACTGCGGTGGTCTGGGCCACGCCCCACTTGCTTTCTGCTGCCACGATGAAGCACAGCGCAGCAGGCTCCACATTCTATGGGAAATCCCTGAGCAGGCAGGGGAGCCCCCACTGGACAGAACAGTGAAGCAGGGGTCCTGGGGTGGGGGGCCCTCACCTCCAGGCCCTGGGTCTGGAGCTCCTAGCACGATCTCTTAACAAGCATGGATTTGGGGTCCGAATTTGGGATAATACGATACTAGTCTTTACTCTGAAACCAAAGAATCTTGGTATTTTCTCTCAGGTATGTCCCAGGTAGCATCAGGTCACCAAGGACAGCAGACTGGAAAGGCTCACCCCTGATCCTTTTTCCCGATCCACACCTTCCTTACTTTCTTCTCCTGATGCCAAGGGTTATCTTCTGGCGATCTGACGGCAGATTCCGACTGTGGCTCCACTGGGGATCATCCAGCGAGCTTTAAAAAACACTGACCCCCGGATTTGGGACTTGCCTGGCAGTCCAGTGCTTAGGACTCCGTGCTTCCACTGCAAGGAGCATGGGTTCAGTTCATGGTCGAGGAACTGAGACCCCTCACATGCTACATGGTGTAGCAAAAAAAAAAAAGAAAACATCGACCCCCGCCCCACTGCTGCCCCCTGAGTTTCAATGGAATCGGTCTGAAGTGTGGCCCAGGCATTCACAAGTTGAAATGCCCCCTGGGGATTCTACTATATGACCACAGCTGAATCTCCAGTTCAGTCTGGAGACTGAACAACGGTGGCCCCTCTCTAAGCCACTTCTTACAAAGTGAAAGTGGGAGTCACTTCATTGTGTCCAACTCTTTCTGACCCTAGGGACTGTAGCCTGCCAGGCTCCCCTGTCCATGGTATTCTCTAGGCAAGAATACTGGAGTGGGTAGCCATTCCTTTCTCCAGGGGATCTTCCCCACCCAGGGACTGAACCCGGGTTTCCAGCATTGCAGGCAGATTCTTTACCATCTGAGCCATCAGGGTAAGCCATTTCTTAAGGACTCAGTAAAGTGAGTAAGTATTTGTCTCTGGCTACTCCCATGTCCCACAACAACTGGCTTCCTTTCCAGTCCTCTTCCCATAAAGGAAATCCACTCTTCCTAAGAGGTCCTGGGTTTTGCTCTGGGGAGCCACTCACCTCATAGGGCTCCTTGGTGGGCCTGCACCTGTCTATCTGGTAGAGCTGGGTCTTGTAGCAGATGTTGTCCTGGAAGTCAGATTTCTACCGGAGAAGAAAAGAAAAAAAGCCTGGCTTAACTCTCAGAAAATAGGAATGTCTATCAAGCAGTCATTAATTTTTACACCAGCGCTTGGCTGAGAAACAACAGGATGCGGTTGGCAGGGCAATAACAGCAGTGGAAAGACTCCTCCGAGGACAGCCCGCAGGAGCATGGGGAGAGACAGGACCCAGCTTCCTGGCTCTGCCGGGAAAGGGCTTGATGGCCCTGGGCACGCCACTGCTCCTGCTGCACCTCGGTTCTTTCATCTGTGTGAGGAAGGCCACGCTAAGACATGAGCTCAGAGGCCAAATATGTGATCTGGGGAGAACAGCTTACTTTATGGAACTACTGAATGGGATGCAGGTCTTGCTTATTTAAAAACAGGCTTAAGAACTTCCCTAGTGCAACAGTGGATAAGAATCCACCCGCCAATGCAGGGGATATGGGTTCAATCCCTGGTCCAGTAAGATCCCACAAGCTGTGGAGCAACTAAACCCCTGCAACCACAACTACTAAAGCTGTGCTGTAGAGCCCATCTTCTGCAACAAGAGAACCACCACAATGCGAAGCCCATGCACTGCAGCTAGAGAAAGCTTGCGTGAAGCAACACAGACTCAGTGCAGCCAAAAACAAATTAACTTATAAAATAAAAGCCGGCCTAAAATGCATAAACAACAGGACCTACTATATAGTGCAGGGAATCATCTGATGTCTCATAGAGTTTTGCCAAGAAAATGCACTGGTCATAGCAAACACCCTCTTCCAACAACACAAGAGAAGACTCTACACATGGACATCACCAGATGGTCAACACCAAAATCAGATTGATTATATTCTTTGCAGCCAAAGATGGAGAAGCTCTATACAATCAACAAAAACAAGACCAGGAGCTGACTGTGGCTCAGATCATGAACTCCTTATTGCCAAATTCAGACTCAAATTGAAGAAAGTAGGGAAAACCACTATACCACTCAGGTATGATCTAAATCAAATCCCTTATGATGATACAGTGGAAGTGAGAAATAGATTTAAGGAACTCGATCTGATAGATAAAGTTCCTGGTGAATTATGGAATGAGGTTCATGACATTGTACAGGAGACAGGGATCAAGACCATCCCCATGGAAAAGAAATGCAAAAAAGCAAAATGGCTGTCTGGGGAGGCCTTACACATAGCTGTGAAAAGAAGAGAGGCGAAAAGCAAAGAAGAAAAGGAAAGATATAAACATCTGAATACAGAGTTCCAAAAAATAGCAAGAAGAGATAAGAAAGCCTTCTTCAGGGATCAATGCAAAGAAATAGAGGAAAACAACAGAATGGGAAAGACTAGAGATCTCTTCAAGAAAATTAGAGATACCAAGGGAACATTTCATGCAAAGATGGGCTCGATAAAGGACAGAAATGGTCTGGACCTCACAGAAGCAGAAGATATTAAGAAGAGGTGGCAAGAATACACAGAAGAACTGTACAAAAAAGATCTTCATGACCCGGATAATCACGATGGTGTGATCACTCACCTAGAGCCAGACATCTTGGAATGTGAAGTCTAGTGGGCCTTAGAAAGCATCACTACAAACAAAGCTAGTGGAGGTGATGGAATTCCAGTTGAGCTATTTCAAATCCTGAAAGATGATCCTGTGAAAGTGCTGCACTCAATATGCCAGCAAATTTGGACAACTCAGCAGTGGCCATAGGACTGGAAAAGGTCCGTTTTCATTCCAATCCCAAAGAAAGGCAATGCCAAAGAATGCTCAAACTACCGCACAATTGCACTCATCTCACATGCTAGTAAAGCAATGCTCAAAATTCTCCAAGCCAGACTTCAGCAATACGTGAACCGTGAACTCCCTGATGTTCAAGCTGGTTTTAGAAAAGGCAGAGGAACCAGAGATCAAATTGCCAACATCATCGAAAAAGCAAGAGAGTTCCAGAAAAACATCTATTTCTGTTTTATTGACTATGCCAAAGCCTTTGACTGTGCGGATCACAAGAAACTGTGGAAAATTTTGAGAGATATGGGAATACCAGACCACCTGACCTGCCTCTTGAGAAACCTGCATGCAGGTCAGGAAACAACAGTTAGAACTGGACATGGAACAACAGACTGGTTCCAAATAGGAAAAGGAGTACATCAAGGCTGTATATTGTCACCCTGCTTATTTAGCTTCCATGCAGAGTACATCATGAGAAACGCTGGGCTGGAAGAAACACAAGCTGGAATCAAGATTGCCGGGAGAAATATCAATAACTTCAGATATGCAGATGACACCACCCTTATGGCAGAAAGTGAAGAGGAACTAAAAAGCCTCTTGACGAAAGTGAAAGAGGAGAGTGAAAAAGTTGGCTTAAAGCTCAACATTCAGAAAACAAAGATCATGGCATCCAGTCCCATCACTTCATGGGAAATAGATGGGGAAACAGTAGAAACAGTGTCAGACTTTATTTTTGAGGGGCTCCAAAATCACTGCAGATGGTGACTGCAGCCAAGAAATTAAAAGACGCTTACTCCTTGGAAGAAAAGTTATGACCAACCTAGATAGAGACATTTACTTTGCCAACAAAAGTCTATCTAGTCAAGGCTATGGTTTTTCCTGTGGTCATGTATGGATGTGAGAGTTGCACTGTGAAGAAGGCTGAGCGCCGAAGAATTGATGCTTTTGAACTGTGGTGTTGGAGAAGACTCTTGAGAGTCCCTTGGACTGCAAGGAGATCCAACCAGTCCATTCTGAAGGAGATCAGCCCTGGGATTTCTTTGGAAGGAATGATGCTAAAGCTGAAGCTCCAGTCCTTTGGCCACCTCATGCGAAGAGTTGACTCATTGGAAAAGACTCTGATGCTGGGAGGGATTGGGGGCAGGAGGAGAAGGGGATGACAGAGGATGAGATGGCTGGATGGCATCACTGACTGGATAGACGTGAGTCTGAGTGAACTCTGGGAGTTGGTGATGGACAGGGAGGCCTGGCTTGCTGCGATTCGTGGGGTCGCAAAGAGTCGGATACGACTGAGCAACTAAACTTATGTCTTACAAAAATCCATAGTGGAAAATAATCTGAAAAAGAATATATACGTGTACAGGTATAAGTGGATCACTTTGCTGTGCACATGAAACTAACACAACACTATGTATCAACCAGACTTCAAGTATTAAAATAACAGTCTTAGTTCCTGCTCCCCATCCCAATAAAAGTAAGAGCAATTCATAATATAGCTTAAAGAAGAAGACATATAACCACACCTAAGATGGTCTAGGTGTACAATTTAGGTGCAGTTCTCGCTGGTGACAGCTGAAATTAAATGACTAATTAATGTATTAGTCAACAAATATTCCCAGAAGGCCTTTACAGGCTCTCCAAATTAAAATCCATGCATCTAGGTTTTAGAAAAAGGAAGCAAGAATCAAGGGAGAAGGGAGAAATGGCAATTAAAAGTATAATATTTTACTTTTTAGTTCACTAGTTGCCCTTTCAAAATTATATACTTGTTTGTAATGGGTTCAGTTCAGTTCAGTTCAATTCAGTCGCTCAATTGTATCCGACTCTTTGCGACCCCATGAATCGCAGCACGCCAGGCCTCCCTGTCCATCACCAACTCCTGGAGTTCACTCAGACTTACATCCATCGAGTCAGTGATGCAATCCAGCCATCTCATCCTCTGTCGTCCCCTTCTCCTCCTGCCTGGGACAGTACCTTGGGTGCAATTAAATTAGCATTGCATGGAAATTACTGAGTGGACTAGCTATATTTATTTGTGGGGAATAATTCACTCTTAAAAGCAGTCACCCACCGAGGCACTGGTTCTCAGACCAGCTATGTCCTGTGATTTAAGGGTTAAGTGTGAAACAGACAATGAAATAAGAACTGTTGCCTGTTAGAACTATCTTAGTTTCCACCAGGAACTTCTCAGCAGTGCGTGTGTGCGTGTGTGTGTGTGTGTGTGCGTGCACGTGCACGTGCTCAGTCACTCGGTCATGTCCACTCTTTGCACCTCCATAGACCGTAGCCCTCCAGGCTCCTCTGTCCATGGGATTTCCCAAGCAAGAATACTGCAGTGGGTTGCCATCTCCTACTCCAGCTTCTCAGTGGACAAAACCACAAAGTTTGCCACACTGCAACATTTGCAGCTCTGATGCTGAGTGATCACAGAAGATGGCAAGACACCTGGAGAAGGCAGGACACAGCCTGAGCTTCACACAAATGTCTCTTATTTGGGATGAGCCCCGTGATTGTTTAAGAGTGTGAGTAACCGGGTCTCTACAGAGGTAGACGCAAGAAACTATTTTTTAAAACAAAAGCCCCCCTATCTTATCGATCAGTATTCACAGAACTGATTCTGCCGAAAGAAGGATGTTTGAATCTGCTTGCTTGCTTAGGAAAGTAGCAGTGTCATCCTTTAAACTTGTGGAATTATGAACTTTACAGGCAGTTTCCTGGAAACACTGTTTAAAACTCATATTTGAGCGGCATTCATCATTTCAAAAAGAAAATCAGTGTGACCCTCCTCTGCCCCTTTTACTTGAGAACTGCTTGTCTCTAGCATGGTGGTGTCTAAATGGTGTGACCTTGAGCCCGTATGGGTGAAAAAGTTGTCAGCAGGCATCAACAATATGTACATATTTATTTTATAAATTATAAGCATGTGCTGTAATATATCATTTACATTATAAAATATGCAATCAAATGGGGATTTAAAAGGATAAGGAATATATGGGACATACGGTTTTTTTTACAAAACCGCTAGGGCTTCCCTGGTGATCCAGTGGTTAAGAATCCACTTTGCAACACAGAAACACAGGTTCAATTCCTGGTCCAGGAGGATCCCACTTGCCACAGGGCAACTAAGTCCATGCACCGTAGCTACTGAGCCCACGTGCTGCAACTACTGAAGCCTGTGTGCCTAAACCCCGTGCTCCTCAAGAAGAGAGGCCACTGCAATGAGAAGCCCAAGCATCGAAACAAGACAGTAACCCATGCACAGCAACGGAGACTCAGAGTGGCCCCAAATGAACAAATCACAACTTCTTTTAAAGAAAAAAAAAGAGAGTTGAGAAATGGCTTCAAGTCTAACATGTCTTTTGAGTCCATCACCATAGGTGAACAGAGGACCTCTGTTCTCTGGGGTAAGAGAATTTCTTAATCCCTCCTATCACATAGTAAAATGACATCAATAACCCATTATGGGTCAGGGGTCCATTCGTTCTGACCTCCACTTCTCCCCTGGGGCAGCTCTCCTGTGACCGTGGTATTGCCTCTGAAATCCAGCTGCATTTCTGCTCCCTTCCAAAGTTTCATTCCACACTGCTTCTAGAGCATTTTTTTTTCCTCCCTCATGAAACACTGCTCTCATTTTTAACAGCCTTTTACTATAATGTTTCTTCTCGTCAAAGGAAAGTACCTCTTTCTTTTGTGAAAGTATAGTCGCTCAGTCATGTCTGATTCTTTGTGACCCCATGGACTGTAGCCCTCCAAGTTCCTCTGTCCATGGAATTCTCTAGGCAAGAACACTGGAGTGGGTAGCCATTCCCTTCTCCAGGGGATCTTCCCAACCCAGGGATCAAACCTGGGTGTCCTGCACTGCAGGCGGATTCTTTACATCTAAGCTACCATGGAGGCCCTATATCTTTCCTTTGGTGGCTCACACAAAATGAAACGTTCTTCTGTGGATAATTTCACATCGAAGCGAAATCTAGGAACTCAGTTCAGTTCAGTTCAGTTCAGTCGCTCAGTCGTGTCTGACTCTTTGAGACCCCATGAATCGCAGCATGTCAGGCCTCCCTGTTCATCACCATCTCCTGGAGTTCACTCAGACTCATGTCCATCGAGTCAGTGATGCCATCCAGCCATCTCATCCTCTGTCGTCCCTTTCTCCTCCTGCCCCCAATCCCTCCCAGCATCAGAGTCTTTTCCAATGAATCAACTCTTCGCATGAGGTGGCCAAAGTACTGGAGCTTCAGCTTTAGCATCATTCCTTCCAAAGAAATTCCAGGGTTGATCTCCTTCAGAATGGACTGGTTGGATCTCCTTGCAGTCCAAGGGACTCTCAAGAGTCTTCTCCAACACCACAGTTCAAAAGCATCAATTCTTCGGCGCTCAGCCTTCTTCACAGTGCAACTCTCACATCCATGCATGACCACAGGAAAAACCATAGCCTTGACTAGACGGACCTTAGTCGGCAAAGTAACGTCTCTGCTTTGGAATATACTGTCTAGGTTGGTCATATCTTTTCTTCCAAGGAGTAAGCGTCTTTTAATTTCTTGGCTGCAGTCATCATCTGCAGTGATTTTGGAGCCCCTCAAAAATAAAGTCTGACACTGTTTCCACTGTTTCCCCATCTATTTCCCATGAAGTGATGGGACCGGATGCCATGATCTTTGTTTTCTGAATGTTGAGCTTTAAGCCAACTTTTTCACTCTCCTCTTTCACTTTCATCAAGAGGCTTTTTAGCTCCTCTTCACTTTCTGCCATAAGGGTGGTGTCATCTGCATATCTGAGGTTATTGATATTTCTCCCGGCAATCTTGATTCCAGCTTGTGTTTCTTCCAGTCCAGCGTTTCTCATGATGTACTCTGCATGGAAGTTAAATAAGCAGGGTGACAATATACAGCCTTGATGTACTCCTTTTACTATTTGGAACCAGTCTGTTGTTCCATGTCCAGTTCTAACTGTTGCTTCCTGACCTGCATACAGATTTCTCAAGAGGCACGTTAGGTGGTCTGGTATTCCCATATCTCTCAGAATTTTCCACAGTTTATTGTGATCCACACAGTCAAAGGCTTTGGCATAGTCAAGAAAGCAGAAATAGATGTTTTTCTGGAACTCTCTTGCTTTTTCGATGATGTTGGCAATTTGATCTCTGGTTCCTCTGCCTTTTCTAAAACCAGCTTGAACATCAGGGAGTTCACGCTTCACGTATTGCTGAAGTCTGGCTTGGAGAATTTTGAGCACTTCTTTACTAGCATGTCAGATGAGTGCAATTGTGCAGTAGCTTGAGCATTCTTTGGCATTTCCTTTCTTTGGAATTGGAATGATAACTGACCTTTTCCAGTCCTGTGGCCACTGCTGAGTTGTCCGAACTTGCTGGCATACTGAGTGCAGCACTTTCACAGGATCATCTTTCAGGATTTGAAATAGCTCAACTGGAATTCCATCACCTCCACTAGCTTTGTTTGTAGTGATGCTTTCTAAGGCCCACTAGACTTCACATTCCAAGATGTCTGGCTCTAGATGAGTGATCACATCATCATGATTATCTGGGCCGTGAAGATCTTTTTTGTACAGTTCTTCCATGTATTCTTGCCACCTCTTCTTAATATCTTCTGCTTCTGTGAGGTCCAGACCATTTCTGTCCTTTGTCGAGCCCATCTTTGCATGAAATGTTCCCTTGGTATCTCTAATTTTCTTGAAGAGATCTCTAGTCTTTCCCATTCTGTTGTTTTCCTCTATTTCTTTGCACTGATCGCTGAAGAAGGCTTTCTTATCTATTCTTGCTATTCTTTGGAACTCTGCATTCAAATGCTTATATCTTTCCTTTTCTTTTTTGCTTTTCGCCTCTCTTCTTTTCACAGCTATTTGTAAGGCCTCCCCAGACAGCCATTTTGCTTTTTTGCAGTTCTTTTCCATGAACTACTCTAAGCTAAATCAGCTTAGAAACATCTATCCTTCCACTGCATTGTTTAACAAACTTCCCATTATGCTTCTTGATCTGTTTAGCAATGTTTTCTGGACGTCTTCCAAAGCTATTTGCTAACAAGAGACACGTTCTAACCATCTTATCTTCTGGGCGTTGTTTTGGTCATTTCCACCTCACCAGGAGAATACCATTTCCCCGACTGTCAGTGAATTTTCATCTTTAGCTCTAATTGGGCTATCACATAACTTTATGCATTTTTGTAAATTTTGTTTGGAATACAGTTACTTCTCAATGTTCTGTTAATTTCCGCTGTGTAGCAAAGTGACTCAGCCATGTGTATACATATATCCCCTCTGTTTTTGGATGTCCATCCCACTTAGGTCACCACAGGACATTGAGTAGACTTCCCTGTGCTATGTCTCATTAGTCATCTATTGTATACACAGTATGTGTGCTCAGTAGCTCAGTCGTGTCTGACTCTGTGACCCCGTGGACTGCAGCCCTCCAGGCTCCTCTGTCCATGGGATTCTCCCGATAAAGAGTACTGGAGTGGGTTGTGCTTTCCTTCTTCCAGGGGATCTTCCTGACACGGGGATCAAACCCAGGTCTCTAGCACTGAAGGCAGATTTTTTACCATCTGAGCCACCAGGGAAAATAGTAAATATATGTCGATCCCAATCTCCCATATCATATGACTTTAACTAGCACTGGAAAACTCGAGAATTTCGTCTTCATTTTCTGGATTCTATGTCTTCCTAACAGTGATGACCTCACACAGTCAGATCTCAAGGCACACACACACACAGGGTGAAGACCATGCTTCAAGAGAGTGGGTGTGAAATCACACTTCAGATGGGCTTCCCAACAGCTGCAAACTTCTCTGCCTGACTTCCTGTTAGATCTGGTCAGCCCTCACCATTCTGAGTAGGAAAGACATGTAGAATACCCACTGCCTCTGATCTAGCTTTCTTTGCAGATTTCTTTTTCAGTCATTGTTCAATTGGAAAGAGTTGATTTATGAAGGGCTTCCCAGGTGGCGCTAGCGGTAAAGAAGTCACCTGCCAATGAAGGTGACCTAAGAGACCTGGGTTCAATCCCTGAGTCGGGAAGATTCCCTATAGTAGGAATCGGCAACCCACTCCAGCATTCTTGCCTGGAAAACTCCATGGACGGAAGAACTCGGCAGGCTATACAGTCCATGGGGTCGCAAAGAACCTGTCACAACTGAAGCAACTTAGCACGCACAGCACAGTTTAGTCAAAACCCTCGTAGCTCAGTACGTAAAGAGTCTGCTTGCAATGCAGGAGACCCGGGTTCAATTCCTGGGTCAGGAAGATCCCCTGGAGCAGGAAATGGCAACCCACTGCAGTATCCTTGACCGGAGAATCCCATGGACAGAGAGAGCCTGGCGGACTACAGTCTATGGGGTTGCAAGAGTCAGGCACGACTGAGCAACTAAGCACACACACACAGATGTGCTGCTAAGTCACTTCAGTCGTGTCCGACTCTGTGCGACCCCATAGACGGCAGCCCACCAGGCTCCCCCGTCCCTGGGATTCTCCAGGCAAGAACACTGGAGTGGGTTGCCATTTCCTTCTCCAATGCATAAAGTGACAAGTGAAAGTGAAGTCGCTCAGTCGTGTCCGACTCTTGGCGACCCTCTGGACTGCAGCCTACCAGGCTCTTCCGTCCATGGGATTTTCTAGGCAAGAGTACTGGAGTGGGGTGCCATTGCCTTCTCCGACACACACAGACATGGAAACATGTAAATTCCCTCACCTGGGCACTTATAAACTGCAGGCAGCAGAAGCATACATGTGACCAAAGCATGAGGGCACCACGGTTCAGCACAGACTCCCAGCTGCACCTCCCTCACCTGTGACACAGGACACCTGGTGCCCAGACTAGGTGAAGAAGCTGTGGTCGATTTCACTCTTGTTTTCTAGAGAAGTCAAGGTAAAGAGTGGCTTTCTCATCTACCCTGCTTTAGAGGTGAATGTTTGAGGGGCTCTGCTCCCCAGTTTTTATGACCACACAAGCCCCAGTGCCCCTAAGTGGGGACCCCAAGGAGCCAAGAGAAACAGGAGCAAAAAAGGCAATAAGAAGCTGAAGGGAAAAGAAGCTTGAGTCTCTCGCGAGTCGGCCCAGAGCTTAGCTCTGTGGGAGAATGTTTTAAAAACACCTCAGATAAAAAGTGCTCCCCAAGAAGCAGTTTTTGCTCCTCTTTTCTCCCACGCTCAGGAAACTCAACCTCACATGAGTTTCAATTAACAGCTCAGATCAAGTGTCGGCCATTGGGAAACACTCCAGGTTTCAGAGCTCTCTCTTTTTTTTTTCCATTAAGAACTGAGAAAACCAGTACGGGGCCCCACTCACCCCTGACAAGTAGCGCTCGAGCTTCTTGTTTAGGAGGAAGTAGATGGCGAGGATGTGGCAGGCGCGGTTGGAGAGCACGGTGTTGATCACATCGCTGTTCTTGTAGCCCAGCTTCTCAGTCATGTGCAGCACCACGCTGGGGCTCAGGTCTTCCAGGGAAATCCTGCTCAACAGAGGGACAGAGAACCAGTCACTGTGAGGCTCCGGGGCCCCCTTAGTGATGCTCACAAGCACGGCAGCACAGAAACCCCCTCCCACCCTCAAACACCCCCTCCCACAAGGGCTCCCTCCTGGACACTCAGTCCACTCATTCATTCACTTGACTTATTATGAACCGTTAACATACACAACAAAAGAAAGGGAACAGTCTAATTACCCTATGTGTACATGCTAAGTTGCTTCACTCGTGGCTGACTATGCGAGCCTACGGACTGTAGCCTGCCAGGCTCCTCTGTCCATGGGATTCTCCAAGGAAAGAATACCAGAGTGGGGTGCCATGCCTTCCTCCAGGGATCTTCCCGACCCAGGGACTGAACCCGCGACTCTTGTGTCTCCTGCATTGGCCGGCGGTTCTTTACCATTAGTGCCATCTGGGTATTACCCTATGTGTATACCCAATAAGACATTACTTTGTCAACAAAGGTCCTTCTAGTCAAGGCTATGGTTTTCCCAGTGGTCATGTATGGATGTGAGAGTTGGACTGTGAAGAAAACTGAGTGCCGAAGAATTGATGCTTTTCAACTGTGGTGTTGGAGAAGAATCTTGAGAGTCCCTTGGACTGCAAGGAGATCCAACCAGTCCATCCTAAAGGAGATCAGTCCTGAGTGTTCATTGGAAGGACTGATGCTGAAGCTGAAACTCCAATACTTTGGCCACGTGATGCGAAGAGCTGACTCATTGGAAAAGACCCTGATGCTGTGAAGGACTAAGGCGGGAGGAGAAGGGGACGACAGAGGATGAGATGGTTGGATGGCATCACCGACTTAATGGACATGGGTTTGGGTAGACTCTGGCAGTTGGTGATGAACAGGGAGGCCTGGCGTGCTGTGATTCACGGGGTCGCAAAGAGTTGGACACGACTGAGGGACTGAACTGAACTGAACTGAGTACCTGGTTGAACTAATTGTTAGCACTTTGCCTTTCTTTCTTTCTTTCTTCCTTTCTGTTTTCTTTTTCTTTCTCCTGTCCTTCCTTCTTCCCTTCACTTCCCTCTTTCTTCCTTTACTAAAGTATTTCAAATCACAAACATTTTTTCCCTAAACACCTCAGGATGCATCTTTAAAAACCAATGACATCTCCTGCAGGATCATAATACCTTCAAAATATCCCCAAAGTTTTAGAAATCTCTTAATATTCTCTGATATCTAGACTATATTCCAATTTCCCTATTCATCCCAAATTTCTTTACAATCTGACATTTTTTTTCCTTAAAATGTATTTATTGAAATGGGTAGAGCCCATGTAGCTTGAGTGGATGTTGGGTTGGGAAAGAAGGGTATTCAGGAGTCAGCCCAGACCATGTTTAAAGGAACAATGTGAGCTCAAAAGTTCACAAAGAGGGGATCTGGGACTTAGCTGTGAAGTTGGATGCTCTCAGAGGACAGGTTAAAACTTCTATTCAAGAGTGATATGAAGATAAACTCCCTTGGGATAAAATGCCCCTAAAATGAATGCCAGGTGAGTATTTATCTCCTTATTTGGTCATTCAAGCCCCTGCTTCATGGAGTTTACATGGCAATGGGGAAGAGAGAAAATAAATCCATTTATTCTTCACAATAGTCTTATGAGGGTCCCAGAGCTTCCCTGGTGGCTCAGTGATAGAGAAACCACCTGCCAATGCAGGAGAGGTGGGTTCAGTCCTTGGGTTGCGGAGATCCCCTGGAGAAGGAAATGACAGCCCACTCCAGTATCCTTGCCTGGAAAATCCCATGGACAGAGGAGCCTGGCGGGCTACAGTCCATGCAGTGGCAAAGAGTCGGTCATGACTTAGCAACTAAACAACAACAACAAACCATTATTATCCCCATTCAACAGATGAAGAAACTG
This sequence comes from Capricornis sumatraensis, assembly GCF_032405125.1. Taxonomy (NCBI): domain Eukaryota; kingdom Metazoa; phylum Chordata; class Mammalia; order Artiodactyla; family Bovidae; genus Capricornis; species Capricornis sumatraensis. Next base: position 110,046,018 of record NC_091069.1, read on the forward strand.
AGGCCCGCAGCAGGAAAGTAACTTGTCCAGGGGCACAATGGCAAGAAGTAGCAGCGATGTAGAACGTGAAAGTAGGAGAAGGGCATAGGGAATATATGTGTTGGTAGTGGAGGTGTGTCATCAGATACAACATTCTACACTCCTGAAGAGAGAGGCAAGGACAGTAGTCTGTGAGCAGAAAGCAGGCACATCTGGCTAGAAAGCTCTGTAGCCCCGCCAAAAGTCTGGAGACATTTTTGGTGGAACCTCTGAACCATGACACTAGGAAAAACCACAGGTACAACCCCATAGTGGTGCAGAAGAAGAGACCAACTTGCCAAGCTCACAGGGGCAGCAAGGGCAGACCTGGGTCTGTTGGCCATGGTAACTAGGTCAGCTCTCCCTCCCCTAGGTCTGGCTAAGTGCCACCCAAACAAAAAATGTCCGAGAAACCACAAAATCTGCCTTCCTCACTCCTGTTGGCTACAAAAATCGCAAATTCTAGAAACCGTTTGGAGTAGGCTTGCTATGATTAATAGTTAAAAATAATAACACTTGTTTTAAAAGGATATGATTACTTGAAGGTTGCCAAAGCACTTAACACAGAAAAGACAACTGTTTGAAACTACCTGGTAATATCCACGTGCCCCTGGCAATGCCCTTGATCAATGAAACCACGCCTACTTGACCCCACTCCTGGCCAATGAGATCACTGCTCTTTTATGTTGGCCAATCAGACCACAGCCTCATGGCCACTCCTGCAGCCAATCAGATCATGATTTTTGTGACTCCACCCCAGCCAATCATCCATGGCTGCCGTTTGGATGTCTCCACCCTCTACCTGGAGCAGGTCCTGGAAGGGAGTGTGCTCTGGGTGTGCAATGCCACCAGGATGGGGCTGGAGTCAGAGGAGAGAGGAGAAAACTGAGCAGTCTCTGCCCTTCCTACCCACTGCCTTCAAAAACAGGTGAGCTCTGCCAAACGTAGACTGTGGACTGGCTCTTGACTAACAGCAATATTTTGAACGTTTTCAATATGCAATGTATATATTGAGTGCCTGAAGAATCCCATGGGCAGAGGAACCTGGCAAGCTATATATAGTCCATGGGGTCACAAACAGTCGGACACGACTTAGCAACTCAACCACCACCAACCATACTTGTATCAGTTGTTGAATTTGTATTACCTCTCCAAGTTTTGATGATATAAACAACATTTTTAAAGTGTTCTTAGAATACGAGGTACAATTTTGAGTCAATATGCATTAAATTCAATTTCATTCCAGTTTGGTCTAATTCTGTCCTTTGTTACCAATGACCTGCTTTCCCTCCCATCCATCTCCAGAGCTAACCTCAGGTGTGGGAGACAGTCCCAGGCAGGGTGATGGAGGAGGCAGCCAAGATCTGCTCTAGAAAAAAATGTCTGCTGCCGGAACAGAGAGGTGAGCCTGGTATACAGCAGACAGCTGTAACTGACTGGCATGAACTTATTATAAAAAGTTTCCTTTTAAAGATATTTTCTTCTTGCCTCTTGCAGGTCAACTCAGAGGCTTGAATGAATTAACAGAAGGCTTTACAGAACAGTGATAGAAAACATGAGACCTTTATTTTCTCTCTTTCCCAACCGTAAAACGCTGACATCTAAAATAATTAAATCTGGGGCTACATACGTTGAGAAGCTATAAAATAGACTTCAAAAAGAAAATATTCCTTTCTCCAGTTGCATGTTTTTGTTTATCTGTGTCCTGGCAAATTCAGAAAAATAATTATCAAGGGCACTTTTTTTTTTTTTGCATTCTATCTTTTTCAAAATAAAGACTAAGGAAGATGTGTCTTTTCTAATAGTTTAGATTTCTGGTTTCATTACTTTAAAAATTGGACATTGGTTTGCCTCGAAAAATTGGACATTGATTTGCCTCATTAAATGAGTAATGAGCCTTACCTAAAGAGAAGGCAGTGAGCTGCTGCTTTCCTTCATATGCAAGTTCTCAATCATTTTTACAATCTACCCAACTAGATCTTGAACAGCCTTTATGCCTCTGACCAAGTCCAAATGCAAAAAGGACCAAACTGGCAGAGCCAGTACAGGTAACTAGAATTTAAGATTTAATCTACAAAAGGCTGTTTATAACCCGTGGAGAAGTGACAAAATGAGCCGGGCATGAATCTCTGAATGAAGATGCAACCGGCAAGGAGGGAGGGCTGTGTCTATAATAGCTGCTTCACGCCTTTCAACACCTGCTGCACTGAGGGGGTTGAGTCTGCTCATTTAGATGGTGATTACATTAGGTTAATGACTCATTTGGCCGCCACCAGTGCCTGCTCCCTTATAGAGAGCATAGCTGTGTACTGCCAGGCAGCGTGAGCCTGGTAATGAGGCTCGGCCCCTTGGCTTCGCTTTCCATCTCACGTTGGGCTAATATTTCTGGTGTCTATTTCAGGTACTAGCCCACATTGAGCCAGCGCTGGAAACCAGCAGTCTGTTTCCAGGTTCCCTTGGTAACCCAAGTCCCCTAGACTTTGTTTAAATTACCTCTCATGAGTCAAAGGCTAGAATTCTAGATGGCAGCTCTCTCTGGCCAAAGCAAGTGTCAGTGGGGCCCAGGAGCCAGGTTGCAGGTCCCAGCACTGTCCACTCACGCCCTCAGAAGCCCCTCAGAGCCTCCTCCCCAGGACGGAGCTCTGCCTGCCCCTCTTGTTTGGAGAAGCTGGTGCTGCAGCTTTCATAGGGCTCGGGGCCTGTTTCCAGACCGTCCTGGGCGGACGTCACCCCCTTCCCTGCCCTGTCACTGCTCTACGAGTCCCCCTTCTTCAGTGGCCCCCGCATCGTCACCTGGGCTTCAGATCTAGAATGTGCAGGCCCCTCTAGGTCTGAAGGAAGAAGGACTCTAGGTGGGTCTCAGTCCTGGAAGGTATTTGACCCCTGGGGTCTTCACGTTTGCTCTGAAGTTACCAAAGGGTGGGGGCCTTCCCTGGTGGTCCAGTGGTTGGGGCTACGCCTTCCAAGGCAGGGGGTGCAGGTTCCGTCCCTGGTCAAGGAGATGGGATCCCACGTGCCTCAGCCAAGAAAAACCCAAAACATTGCCCAGAAGCAGTATTGTAGCAAATTCATTAAAGACTTTAAAAAATAATGGTCCACATTAAAAAAAAAAATCTTAAAAAATTTTTTTTACAAAATAAAGTCACCAAGGGGAGGGTCCTTATTCCCCTAACTCAGACTAGTGAGCAGTATGTCAAACGAGTAGGGGAAAAGTGCAAGGAAGTATTTTCCTGTGTGACTCTTTGCCACCCCATGTCGCCCTCCAGGCTCCTCTGTCCATGGGGTTTTCCAGGAAAAGAATTCCGGAGTGGGTAGCCATTCCCTTCTCCAGAGGATCTTCCCGACCCAGGGATCAAATCCGAGTCTCTGGCATTGCAGACGGATTCTTGACTATCTGAGCCACCAGGGAAGCCCAGGATTTTCCTGTACTTGTTTACAAGTCTGTAGTCGATACCCCCACTGGGGGACACGTGGGCCATCACAAGGTGTCCCTCCGTGTTTCCATACTGTGGGCTCCTGCCTGGAAGCTTCCTCGTGGACTCCTTCTCGAGCAAATGGCACAGGGAAACACGGGCTGAAGCCTTTCCTGCCTTTCTTCCTGCCCCCAACATTTCAAAGCAGGGACTTGGGGCTGAAACAAACATCAGAGCAAAGAGGTGGCAGAAGAGGAGCCTGTGGGTCATTTTGAAGGGACGGGGCAATTCCACTGGATTCCAGCCGATGCTGGCAGGACAGCTCTTGAGTGGACACACACACACACTCGTACACACTCTCAAACAGATACACTCACAGACACTCCAACAGACACATGCATACTCACATACCCTCACACACTCAACACAGACTCACACACTGAAACACATACACTCACACAAACAGGCATACTCAGACACACACACACTCAAACAGATACACAAACAGGCCCTCCAACAGACACACATACACACATACCCTCACACACTCAACACAGATTCACACACTGAAACACATACAGACACAGACATCCACAACCAGGCATACTCAGACACACACACACAGTTACACTCACAGACACTCCAACAGACACACGTACACACTCACATACCCTCACACACTCACAGATTCACACACTGAAACACATACACTCACACACACAAAGAGGCATACTCAGACACACACACACTCAAACAGATACACAGACCCTCCAACAGACACACATACACACTCACTTATCCTCACACACTCAAACACAGATTCACATACTGAAACACATACACTCACACACAGACACCCACAAACAAGCATACTCAGACACACACACACACACTCACTTGCTCACTCAGGCCTTAGCTCGTCTAAACAGTCCCTCGTGTGAATTAGAAAGAGGTGCCGCTCAAGAAAGACACAGGCCTTCAGCAGCAGGTTTGAGGAGGGGAAAGTAGCCTGGACTTCAGCCCCCATGTACCCTCTGGCAGGTGCCCCGTGAAGGGTGCACTCTGCACAACCATGTGGGATGGCCCTGCCTACACTTCTCCTGGTGCATGGAGGGGAGCCCCACATGCAGACCTGTGGGTGCAGAGAGGGGCAGGGCAGCCAAGAGAAGATGTAGCTTTCCCTTGAGTCACACAGAGCATCCTCTCCACAACTATTCAGGGCTTGTAAGACAGGCCCCATCTCGCCTGAGGAGGGGTCCCTCTGCGTGCACTTAGTACCTGTTGGGATAGGTGATGTTACACGGCACTTTGCCCACGTAATTCTCATTCAGCCAGCGATTCGCCAGTGCCTGCTGAATGTTGGGCCTCTTCACAGGATCTGGTTCCAGGAGAGAACGCAGGAAGTTCACGGCTCCTGTGAAGACATTGGGCAAACGTCACACGTGTTACAGGCTGAAGGCAGACCGAGGCAGGTGACCCACCACACCTCCCAGGCCACTGCTCATCTATTTTCAGGATCTTGGGGGGCCACTCATCCAGAGTATAAGATATCTGTCCAAGGAGGTATCTGGAACATGGTAAAGCAGTCTCCCCACATACCATACTTCCCCAAACCCCTTGTGGTTTCTCTTGTGGTTCACCACTAAAGGTGAGCCAAAGAGGAATGGACGAATGTAAAAGGACAACGCTGGATCTCAAGGTAGGTTTTAAGGAATTTATACATAGGCCTTTCAGGTGGCACTAGTGGTGAAGAACCCACCTGCCAATGCAGGAGATGTGAGAGATGCAGGTTTGACCCCTGGGTCGGGAAGATCTCCTCGAGGAGGGCATGGCAACCCATTCCAGTACTCCTGCCTGGAGAATCCCATGGACCAAGGAGCCCAGAGGGCTACAGTCCATGGGGTCACAAAGAGTTGGACATGACTTAGCGTCTACACCACCATATATATATATATATATATATATATATATGGAATTCCCTGGCAGTCCAGCAACTAAGACTCTGTGCTCTCCCAATGCAGAAGGCCTGGGTTCAATCCCTTGTCAAGGAACTAGATCCCACATGTCACAACTAAAAGATCACGCATGCCACAACCAAGACTCAGATTCTTTTCCAGATTCCTTTCCCTTATAGATGATTGCAAAATACTGAGTAGAGTTCCCTGTGCTACACATGCATCCTTTAAGATTATTTCAATGGAGACAAGAATACAACACTAAAGAAAATGTTTATAATGCACGTGAAGGTCACAGGCTCCAAAACTGTTGAGCATGAGAATATGCAGGTCCTCATATGGACAAAGACTGCCCGGGATTCCCTGAAAATGAAGATGCTCTCTCTTGCTTGAGTTTGGGGACCAGGATGTTTTCTTATGTATACTCATTTTATAAAGCACTGTGATAGTACCCTTGCAATAGAAAAAATATTCTTTTATGGAACTTTGTACATGATATCCCATTTCCAATATACCAAATAAAACTTTGTGGAAACGAATCTTAATTTGCTTGGTCACCAAACTTTTTAAATCTTTTTCTCTAAAGCTATTTTTTAGTTTCCTAAGATAATCCATATAGCTAAGGCTATTGTCTTTCCAGTAGTCATGTACAAATATGAGAAATGGACCATCAAGAATGCAGGGCACTAAAGAATTGATGTTTTCAAACTGTGGTGTTGGAGAAGACTCTTGAGAGTTCCTTGGAAAGCAAGGAGATGAAACCAATCAATCTTACAGGAAATCAACCCTGAATACTCATTAGAAGGACTGATGCTGAAGCTGAAGCTCCAATACTTAGGCCACCTGATGCGAAGAGCCAACTCACTGAAAAAGACCCTGATGCTGGCAAAGATCGAGGGCAGAAGAAGGGTGTGACGGAGGATGAGATGATTGGATGGCATCACTGATTCAATGAACATGAATTTGAGCTAGCTCCGAGAGATAGTCAAGGACAGAGGAGCCTGGCGTGCTGCAGTCCAAGGGGCTGCAAAAAAGTTGGACATGACTTGGCGACTGAATAATATCAATAGGATAATCTAACCTTTCAAAGAAAAGTCATAAAAACTGTCACTTTCTCACAGGCTTCAGTTGTCATTTTAAAACTGTCCTTTGAAGAAAGATGGGTATTATGGTCAACCATCTTTGCAAGGTAAAAATGAAGCTGTCAAGAGGGGCTAACTCTGATGCCAGAACCAACCCCAAAGAAAAAACTTTTGCTAGGTCAGGCCACCAGGTAACCCTTCCACGAAGGTTTCCAAGCAGTGGATGAGGCCACTGGAAGGCCATTTCCTTTTGAGAATGCAATGGGTAAAAATATATGTGTAGATGACAATGCAGACATGAGAGGTATTTAATATTCTAAGTTTTATAGCTCGGTCTCCAAATACAACTTTTCTACAATGTTCTTCAGTGCTCTGAAGAGCAAATGGGGCTGTAAAAGAGGGGTCTCTCTTGTTGGAACCTCTACCTCCCTTCGCTCCACTTCCCTATATTGTAAGGTCATTTGGATGCTTAATCGGGGCATCTATTGGTCAAAGAAAAAAAGACTGTGAGCATAATGAGTTGAAACCAGGAGACTCTTCAGTTAATGATGTTTCTGAGACATCTCTGCTGTTGTCATTGTTCAGTCGCTCAGCTGTGTCCGACTCTGCATCCCCATAGACTGCAGCACGCCGGGCCTCCCTGTCCATCATGAAACTCACGTCCATTGGGTCAGTGATGCCATCCAACCGTCTTGTCCTCTGTGTCATCTTCTTGTCTCTTCTTGTCATCTTGTCATCAATCCCTTGTCATCTCCTCCTGCCCTCAATCTTTCCCAGCATCACGGTCTTTTCCAATGAGTCAGTCTTCGCATCAGGTGGCCAAAGTATTGGAGCTTCAGCATCAGCCCTTCCAATGAATATTCAGGACTGATCTCCTTTAGGATTGACAGGCTGGATCTCCTTGCAGTTCAAGGGATTCTAAAGAGTCTTCTCCAACACTACAGCTCAAAAGCATCAATTCTTTGGTGCTTAGCCTTCTTTACGGTCCAACTCTTACATCCATACATGACTAATGGATAAACCATAGCTTTGACTAGACGGACCTTTGTTGGCAAAGTAATGCCTCTGCTTTTTAATATGCTGTCTAGGATGGTCATAACTTTTCTTCCAAGGAGCAAGCGTCTTTTAATTTCATAGCTGCAGTCACCATCTGCCGTGATTTTGGAGACCCCCAAAATAAAGTCTCTCACTGTTTCCATTGTTTCTCCATCTATTTGCCATGAAGAGATGGGACCAGATGTCATGATCTTAGTTTTTTGAATGCTGAGTTTTAAGCCAACTTTTTCACTCTCCTCTTTCACTTTCATCAAGAGGCCTTTTAGTTCCTCTTCACTTTCTGCCATAAGGGTGGTGTCATCTGCATATCTGAGGTTACAGACATTTCTCCTGGCAATCCTGATTCCAGCTTGTGCTTCATCCAGCCCAGCATTTCTCATTATGTACTCTGCATATAAGTTAAGTAAGCAGGGTGACAATATACAGACATATTCCTTTCCCAATTTGGAACTAGTCTGTTGTTCCGTGTCCAGTTGTAACTGTTGCTTCTTGACCTGCATACAGTTTCTCAGGACGCAGGTAAGGTGATCTGGTATTCCCATTTCATAAAGAATTTTCCACAAGTACTTCTCTGCTATCTTCTTGATCAGTATTGTCATCGACAGGAGAATGTTGGATCCCACCAAAAAAAGATATCCCACATCCAAGGGCAAAGGAGAAGCTCCAACAAGACAGTAGGAGGGGTGAACTAGTGTTGAGAATTAAACCCCATAACCACCAGAAATACTAAGAGGGCTCAAACAAAAGCTTGTGCGCACCAGGACCCAGAGACTCCAGAAGAGACTGGGCTAGACCTGCCTTTGAGTGTTTGCATGTCTCCTGTGCAGGCATGGGTCAGCAGTGGCCTGCCATGGGGACAGGGGCTCTGGCTGCAGCAGGCCTTGGAGGTGCAGCATGTGGCTTAAGTCCTCTTGGAGGAGGTCGCCATCAGCCCCACCATAGAGCTGCCAACCAGAAAACCCACAAACTGGAGAACAGTTATCCCAAAGAAGTTCTCTCACTGCTGCAAAAGTTCTAGGGTCCACAGCAGACTTCCCAACCTGGGGATCTGGCGAAGAGACTGAGAACCCCCAGGGAATTTGACTTGACGGCCAGTGCGATTTGATTACAGAACCTCCACAGGACTAGGGAAACAGACTCCTAGAAGGCACAAACAAAACCTTGTGCACACCAGGACCCAGGAGAAAGGAGCAGTGACCCCACAAGAGACTGAGCCAGAGTTACCTGTGAGTGTCTAGGAGTCTCCAGCAGAGGCATGGGAAGACACTGGCCTGCCGCGGGTTCCAGGAGCCACGGTGTACTGGCCTAAGTCCTTTAGAAGGAGGTTGCCATTACCCCTGCCAAACTACAGGGAGGGAACACAGACCCACCCATCAGCAGAAAACTGGACATCTCTGTTGCTTACCCTCAAAGGACCTAAACAGCAACCCAGGCTTTTTCAGAGTATGATTTTACCCCAAAGAGCTAAGAACAGACTGGATGTGAGTTTTTGTTCTATTTTCAGAACCAAGCACTCTGCGCCATCACAAATCACTGATGAGCACAAGTAATTTTAGTTCAGATCTCTACCAGTGAATTTTCTTTCTTTGGACATTGCAAATATTGCATTAGTATCCAAAAAGGATTTTGAACACATCTTTGGAGCTCTTTGAAGTCTGTGTGAGGGTCCTGAATATCCCTATGACTCATGAGCAAAAGGCATAAAAATATTTTCCACTGTTCTGGAAAGCTGTGGGGGCCATGGCTACACATCCCACCCAGCACTTCTAAGCTAACGCTTGGGGTCTCCATTCGGAGCAAGGCATAGGGATGACCCACCCAGGGTGCAGTCCCTCTCTGCGCTCCGTGTCACAGAAGGTACACACTCCTCCGGTGCAAAACCTGCTTCCTCCAAGCATCAGCTTTCTGGAGCCTGGGCTGACCTGTGTGAGCTCCAAGACCCCGTGCCTTGGGAAAGAGCCCCATGAGGCAGGCGAAGCCATCAAATTCTTTGTTCTATTGCAGCCCGTGGGATGTTGAGAGAGATCTCACCTGTACCAGAGGCTCCTTCCCCATCAGCTCCCAGGAGAAAGCAGCAACAGCAATTATTTGATGATTGAGGCTTCTCGGAAATCCTTTTCACCCTATCTATATAAATTCTTTTTAGATTCTCATCATTATAGTTTATTACAAGATAATGACTATAGTTCCTGTGCTATACAGTAGGACCTTGTTTATTTTATATATAGTCGTGTGTATCTGTTAATCCCAAACTCCTAATTATCCCTCCTCCCTTTGCCCTTTGGTAACTATAAGTTTGTTTTCCACATCTGTGAATCTGTTTCTGTTTTATAAATAAATTCATTTAAATCATTCTTTTTTTTTAGATTTCACATATAAGTGATAACATATGATATTTGTCTCTAGCTGTCTGACTTTTTATGATAATCTCTAGGCCTACCTAAGTTGCTGCAATGGCATTATTTCCTTCCTTTTTATGGCTAAGTAGCATTCCAGTGGTGTGTGTGTGTGTGTGTACCACAATTTCTTTATCTAGTCATCTGTCAATGAACATTTAGGTTGCTTCCTTGTCTTGCTTATTGTAAATAATACTGCTACAAACATGTATCTTTTCAAATTAGAGTATTCTCCAGATACATGCCCAGGAGTGGGACTGATGGGTCATATGGTAATTCTGGCTTCCCCAGTGGCGTGGGGGTAAAGAAACCACCTACAATGCAGGCAACCCAGGAGATGTAGGTTCGATCCCTGGGTCGGGAAGGTCTCCTGAAGGAGGGCATGGCAACCCACTCCAGTACTCTTGCCTGGAGAATCCCATGGACATGGCAGCCTGGTGGGCTCCAGTCCATGGGGTCGCAGAGTCAACAAGACTGAAGTGGCAGCACACACACACGCATGGTAATGACTAGTTTTAGTTTTTAGGGAACCTCTATACTGTCCTCCATAGTGGCTGCACCACTTCACATTCCTACCAACAGTGTAGGATGGTCCCTTTTTTTCCCACATGCTCTCCAGCATTCATTATTTGTAGACTCTTTGATGATGGCCATTCTGACCAGTGTGAGGGGATACCTCACTGTCGCTTTGATTTGCATCTGTCTAATAATGAGTGATGCTGAGCATCTTTTCACGTAAAATCAATTAGCACTGACACATTCGTCGCAGATGCTAACATCCCGCCTTTAGTATCACCTCAGTGACTTCATGGGGCAAAACCCGCTTGATCTAAAGTGAGTATCTGGAATGTGTTCAAAATGCCTTCCTTGAGGTGTAGTGATGAAAAGGTAAACATGGAAGCTGTGAAAGGCATTCACAACTCTGTGATGTACAAGCACCAACAAGCACAAAGAGAAACTCTGGAAGCCAGAATTGGAAAGATCCCAACAGCTTAAGCTTTCGAACTACATGGTGGGGAAGAGGGACGATTCTTGGAAAGCATGCAGAACAGACTCAAAGGGCAATAACACTGTGCTCTTTTTCAGCTCAAATTTGGCAAAAATTCTTCCAACTTCATCTAAAAAAAGAGTATTGTTATACAGTAGATGTGGAGAGACCATTACAAGTATGAGTGATATAAATTAATAAAGATGTTGTAATGAGACACTTAATAAAATGGCACATTCTCAATTTGGATATTTTGGTTTTGATATTACTCAAAACATGAGGACAATAGATAACACTGCCAAATCTGCAGTGGGGAAGGGAGGGGGGGCATCTTACACAAAATAAAGTAAGAAAAAATAGAAAAGCAACCCTTTATACATAGCTCAGTTGGTAAAGAATCCACCTGCAAGGCAGGAGACCCCAGTTTGATTCCTGGGTTGGGGAGATCTGCTGGAGAAAGGATAGCCTACCCACTCCAGTATTCTTGGGCTTCCCTCATAGCTCAGCTGGTAAAGAATCTGCCTGCAATGTGGGAGACCTGGGTTCCATCCCTGGGTTGGGAAGATCCCCTAGAGAAGGGAAAGGCTACCCACTCCAGTGTTCTGGCCTGGAGAATTCCATGGACTGTAGAGTCCATGGTTGCAAAGAATCAGACACAGCTGAGTGACTTTCACTTTCACTTTCAAAGAAGCAACTCAGTACAGGAGGGAAGTTCAGATTTGGGGGTCAAGGGGAAGTAAATAAAAAACTGGAGAAGCTATATAATCTTGCTGGGACTCAGTTTCCTCCTTGATAAATTGGGAATAATAGAGCTTAACTTACAGAGTTGTTATGAGAACAGAAGACGCTATGAAAAGCACTTACCCATGGCCATTCAATAAACAGCAGCCACTCCTGTGCTGGAAGCTAGTATTCTGGGATGTGAACAAGCTGGTGTCACATGGTACCACAGATGAGGGTGCGCCAGCATGGTGGAAGGAAAAAGTGGTCAACTTGGGGTGCAAATAACAAAGAGCTGGAGAAGCAGGGGGCTGATGGAAAGCAGTGGCTGATCCCCAGAACTCATGTCCTTCACTCTATAAACCAGAGAAGATGACCTGAGCTTCCTCACCATCAAGGGTGCAGTTCTGGGCCCTACTGGATCGGGCCAGATCTCATAGCTGAGTAGCCAAATGAGTCTGTGGGCTGGCTTCCCAGACCACACACTTTAACACAAGGGCCAGGCCAGGGACTCAGATTCCCTGAACAACTACTATGTGCCAACACTATGCTTGATAGCACAAACCTGGCACAAAAGGTTAAAGCCTGAGATGGGTAGATATTTACATATCTTACTATTGGAGATCAGTCCTGAATATTCATTAGAAGGACTGATGCTGAAGCTGAAACTCCAATCCTTTGGCCACCTGATGCGAGGAACTGACTCATTTGAAAAGACCCAGATGCTGGGAAAGATTGAAGGCAGGAGGAGAAGGGGATGACAGAGGATGAGATGGTTGGATGGCATCACTGACTCAATGGACATGGGTTTGGGTGGACTCTGAGAGTTGGTGATGGACAGGGAGGCCTGGCGTGCTGCAGTCTATGGGGTCGCAAAGAGTTGGACACGACTCAGCGACTGAACTGAACTGAACTGAAACATTTACTCATCTCAGGCTTTAACCCTCTGTGTCAGAATAGTAAGAGAATAAAAGAGGGGAGTGAAAGTGTTAGTAGCTCAGTTATGTCTAACTCTTTGCAATCCCATGGACTGTCCCACCAGGGTCCTCTGCCCATGAGATTCTCCAAGCAAGAATACTGGAGGGGGTTGCCATGCCCTTCTCCAGGGGATCTTCCCAACCCAGGGATCGAATCCAGGTCTCTTGCATCACAGGCAGATTCTTTCCCACTGAGCCATTAGGGAAGTCAAAAGGGGCGGAGGGCATGTCCAAATTCCTATATCATAAAATCAGATATAAAAATGCATTTCATGCTTGTTCATGCTTGACCAATCAAGACTACAAGGTCCTGTACAGATATGAAGATCTCTAAAAAGCACACACAGAGTTTAAGTTCAGTTCAGAGTTTAAGGCCAATGTCAAAACTGTCTGTTCCAAGCAAGAGCTACGTGAGACTGGATATCAACTCCAATGATACCAAAATTGCTTGGAACATTTCTAATATTTCTTCTGTTCTCTTCGGACTTAAAAAAAAAGATATTTTCAGGGTGCAACTTTTACTTCTTTGAAGGCAAATTGAATTGTCACAATAAGAAGGCACCTAGAGCCTAGCCTGCTAAGTAATAGTACTGGGATAAAAACAAGGTTGGTTCAGAAGCAATGAAACTGATTTCCTTGCGGTTTTAGTCTGCCTGTCCTTGCCCCGCTGCCCGACCCACCCCAGTGCCGATGGCAGGGACCCCCTCTTCCCACAGCCTGTGGCTCACACAAGTAATGCCACTTAATCAGATATTTCTGGCTTTTCACCTTCCAGACACATGGTAGGATTGCATTTCCTCAGCTCCTTTAGCTGGGTGAAGCCATGTGAAATGTTTTAGAAAGTTACAAGTTATGAGTGGAATGTTGGTGGGAGATTTCACTGCTGAAAACAGACCTCCTAGATTTCTGTTTCCCTCTGCTCAGATCAGACACATTTGAAATAGTGGCTGCACTATCCACTGGTCTGGGAGCCTGATTGACAAGAATGAGCAGGGAGGGATCAACTTCTGATCCAACTCTCCACAGATATGTAGCATGAATGAGACATAAATCTTGGTTGAATTCCCTAGTTGTTCAGTGATTAGGACTCCGAGCTTCCAAGGCAGGGGGTATAGGTTCAATCCCTGCTCAGAGAGCTAAGATTCTGCATGCTACATGGCACAACCAACAAGAAGAAAAGAATCTTTGTTGTCTTATGCCACTGAGATCAGGGGGCTATTTGTTACTGCAGCATAACCTAGGCATCCTGACTAGTAAGTACAATGAGAAGCAGCTCTAGCTCTTCAGGGTCTCACTGGAATTCAAAGTGAACACTGTCTGCTTTTTCCAGGCATGAAGTTAGAAACAACCTCCTACCTCCTATTATTCTTTGTATTGGGACACTTTAGACAAAAGAGGCTCTGAACAATAAGAGGAACTTCAAAATCACTCTGAAAGATGGCAGCCCTATGATTATAAAACTCTTTAAGAGACTACATTGAAAGACTGCATTTATTTGTAAGTGTTAAATCTTACTTGTTACCACAATGAGGTATCATTATATCCCTATCAGAATGGCTAAAATTAAAAACAGTGAGAGTACCAAATGCTGGCAAGGATGCAGAGAAACTGGATCACTCATGCCTTGCTAGAAAGAACGCAAATGGTACAGCCACTCAGAACAGAAATGTAGCAGTTGCTTACAAAACCAATTATACACTTATTATACAACCCAGCTATGTCACTCAGACAAGTGAAAACATGTTCTCACAAAACCTGTATATAAATATTGACAGCAGATTTATTCATAGTATCTGGAAACAACTCAATATACTTCTGTAGGTAAATACATACACTATGGTAAATCTATACCATGGACTACTACTCAGTAAGAAAAAAATAAACAAAGGATTGGTGTGTGAAACGACTTGGATGGATCCCAAAGGAATTATGCTAAGTGAAAAGAAGAGATACAACTATATTGGATTTTTGAAAAGACAAAATTACAGAATTGGAGAACAGGTTAGTGGTGGCCAGGGGTTAGGCAAGGTGGGAGGCAGGGAGCTGGCTGAGGCTACAGAAGGGTAAGATAAGGAATTCTGGTCATGGAATTGTTCCATATCTTGACTTAATCATCACATGAATCTACACATGTGGTGATGACACTGCAGAGAATTAAATACTCGCCAACACAAGCGCATGTTCATCTGAATAAGGTCAACGGCCTTTAACCGAGTCCTAGTGGCAACACTAAACTGCAGTTATTTGAGAGCCTATCAACGGGGGGAACTGGGTGAAGCGTAAACATATCTCTGCATAATTTCTCACAACTGCGTATGAGTCCACACTTACACCACAACCAGAAGTTTTTCATAAACCTTAAGTGGCTAAAAAACAAAAAACCCAACTGTATCTTTATTCTCCGTCCCCGTATCCTGGTTTATCTTCTTTGTTTTTGGCTGTTCTGGGTCTTCATTGCTGCACGGCATTTCTCTAGTTGCAGCGCACAAGCCTCTCTTTCTTGTGGAGCAGAGGTTCGATGGCGTGTGGGCTTCAGGAGCTGCAGTGCATGGACTCAGGAGCTGCAGTTTCCAGCTCCAGAGCACAGGCTCAGTAGTTGTGGTACAGGGGCTTAGTTGCTTTGAGGCAGGTGGGATCGTCCCGGACCGGGGATTGAACCCGAGTCTCCTGCATTGGCAGGTGGATTCTTTACCACGGAGTCACCGGAGAAGCCCCTTTCCAACTTTCTTTAGAACACTTAAACTACTAAACATCACATGTGTTTATCTGTTATTTTTTGCCTCCTCTGCTGATATGTAAGCTGTACATGGATAGAGACTGTTTTGTCTTCCTGGTGCCTAGAACATCTCTAGCACCAAGTTGATGCCCAGGATCGACTTGTGGAATAAGTGAGTAAATGTGAAATATGAATGAATGAATGTGCTTCCAATGCAGCACTTTCAACATTCTGGCAAGCTCTAAAACCTAAACAAAACAATTTGATCAACATTTTGCACATTTTCTAACTCCACAAGTTATAGGTCTCAGTGCAGAACTATTCCTTTTATAACAACAGAAACATAACTCATTTTTCCAAGCACATAATGCCTGCTTTGCTTTCAGCCTCCAGAGATTCAACACGCCTCAGCAGAGGTGAAAGAATGAGCCAAATTAGATAATTATAGAAGAATGCATTTCAGCTTGGGTGCTATTTGGCAAGCATAAATTCTAGGTCAGCTTCATGGATGCTTTATAAACTCAAGCAAAAAAAAAACACCACCAAAAAACCTAATAGTAGTCAAACAAAAATGCCATATTTGAACCATGTATCATAAGTTGAAATCAAATAATTACTCCTTTTTTTCTTTTTTGGCCACATGCCTTATCTCAGTGAAGCTGAGTTTATTCTAAGGAGCCAATTAAATGACCATCAAGGCCAAGCGGAGGCCGGGAACTTGAAGTGAATTGCAAACCAAACAAAAGAACAAATTGCACTCATTTCCTGGATCTGAAACCAAACCTTAACATGAACTGTTTACTGAAATGTGAACCAGCTAAAGTTTGAGAGTAATTTCCAAACACACCTGAGGATTCAGTCTAATCAAGTAACTGAACCCATATATATTTAAAAGCTTTTGAACAGACTTTGAAACTCACATTACTAAACAAATCCCAGAATAAACTCGAATGAAACTAATAGTTCTTTACGGTGAGTTGACTAAGGAACACACAATAGCAATGTGATGATCGACCTTCTTTTTTCTGAGTCAACATTATAATATGGTGAGTTTTAACGCAACTCAGCGTGCAATTATTTTTCCAAGGGAGACTATATGATCCTTTTGATAGGTGTGTACTGTGTGCAGGAGGAGGAAGGAGGAAGTTGGGGCGGGGGGGGTCAGGATTATAAAGGACAAGGTAAGGACTCAGAGGAGATGAAGGGAAGTGTGTCCTTAGAAATGGGAAACCCAACCGTTTCTGGAGACTTCGTTTTCATACTAGGAAGAGACAGAGGGCAGTCACAGGGTCGTCCAGACACCAAAGCTGCAGGACCCTGGACCCTGGAGCGGCAGGCGCGTTACCTGTGGAGAGCTGGGCGGGGAGCGGGTTCATTTCTTTGTCCACCATCTTCTGGTACAAGGCCCTCAGGCTGAACGGCTCCACTGTGAAAGGCAGGGTCCCGGTCAGCATGGCATACATGTTCACACCTCTGAAAGGAGAGACGCACCAGAGCGTGAGACCGGAAGACGACCCGGGAAGAAGGCAGAGCGGCCAGGGCCGTGGGGAAGCTGGGTCCCGCCGCCTCCGCGTCCGCCTCGGCGCTGCTCGGCCATTCCTAGAGCGCTCAGCCCTGCGCTGAGACCGGAAGCGTGGAAGGCGCGAGCGGAAGCGCAGCTGGGGAGACCCGGACCCTGGTGACAACAGGGGCTTAAAGAGCATCGGGGTGACACAAACGAGCTTATTATAAACAGGGACAGACTTAGAAAAGAAACGTGGGGTAACCAAAAGGGAGAGGCAGCGGGATAACTTAGGAGTTTGGGATTAACATACACACACTCCATAACTCCACTCAATATTCTGTAACAACCTATATGGGAAAGAATCTGGAAAAGAATGAATCCATGTATCTGAATCACTGAAGCACTTTGCTGTACACCTGAAACCATCACAATACTGTAAATCAACTATCTTTCAATATAAAACAAAAATTAAAAAAATAAATTCAAGGACTTTCCTGGAAGTCCTATTAAGACTCCATGCTTCCACTACAGGGGACATGGGTTTGATCCCTGGTCGGGGAACTAAGATCCCACGGGCCGTGGGGCACAGCCAAAAAATTAACTAATCAACTTTTAAAAAGTAAATGAAGAGCTTCAGAAGCTACCCCCGTAAGGAGGGGAAACTATGTCCTTTTCTTCTGGAAGGAAGTCTAGACCAAATGATGTGAAAAATGCCTGGGGAATCTTGTGTAAGTACGAACCTAGAATAAAAGTAGTTCCGCCATGATGCGGTTTTCAAGTGTTTACAAGGTGGAGCCCGGAGGAGGCCAGATCAAAAAAGTACATGGCAAGACCCTCCACGGGAGGGCAAGTCGCAGTCTGGCTAGCCTGCTTGGCTACTCCTCAGCCCTTGGAGACAGAAGCCTCACACCCCAAACTGGTGTTTCGCTCTTCTCTTGAAATCCGTTTTGGCCTGTACCTAGAGAAATTCCTCTGGAGGTGGGGAGGAAGGGAGATCTCTTTCCCACTCTTATTTTTCGTATCATTTTTTATTGGGAGATTCTGCCATCCAGCTCACATGTGGTCAAAATGCCTTCCGAATGGGCTTCACTACCTACATCCAAAACCAAACTAGAGAACAGCAACATCTCTTGGAGGATTTTTCTTTTCCTGATGTGCAAAACCTAATGCCATTTTGATGAGATTTCCTGATGGGGTGAAATGCCTGGCCTGCCAAGAGGTCTCGAGTGCTCAAAAGCGCCCCGGGGAGCTTTTTAAAAAGAGGCAACAAGATCTCCAGTCAAAACAAATCCAATGAGACTGATTGAAATGAAGACCCATGGGGTCTGTTCAACTGAGGTGCCTCTGAATTACGGCGCTCTGGAGAGGGACAGGTCCAGAGTCCACAGGCTCTGGCTAGAAGTCATTCTCGAATTGCAGACGTATACTAAGACCCAGTTCTTGCTCTGTAACTCGAAGTGGAGTTAGGGAGACGGATACATCACCATTCACTTCTCAAATGCTCGCAGGCTGGCTCTCAGTCTCAGGCAGCATATTGATGGATGGGCCCCGGGGGGGATACCAGATAAGGAGCTGCCATCTCAGACTTAGAACTGGGTGAAGGCAGACAATCAGCAAATCAACAAATAAATAAGTTCAAGCGTTTCAACTAGTGAGTGCAGAGAGGATAAGAAAATGCTGAACTCTGCTGCTCTGGACCCCAGACGAGTTCAATTAAGGGAGAGAGACGACTATAATAAGTACTTGAAGATGGGAGCCCTCTCGGGGTAAGTATACGTGTGTGAGTTTATCTGTCTCGGCCAACTAGTTATGAGGATAAATTATGTGGACCAAGAAGTGGAGACAAAAGGGCTTCCCTGGTGGTCCAGTGGTTAAGAATCTGCCTTGCAATGCAAAGCACACCAATTCGATCCCTGATCCAGGAAGATTCCACGTGCTGCAGGGTAACCAAGTTGATGTGCCACAACTATGGAACCCACTCGCTGCAACCACCGAAGCCCGAGTGCCCTGGGGTCTGCTTTCTGCAATGAGAAGCCTGTGCACCACAACTAGAGAGTAGCCCCCACCCAGAGCAATGAGAGAAAGCCCTTGCTCAGCAACAACTACCCAGCACAGCCAAAATAAATAACTAAATAAATATTTAAATTTTAAAAAAGGAAACGCAGGTAAGAACAAACAAACCATATGCAGCACTGTGTAAAGCAGCATTTCCCTGTGTGTGCTTAGTGGAACACCATCCTCAAGACAAGACTAGATGTTGGGTGAATAAACCTTCTGTGGCCAAATAATTTGCAGGGCAGTCATCTGTCATGAAGTGGGTGAAAGGGGCTCATAATGGGGACCAGCAGACTGAGGCACGTTGTTCATTAAGTTCTGAATGGGAGGGGCAGCATACGGTAGCAAGAGAGAGGAGGAAAATTAGCAATAGGGACGTTTGAATGGGAGACGCCAAGACGCAGAGTGGAAAGCCGGACGATGGTGGCGATATAACAGAAGCCAGGAAGCCGGAAGGAGAGGTAGTCTGGCAGCAGAGGAAAAGGGGATTAGGGGATCTAACCTGCTTGAGAACCTTCAATGCATTGCTGCACTGTGCGTATGTTTGAGGCAGAGCCATCCTTGCTTGGAGGATTCTTGGAGACTGGTAAAGAGGGAAAGCTAAGAGGGCCCTCCAAATTGTACCATTTGTGCATTTAAAGGGGTCTTAGACACATGGCTCTTGGGGATGGAAACCCCTTGGGACACTCCACAAGGTTGTTGTTGGGGACCCCGGTAAAGCTTCAGAGTCAAGCTCTTCCAACCCCCTAAGGCAGCTCAGGCCATTCAGGGCAACACTATGCATGGGCAAGGGCTTCAAATACTGAGCCAGAGTCTACAACTCCTACCCATCAGCTGTGGGACCAGCCAGTCCTGTCCCCACTCACCTCGGTGTGCATTAATTCTCGCTCTGACCCTCATACGTAAAGCTGAAGAGTCTGGCACTTAAACAAAATGATTTTTCCCGCAGGTGTTTTTTTTTTTTTTTTGATACTCAATCCATATAGTAGACTTCCCTAGTGGCTCAAACGGTAAAGAACCTGCCTGCAATGCAGGAGACTCAGGTTTGATCCCTGGGTCAGTATGATCCCCTGGAGAAGGGAATGGCAACCCACTCCAGTATTCTTGCCTGGAAAATGCCATGGACAGAGGAGCTTGGAGGGCTACAGTCCAAGAGGTCACAAAGAGTCGACACAACTCAGCAACTAAACAACAACAACAAACTGAATATTTGACCAAATTCACCCCAGATTTCCACTTCTTTCGGAGAAGTTTATCATCAACAAAAACAGTCATAAATCTGTAAGAAGACCCAGCTCTCTATCCAGCATCTCTTACCTATTAAACATGGATAATAATAGACCCTACCTCTCAGGTCGTATCAGGGTCAAATGAACTAAGCCACAGAAAGTACTGAACGCCATGCCTGGCATAATCTTAGTACTTGATAAATGTGACCTATTGGTTCATCACAAAACTTTTTAAAAACAAGAGATAAAAAGCTACAATTATATGTGTACACTATTGCCAAATAATAATGGAAATCTACATAATAGTCCTACACAGTACATTTGAAAAGGGAAACCAGACTGAGCATCTTAATCCGCCTCCCCTAGAGTTTTCATACATGTTTAATATCTGGATAAGGAAAATCTAGCCCCTTTGACATTTCGGAAGGATGTGAGAATACCAAGGGAGAAAAGTGGAATGTGGTGTATAAACCTCCGTAATCCCACAGAATTAGTAGAAGTTTCAAAACACGTTCAGAATTTCCTGATGTGTCTTTTGAAACATGGCCCAGGGGCTTTCTCGCTTCTCCCTGGCAGACATGGGGCCCCCAAGAACCACAGAGAGTTTGAAAGAAAGTAACGAGATGTTGGGATGAAGGAGGGCGACACGCGTGCATGCTCAGTCGCTCATTCATGTCCGACTCTTTGGTCGGATTCCCATGGACCATAGCCCACCAGGCTCCTCTGTCCGTGGGATAATACTGGATATGGGTTGCCATTTCTTCCTCCAGGGGATTTTCCAGACCCAAGGATCGAACGCACATCTCCTGCATTGCAAGCAGATTCTTTACCACTGAGTCACAAGGAAAGCCCAAAGGAGGGCAACAAGAAATAAAATTCAAGGCTTCCAAACAGAGAGAAATAAGGGTGAGTCACCAACGGATGCAAGCAAATCCAGAGACACTGACTAGGTGGAATACTCTGATGTCAAAAGAGAAAGAAAAAGTGCACCAGAAGCGTAGCTGGAAGAAGAGAGGAAGAGGTCCCGGGAAATGTAGATGTGGAATCTTTGGGATTAAACCAGAGGCCAGGGGACATCCCTGATGGTCCAGTGCTTAAGAACTTGCTGTGCAATGCAGGGGACTCGGGTTCAGTCCTTGGTCAGGGAACTAAGATCCCACATGCCAAAGGGCAACTATGCCTGTGGGCCACAGCTAGAGACCTCATGTGCTGCAACTACTTAGCCTGCACTCTACTGCTTGCGACACAATCAAGACCCAACACAGCAAAGTAAGTAAATGAAAATAATTTTTTTAAAAAAATTAGGAGCCAAGTAGTGGTCCTTATACTTAGTCTAATACACAAAAATACTCCGTGGAGGGAAAGCTAGGGTATCACTTGGCATCTCTGAAAGGAAAAACAGAGGGACTCAGCTCCCTGGAGAAGTCAACCAGCAACTTTAACAAGACACAAGAGACAAAGTAACTGGCAGAGCTCTGGTGTGGGGGAGGGTGTGAATACTGGTTCTCACGGGGCTGGTGGGCAGCTCATATAATACCAGAGTGAAGCTGAGAGAACCTTCAGCTGACATGCCTTGCTTCCGTGTGATTCTTCGAGAAAGAAACTGCCTTATAAAAATTAAAAATAATTCTCTGCCTAAAAGCAATAGCCTTCAACATTTCAGTATCAGCTTTCAGTACAACCTCCAATTTAAGGTCTTAAAAATAGAGTGGGAACAGATCCATCCATTTGGAAAATCAGGAAGTTCACTACTACTCCATTATATGGTCTGTGTTCAGCAAAAGATTATTTTCTTGTGGATTTTAAGAATATCCCCCCCTCTTTTCCTTTCTTCCCTCTTTTCTTCTAAATGTGTATGCTAGCTCCCAAAACAAAAAGTCTTGGATTTTGTAACTGAAAAATCTCTGAAGCTAAAGAAAGTTTCTCTTCTAAAAGTCAATGTGCATGTAACCTGAGGAATCCCTCCTCCCTCGCCTAGCTTTTTAAAATGCTTTGCCAAAACCCTTTGGGGAACTCGAGGCTTTTTAGGGCATAAGCCACCTCATCTCTTTGTATGGCCTTGCAATGAACCTTTCTCTGCTCAAAAAAAAAAAGTTAAAAGCTCTAAACTACCCAAAAGAAGTCATCAGGCTGTTCTTTCTGTTTCTCCTGCCATCTTCCATTTGAAGGGAGTCTGAATGGAGACAAAATGCTATCCTTCCAGATTTGAGTCCTGGAAGTAGCTGGTGGTGTCTGGTGTACTTTTACAAAACAGTTTTGGGGACTAAAATGAATTCTCCAGCTCTTCCCCCTGAAAGCCTAGGTCTACACAGGGATAGAAGAGCTGGAAACAAGACAGCGCCCCTCAGCCAACTTGTCTACCCAAAAGGAAAGCACTGGGACAGATTTTTCCCACTCAGTGTGCCTGGGAAGATGGTCTGGATATGTTGTACAGGGCACTCAACTAAGCACCAGGTCTTCACACAAATGCTTCCCCCACTCCAGATGGCCCCATGAGAGCCAAGAGCAGCTTTGGTGAAAAAAATGTTGTATTTCTCAATCTCCAGGAGACAGAACTCTCCATTCCCCTTTTCTCTACCCTTAGAGACTCTCCAAAGTTCTCTAGAGAGCACTGTAATATTTTGAAAATCAAGTTAGTTTTGATTCTTTTCATCTAAAAAGTATATCTGCATTCACGTTTTTTTTTTTAAATTAGCATATATGCCACTTTGAGGAAAAGCCAGTCAACAATAAAAAAAGGTTCACTGCAACAGAATGAACATTTAGTTTTTGCCTCTGAAATTTCAAAATTCATTGGAGATAAAGATATAGATATTTCATTCATATGGATTAAAGGGAAGAAGTGAATTATTTTAGAGATATTCGTATATGGTCCAAATACAAAAACACTGACCATTGAAAATAATGGGAATTCCCCAAGATGTTGCTGTTGTTCAGTCACTAAGTCGTATTCTGACTCTGTGACCCCATGGACTGCAGCACACCAGGCTCCTCTGTCCTCTGCTATCTCCCAGAGTTTGCTCAAATTTATGTCCATTAAGTCAGTGATGCTATCTAACCATCTCATCCTCTGTCACCTCCTTCTCCTCCTGCCCTCAGTCTTTCCCAGCATCAGGGTCTCTTTCAATGAGTCAGTTCTTCACATCAGGTGGCCAAAGTACTGGAGCTTCAGCTTCAGCCTCAGTCTTTCCAATGAATAGTCAGGGTTGATTTCCTTTAGGATTGATTGGTTTGATCTCGTTGTTGTTCAAGGACTGTCAAGAGTCTTCTCCAGCACCACAATTTGAAAGCATCAGTTCATCAGTACTCATAATTAAGACCCTATAAATATTGCTTATTGCTGAGACAGCTTGTATTATTATATGTAATAGGATGTTAAAAATGGGCCTCCCCCCCTTTTTTTTTCCTCTCTCAATTTAGGCTGAATCTTCAGGATGATAAATGCTGCTGATTCTTATATCCCAAAGTGAGACCTGAGCCTTCCTGAGCAGGACTTGCAGGAGAATCTTCTTTATGGTCAAACTCTCACATCTGTACAAGACTACTGGAAAAATCATAACATTGACTAAATGGACCTTTGTTGGAAAAGGGAAGTCTCTGCTTTTTAATATGCTTTGTAGGATGGTCATAGCTTTCCTTCCAAGGAACAAGCATCTTTTAATTCATGGCTGCAGTCACCATCCACGTGCTCACCATTTTCCATTTCCATTGTTAGTTCCTGATTCACTAGAGGAAGAGTCTCCTAGGAGCCCCATTGGTGGGGAAGAGTTTTCTTTCCCACAGTTTCCTTGAATGACAAGCTGGTTTTCTTCCTGAACCAGTATCAGAAGTCTTAAAGAAAGGCCCCATCTACCTGTCAAGGTCACAAAAGGAAACAAAACCACGTCTGGAGATGGGAGCCTGCTTTTGGTTTTGGAAGTGGACTCTGCCTTCTGTTGTTGTTTCAGAGCTACAAAGAGGGATGCTCTGTAATAACAGTGTCTGACCCAGGGAGAAAATTGGTCCCACTTTCACTCTTTTTCTAAACAGCCTTTCAAATTAAATTCTCTTTGGGCTTTCCATTTCCAGTGCTGCCAGCCAAGTTGTGGGCACCAAACAGAAACCTACCCAGCATCTCAGACACAACACCCCAAAGTGGTGGGAAATTCATCTCTTAAAGAAGGCTCTGAAGTTGTGTTTCCTCCAAGATTAAGAGCAGAAGGAATCAGGCTTTTCATACCTTCCTGCCTTTGCTCAACTGTTCCCTCTGCCTGGAAATTTTCTCCTCCTCTTCTCCACCTGACAAACTACTTCATCCCTCAGAAGTAGATTCAACTCTCCTCCGATGCCTCTCTTTAAAAAAAAAAAAATTTATGTGGACCATTTTTTAAGTCTTTATTGAATTTTTTGTTACAATACTGCTCTGTTTTATGTTTTGGTTACTTGGCTATGAGCCCTGTGGGATCTTACCTCCCCAACCAGGGGCTGAACCTGGACCCCATGTATTGAATGGTGAAATCTCAACCACTGAACTGCCAGGGAAGTCCCTGATGCCTTCTTGAATTTAACCTACCTGAGCAACCACATTTGTTCTCTGCACAATGTCTCCTGACATGCTCTATTGGTTTAAAGGTGAGACTTCTAGGTCACCTATAAGCAGGTGTCTTAGATTGACTACCATAACCCAAAGGGGTGGTTTAACCACCAGAAGTTAATTTTCTCACAATTCTAGAGGCTGGAAGTCTGGATCAGGATGCCAGCATGGTCAAGTTCCACTGAGGTTTCTTTTCCTGGCTTGTAGACAGCCACCTCGGAGAAGGAAATGGCAACCCACTCCAGTTTTCTTGCCTAGAGAATCCCATGGACAGAGGAGGTTGGTGGCCTGCTGTCCATAGGGTTGCACAGAGTTGGACACAGCTGAAGCACCTTAGCATGCATGCATGCATTGGAGAAGGAAATGGCAACCCACTCCAGTGTTCTTGCCTGGAGAATCCCAGGGACGGGGAGCCTGGTGGGCTGCCATATATGGGTTCGCACAGAGTCGGACACGACTGATGTGACTTAGCAGCAGTAGCAGTAGCTAGCCACCTTCTCTCTGTGTCCTCACATTTGAGAGACTAAGCAAGCTCTTCTCAAAAGAACAAAAATGCCATCATGAAGTCTCCACCCTCAAGACCTCCCAAAGGCTCCGTCTCTGAATACCATCACATTGGAAGTGAGTGCTTTAACATATGCATTTGGGGGAGACACCATTCAATCCGCAGCAGAACATGTTTTTGCACACGTGCTCAGTTGCGTCCGATTCTTTGCGACCCCATGGCCTCTAGCTCGCCAGGTTCCTCTTGTCTAGCTACAGAATTTTCCAGGCAAGAATACTGGAGTGGGTTGCCATTTCTTACTCCAGAGGATCTTCCTGATCCAGGGATCAAACTGGCATCTCCCGAGTCTCTGGCATTATAGGCAGATAGTAGATAGCAGTAGATAAGTGTGTTCCATTTTTTTAAATAACCACAAATTCCACGTTACTCTTTCCATCAAGGAGTAGAAAATATCTCTCCTCCTGACCCTGGGCTTGGCTATTGGGCCATCTGTTTTGCCCAAATAGACACGAACAAATGTGACTCAGAGGACTCTTCAAAAGTATTTCTGCAGCAAGGCTTACCCTCTCTTACTCCAGAGACTTTTCCACCATCATGTAAACGAAGTTCTACATACTGGGGGTTTTCTTTGCTTTCTGGGTTTCATATAGCCAATAATGCGTTGCCTATAGGGCACAGCAAGGACTGAGACTTCTGTTTTATGATTTGACCATCCGATGCCCTCTCTTGGGGGGCCTGATGGAGGCTTACAGTCCACTGGGGGGCGGGGATGAGGGGTGGCCGAGACTTCAGCTTGTCCAGTTCATCCGTCAGGTAGCGCACTGGACTTCATAAAGGAAATATTTCACACTTGGGAAGAGATTGGCTCTTGGGATCTGGACCGGTCAGTTCTCACTCACCTTTGACCTTTCCTGAGAGGGCAGAGTTTGCATAACAGAAATGTATCATCTCACAATTCTGGAGGCTCGGAGTCTGAGCTGAAGGTGTCAGCAGGGTTGGTATTCCCTGCAGGCAGTGAGGGAGGGTCTGCTTCCCGCGGCCCCCGAGCCTCTGCTGGTTTGCTGGCTATCTGGGGTTCCTTGACGCAGACGGGTCACCCAGGTCCCTGCCTTCATCGTCGCATGGCCTTCTCCCTGTGTCTCCCTGGATCTAAATCTCCTCTTTATATGAGGACACAGTCCTATTGGAACAGAGCCCATCCTAATGATCTCATTCAACTCATTCAAAATAAGTAAGGTCATATTCTGAGGTCCTGGGGGTTAGGACTCCCATATGTCTTTCTCTGGAGAGACACAGTCAATCCATAACATTTCATTGTGCATCTGTTTACAACTGTCCCATAGCCTCTCCCTTCCTGTAGGGCAAAATTCACACCCCTTCCCACTCCTTCCCACGCTACGGCCTACACACATCCTGTTCTGTCCTGCCTGGAGCCTCTGCCCACATCTTCTTCCTCTCACAGCTGATTCTTCTCATCCTCGGATTCGGCTTTGAGGTCTTCTCAAGAGGCCACCCCCATCCTTGTTCGCTGCAGCCCTCCCACTTCCTCCAGAGAGGCTACTGCAGTGAATTTATAGCTTTTTTAAAAACTGCCTGCCTGCCCCACTAGAATCCTACAAGAGGAAGAGCAACATGGCAGAAGCAGTAGAGGGTGACGATTAAAGGCAGAACTCTAGAGGCAAACCACCTTGGCCCATCCTGGCCCCATCACCCATCAGCTGTGTTATCTGGGCGAGTGTCTACAGCTCTTCACGCCCCAGTGTCCTCATGTGCAAACTGGGACAACACAGCGTTCTCCTGAAGACTTCTGAAGCAGACGAGATGAGATGAGCTAAAACATGCAAAGCCCTTGAACACTGCCGGACACTCAGAGGGAGGTACACAAGGGTTAACCACGATCATTACAGGAGTTGGACAGACTGTTGTGCGCTCGGAATTCAGCCCAGTGCCTGGCTCCACAAATATGTGCCGAATGAACAAATCTCTCATAAGCCAGCGTGTGGCTCACATGGCTTCCTATTGTTTTTTTAAGCTTTAGTTTATAGCATCCCTGTGAATGAGGTGTGGATCATGGGGGTCTCATCCCCCTGGGGAATGTTCCAGGGAGTCAGCTAACACAGAGTTGCTCTGGGAAAACCTGGTTTCTAGAAAGAGTAAAACATGGTCTTTGGTGGCTGAGCAAGGGTGAGAATTTATTCCACCTTGACTCCCCATGTTGGGGACCAAAACAAAGGACGCAGGGGGCTGGGGTATCTGGTCTACCTGGACATCCTCCATGGGCCTCCAGAGGGTTGCCAGGATCAACTGGAAGCCCAGAGGCCGTAAATTACATAGTCACTTAACAAAGGCTTTCGTGTACATTGCTTGACAGCATTATGACCAAGAATGAGGCCTGATGAGAGCTTTCAAGAGACCTTCAGTTGCATATCATCGTCTTGAAAAAAAAAGAAAAATGCAATTAAGTGGAAGTTAGCAGAGAAGTGCCCCACTGCCCCAGACACAGTCCTGCCAGCAACAAGGGTGGAAGAGGGAGGCGCAGGTCTGGGCATCCTAGTCTCAGGGCATCTCTGCTTCTTCTGCAGTTTCTTCTGAAGCTTCACCTCTGCCTGGATGGAGCCACAGGACAGATGTGGACACAGCAGATGGCAATGGCCCAAGTCCCTTTATTTTAATCCCAGGGCCCCAAAACTAAGAAGAGAGCATCTAAAATGGTCGCTAAACGTGGATTCCTTTCCAGGGTCCAGGGACTCAGAAGAAGGGGCAGGAACAAAGTCTGAGCTTAATACTGACCTAGGATCCTTCTGCAGCCTGTGCTTTTCATTTTCATTTTTTAAAAGTTAATTTTTACTTGACTATAGTTGCTTTACAACGTTGCGTCCGTTTCTACTGTACAGCAAAATGAATTAGCTATATGTACACATACATCCCCTCTTTTCTGGATCTCCTTCCCATTCAGGTCACCACAGGGCATTAAGCAGGGTACCCTGCGCTGTACTCTAAGTTCCCATCAGTTGTCTATTTTATACACAGCATCACGTGGCACTGCTGCTGCTGCTGCTGAGTCGCTTCAGTCGTGTCCGACTCTGTGCGACCCCATAGACGGCAGCCCGCCAGGCTCCCCCGTCCCTGGGATTCTCCAGGCAAGAACACTGGAGTGAGTTGCCATTTCCTTCTCCAATGCATGAAAGTGAAAAGTGAAAGGGAAGTCACTCAGTCGTGTCCGACTCTTAGCGACCCCATGGACTGCAGCCTACCAGGCTCCTCCGTCCATGGGAGTCTCCAGGCAAGAGGACTGGAGTGGGCTGCCATTGCCTTGGCACTAGTAGTAAAGAATCCCCCTCCCAATGCAGGAGATGCAGCCTACCCAGGTTCGATCCCAGGTTAGGTAAGATTCCCTGAAGAAGGGCATGGCAGCCCATTCCAGTATTCTTGCCTGGAGGATCCCATGGACAGGGGAGCCTGGCCAGCTACAGTCCATGGGGGTTGCAAAGAGTAGGACGTGACTGAGCAACTGACACACACACCCATCAGTCGTGTGTAAGTGTCAATCCCAATCTGCCAATCCATCCCGCTCCCCCTTTCTCCCTTAGTGTCCATACACTTCATTTCCCTTTGTATTTCTCCACACAAGGTAAAGAATCAGTCTCCGATTTAGTGTTCCCAGGAGAGGCCCCAGGCAGTTATAAGGCCAGGTGGTCTCCTACAGCTCTGACAGCCACAGGCTCCTTCCTTCCTTCCACCAGCAGTTCCAGACTTTGTGGAGATGCCTGTTTTGTTAGTCATGGGCCAGAAAGGGTCCCGCTATACAGGCCGAGCTTCGTCACCATGACGACCAGTGATGACACTGTACTGTCCAGCCCCTTCGAGAGCAGGACCCCAGGAGCAAACTGTCACATCTTTTCCAAGCTCTTTCCCTTTGATCACTGTCACCTGGCCCAGTCCCTATCACCACAGCTCTGTGACACCCCTGAACCCCTGGTCTTTCAGACTACCCATTGTCCATGTGGTTTTTTTTTTTTTTTTGGAGGGAGGGGGTTAACAAACAGTTAACAACAGTTTCATTTCGTTTTTTTTTTTTGTTTCACAAACTATTCCTCTCAAAGCTTTCCATTTAGCATAAATACATTCCCTAAATGCTGAGGAAAGAGTGATTATAGACTCAGACTTTCATATCCACCCATTCATACATGCATACGTGCGTGCTCAGTCACTCAGTCATGTCTGACTCTTTGCAACCCCACACAGACTGTAGACTGTCAGGTGGCTCCTCTGCCCCAGGCAAGAATATCGGAGTGGGTTGCCGTTTCTTCCTCCAGGGGATCTTCCTGACCGAGGGATTGAACCCGCATCTCCTGTGGCTCCTGCACTGGCAGATGGGTTCTTTACCGCTGAGCCACCTGGGAAGCCCCTGTTCATACGTAAATAACTATTATGGGCAGATGACATGCCAGATACTTACGAGGGCATGAATGGATTTCACCTACGTATTGACTCTAATCCACTGAGGTTGGCTGCCTGGAGGACTGTGTTGAGAAGGATTCTGAGGCCCATCTGGGCACAGCATAAAGAGAGTCTGTGAGTAGCAATGCTGGTAACATCACCCAGGGCACCTCAAAAAGGAAGCACCCTTTGCCTCTGCTCCCTACTACCACTCCCCTGCCCCAGGGGACCCCAGTGAGTCAGCTGTACAAAGCACCCTCTGCACACGGCACCCTCTGCACACAGGCACCCTCTGCACACAGGCACCCTCTGCACACGGCACCCTCTGCACACAGGCACCCTCTGCACACAGGCACCCTCTGCACACAGCACCTTCTGCACATGGCACCTGCTGCACACGGCAGCCTTCTCACATTCTCTGGAGAACTGGGAGGAACCCGGAGCTCAGTCTGAGGGTTGAAGAGCCCTGA
The DNA here is from genome assembly GCF_032405125.1 of Capricornis sumatraensis. Lineage (NCBI taxonomy): Eukaryota > Metazoa > Chordata > Mammalia > Artiodactyla > Bovidae > Capricornis > Capricornis sumatraensis. The sequence continues at coordinate 110,076,115 of NC_091069.1, forward strand.
GGGCTAAGCGCAGCTCCCCAGCCTACAGGCTGCGTGGCCCTGGGCCCCACTAACCACCAAGCCACCCTCCTGTCTGCATGAAAAAGGGTAATAGACGGCCTCACAGGTGGTCCTGAGGATCAAAGGAAACAGCGGACTCAGAGCCTCAGCAACGGAGGCTGACCCCCACTAACGTCTCACCCCCCCGGCTGAATGAGCTGAGCTGCGCTTCCAAGGAGACCTGGCCCTTTCTTGAACATTCAGGGGATTCTGGTGCCCTCGGATTCTCATTTCGTCTCTGGTTCCTCTGAATAACCTCCAACCAGACCTTCTGCAATCCCCTCACTCACTCACATTCTTGTTTGCTTCCTCTGCCACTTTAGCACTGACCCTCTAGCTTCTGGGGCTTCCCTGGTGGCTCAGACGCTAAAGAGTCTGCCTGCAACGTGGGAAACCTGGGTTCGATCCCTGGGTAGGGAAGATCCCTGAAGGAGGAAATGGCAACCCACCCCGTATTCTTGCTTGGAGAATCCCATGCACAGAGGAGCCTGGCGGGCTATAATCCATAAGTGCGTGCGAAGTCACTCAGTCACATCCGATTCTTTGTGACCCCAAGTAGCCCGCCAGGCTCCTCTGTGCTGGCCGGGGCCAGGGGTGGGGTGGGAGGTGGAACAAAACAGATGAAGGGATTCAAAGGTACAAACTTCCGGTTAGAAAATAAATAAGTCACGGAGGTGTAATGTACGGCATAGGGAATACAGTCTAACACGGCAGTAACTCCGTACGGTGACAGATGGTTCCTAGACTTCCTGCGCTGGTCAGTTCGCAATATAGATAAGTGTCGGATCACCATGTTGTGCACCTGAAACACATGATATTGTACGCCAACTACACATCAGTGAAAGACACAGCGACTGCAAAGCCCAGAGGCGGGGAAGACAAACAGAAGACAACTTGTGTGAAGAACCGTGAGCAGCTGGGGAGGGGCGGGGGGAGTGGGTGAAGAGGCAGGAGAGGTGGGCTGACCCTCAGTGAGGTGCAGGGCCAGGCCCGAGGCTGGGATTTACGCCGATGCTGATGGAAGGCAGGGAAGGACACGAGTGACTCATGAAACCAAAAATCATCTTGGCAAGTGCTTGGTCGTTTTCTTCTCCCCCCTGCACCTTGTGGAATTTAAACTTAGTGCCTCTTGGAGCAGTTGGTGGGAAAACGACAGAAAGAACAGCGGTGGAAAGTGGAACCCCAAAGAATCACTGTGTATATATCCCAGAGCTGATAATCCATGCTCATTAAACACTCAAAGGTTATCTCCTCAGAAAGGGACCATGCAGACAGTAGGAGGGAGACAGGTCATAAGAGAGCCGTTTTAGAAGCTCAGTAACTCACATGGACCAGACATCGATTTTGGGGCCGTATTTCTTCCTGGCAAGGAGTTCGGGAGCGGCGTATGCGGGACTGCCACACTGCGTGCTGAACGGGTCGGAATGGCCCAGGATCCCTGCACAGTTGCTCAAACCAAAGTCTGCGAAGAGGAGGACAAAACCGGCTCAGATGTAGAAAACCGTGGACTCGAACAAGGAGGGAGGTGGGGGGCAGGCAGCAGGAAAGGAAACATTCTCTGGGGCTAACACATCATTTCGCATCCACCAGGAAACCCAGCAGCTGTGAACTGTAACCTCTGGATATGGGTCTCAAGACAGAAGAATGTCAGGCGGTGGTTCCCTGGCCGAACTGGAAATATTTTCTAGCTGGGCCTCGCAATCAAATCCAGTGAGAGCTAAAAAGTATGCTGAACCAAAACATATTTTCATTAACTCTTGGGTTATGAGTCATCCAGGAAAACAAGACAGGCTTGCTTGCTTTCGAGGACTCAGGCAGGAGGAGAAAATGAGCCAACAGTCGTTGGAGTCAGCCTGCTGGCTTCCAAGTGGCCAAGGGGGTAAGAGGCGAAGGAAGACATATTCTCTGGCGGGTGTCGGTGTCACCCCAGATGACACGCGATCCCACCCGATAGAGTTGACTTTTTTCAGCTGAATGTTTTCCTTGCATGCAAGTCTCTTAAAAAAGAATGTTCCCAATGCACGAGGCAACATATGGTGATTTGAAGAGAGGGGGAAAAATACACCCAGTGATTTAGACAATGCCGAGCGTTGGCTGGAAAAAAAAAAAAAAAAAAAAATGCCAGAAAAATAGCAATGAGAAGTAGACTAAATGGCCTCCTAGCAAGGATCCATTGCTTGGATCCTGGGTGATTAAGGCAGGGGGGCAGAAGAAAGAACCACTCGGTGCATCTAAAGCCACGCTGGGCCCATTATGCCCTCTGTGCTCTGTTTACTTTTGATTTTATAGATAGGGCAGCTGACAGATCATTAGGGAGCAATTAGTGTCTGGTCCTCATCTGATATCATTCCTCAAACTTTGTTGAGTGGAGAATTAAGATCATGCCTCCTCCTTTGAACTTCAGTGTAAATATTTATGGTTCTGGTCCCCAAAGAGAAGACTCGGCCCACCGGGCTCAGACAGAGAGGGGCTGTGGCCTGAGACAGGCTCCACATCGAGAGAGAAAAAAAATCCTTGCACTTTCTCAACTGGCAGGACATACATCTAACTTCTTCTTTTCCTTCATGCTAACACGTCTCCACCTGCAAAGCCATGGCTCTTGTGAAAGCTGTAGAGAAGCTCATGAAAGAAAAAACATGCTGGGAGCTGGGAAGGCAGAGTTGTGAGTCCATGAAGTTACTCACACACCACGGGTCAAGATGCACCACAAACACTCCCCCCTACGATCGTTGGGTTAAGCTGTACAATGAAAGAACATTTCTAAATAGAACCTCATCCAGGCAGAAAACACATCAAGGCTCTGAAGGTCACCCAAACTCTTCAGCTGAAGGTTGGAATGAAAAATCAGAACCCAAATCGGGATGGGCAAACCCACCAGGAGCGCTGCCTGTTCACACACCTGACTCTTCTTTGTTTGGGAGAGTTTTGTTTTCTCTCTCTTAACCTCTCTCCTCCTGCCTTCCTCTGCTCCCTACTCATCCACTCCCGCCTTCACAAACAGGAGAACAAAAGGGCCCTATTTGCTTTCCCTTCAGCCCAGCTTGCACTAGGAGGCCCTTTTGGGGGGCCCATGGCCCTCTTGGATTCGTGTTTTAGGAGGAGATCTCTGTTCTAGAGACTCTGAGGGCCCCTGCTCTCAGGGCTCTACTCTGTAGTATCACTGAAGTGGGAGAACTGGGAGGTGGGTCAGGAGTAGAAAAATGATTCTGAGCTTTCAGTCGAACGGCCATTTAAAATTCGCTGGTGGCCCAGTGGTTGAGACTTCACCTTCCAGTGCAGGGGCTGCAGGCTCAATCCCACGTCAGGGATCTACAATCCCACATGCCTGTGGCCAAAACTCCAAAGCATAAAAGAGAAAGCAACACTGTCCATGGGATCGCAAGAGTCGGACATGTGTTAATGATGAAACCACCACCACCACCACCACCACCACCGACAGGGTAACAAATTCAATAAAGACTTTAAAAAACGGTCCACATCGTAAAAAAAAAAAAAATCTCTAAAAAGAAAAAAAATTTCCCAAAGGAAATTTAAGGAGAAAATCAAGGCGTACAGAGCACCCACTATGGTAAGATGGAGAGACAGCACCTTAGAATAAACATATTAACTGTGCCAACATTTTAAGAATAATTTTATAAATAGTCATGTTAGAGGCCCAGTCTCCTGAGAACCCATAAACTAAAAGTCTCACTTCCTGATCTCCGAGGGTTCCATTAACTCCTTCAATTTACTCCCTCAGCTCTTGATTTGGGGCTACAACTAAGTGCTTGATCTTAAAAGAGGGCAGGGATGGGGAGGGGGGAAATAAGAGGCCAGATTCCTCACTTGCTCCCAGGCAAGCTTGTGAACACTGGCGTCTTGCCTTGTCTTAAGCACACTTTCAAAAAGATAAATGAGTAGAGGTCTGTGGGACAGAGAAGATAAAATCTACATTTTAACTGACTTATGTAGACCTGGCCAAAAGTGTTTAATGTGAAATATATTGTGGAGAAATAACTAGTGTGTTTCACATGCACAACTGTAATTATTAAAATTTCACACATACGCCTATAATTAGAATTGTGAAACTAGGGGGAAGTTCACCTCCCAGTAATGTCACACGGGTCTGCCTCAATTAGATTCGGTATACACATACGCCAGTTACCACTCAGTTTTCTGAGAGTTATGAAATGAATCTCAAAAAACACCCAAACAAATGCTATCTTGGAAAACTGACATGCAAAATCGTTTTAAGTTGTGGCTGTTACCCTTTATGATTATACTAAACTAAAAACATCAGACTGCTTTCTTTTTTTTAAAGGGGGGAAAGGACCCTAATTAAATCAAATCTTATTCCAGTTAATTCTAGTTAACTTGAACTGTGGCTTACATGGCTTAAGTAAATTTATTTATATCAGATTATTTCAAAGAAAGAGAAACTGTTAAGAGAAAATGGTAATAGCCATAATCAACCTTTGAATAAACAACTAGGTAATTCCTTTGAAGAAAAGGTTCAAAGGGCTTTCAAGTTGCAAGAGGGCAGCTGTAGGGATGTTTGATCCAAATTGCCTAACTCAAAAGCAAGAAAACACCTAGGACACTGGGCTTTCTTTGCCTCAAACATCTCCCCTCTTCTCCCACCTACTCTGTATGAAAAAAAATGAGGAAATGCAGATTCTGCTAAACAAAATACAGTTCCCAGTTGCCCTCTGGGATGGCATACTGAATCTTTCCACTCACATGTATGTTAGGGCTGTCTGGTTTAGTGGGTCAGGAGAGAATAGGCGCCAAGTGAGAAGTTCTACCAAAGGGACACCCAGTTATGAAAGCCTCCTTTGCAGCTGTTTTGGGAATTCTGGTTCCTGACCCCTGGTTTCTGACATGGCCCACTGTGTCCAGACGAGCTACGATGCCTGCCTGGGTACCAGTTCAGAAGCTGCCAAGCTGAGAGGTGATGACTCTGCCTAAAATGGTCCTGGTATCTAAAGGGTCCCCCCACCCATCTCAAGGGCTCTAATGTAAGTCTGCCGTGTCTTCATCTGATTTGTACAGGTCTCCTCTAAGAGGGTTTATTATGTGGCCAGTGTGTGTGTGTGCTCATGCGCGCCCAACTGTGTGCTGCCCCACGGGCTCCTCTGTCAGGGGATTCTCCAGGCAAGAACACTGGAGCGGGTTGCCATTTCCTCCTCCAAGGGATCTTCCCAACCCAGGGATCAAACCTGCATCTCCTGCATTGCGGTCAGATTCTTTACCGCTGAGCTACTGGGGAAGCCCGGCCAAGGTGTGAGCTGCTTGCAAACGCACCCACTATCTACAGAGACTGGTTCTTCCAGAATCTTCTCAGCAGTGGAAAGGTCTGTGCTTTTCAACACTCTCCACTCTCACCAATGATTGTCTAGGGCTATCGCTTGAAGAGAAAGAAGCGAAAACACACACAGGGGCAGAGAGAGGCAAAGTGAAGGGCAGAAACAGCATGGGGGTGCTGGGCAGGTGAGGGGACCACCTGGTGGTGGCCTACACTGTGCTGGGGTCGCCGGCCTCGGCACAGACAATGCGCAGGGGAGTGAAGTGCTCTAATTCATACCATAATGGACACCCAGCCTTCACACCGCCTGCTCTCTTACACACTCTGCAGCTTTAGGGCAACGCTGTGACTGTTCCCCACACATTTTCCAAAAACAAGTGCCAGGTCACCCTTTCAGGGAACCCACAAAGAAATCTCCTTGCCTCCATTCCTCACCCCCCACTCCCAGCAGGACGTGCCTTTGTTTAATACTGCAGACTTCGGAAACCAGGAGCAAAAAGACATCCTGCAGACATTCCAGAGTCTGCCTTGTTTAAGGCTGTTGCACCCGGTTCTCAGGACAACTCAAGTGCAATAGTAAAACAATCTGATTTAAGGAGAAAAAAAAATTATTTGATCATCCAAGAATCTTCTAAGAATACATCCTAACGCATTTGAGTCAGTTCTAATGAAGTGGATGAACCTAGCGCCCATTATACAGAGTGAAGTAAGTCAGAAAGAGAAGGACACATACCGTATATTAATGCATATTATGTGGAATCTAGAAAGATGGTACCAACAATCCTACGTGCAGGGCAGCAAAGGAGACACAAATGGAAAGAACAGACTTTTGGACTCAGTGGGAGAAGGAGAGGGTGGGCTGACTTGAGAGAACAGCACTGAAACATATATATTACCAGACGTAAAATAGATAACCAGTGCAAGTTTGATGTGTGACACAGGGCACCCAAAGCTGGTGCTCTGTGACAAGCTGGAGGGATTCGGTGGGGGTGGGGGAGGTTCAAGATGCAGGGGACACCTGTATGCCTATGGCCAATTCCTCTTGATCTATGGCAAGAACCACAATATTGTAATTATCCTCCAATTAAAATAAATAAATAAAACCCAAATACATCCTATAAAACCCGTGGGGCGGGCAGGGGGGGAGGATTGGTTTCCTCTTAATTGTTAATGTCCTAATAATGGGTGTATTTATCAACACCTGTCACTGATGCTTAATCACCCAGCCAAGAGGCCTGGAGTCCCTGGCAGCCTCTTGCCTGTTATTGGGTTGGAAGCCATCTGGGATCCCAAGGAATATAACTGGTCATTTGAATGATGTGTTTTAGAGAGTCTGGAGATGGTTTTCAGCATTTGCGAAACAAAATTTCCTTCTTGGGTACAAAAGCTAAAATTCACAAAGGTCTGTTGATCCTTCTCTTTTCTTCTAAGAGAAAGTCTTTTCAAGCCCCCGAGGCAGAAGAAATTACCTGTACTTGGGGTGAGAAAAGAAAGAAAGGAGTAAAAGATGAGGCTAACGTCTGGGTGGAGACATGATGCCCTATGATTTTGCCAAGAGCAACCACACAGGTAAACAAAAGTAGAATATTTCTGGAGAAGAAGCCATGGGGTGAATTCGCTTACGGACCCTTAGTGGTGAATCAGTTATGATTCACTCCACCCTGGAATTTCCTCCTGATTGGCACAGATCTCTAAAGCAGCCCTCTGTTTCACTCTGTACCATCATCCGGAACGACAAGACTAAAGCAAAGACATTAAAAAGAGGAGGTAAGCTGCATTCCCTCTTATTTCAGTGCCCCTACATTCACTGAAAAGTGGAATAAAGCATGGTCAATCTAAGAGTAGCATCTTTGAACCAAACTATGTTCCCCTTTTCTTAAGAAGATTTCAGGTGAATTCAAGTAAAAAGAACCCCTCCACAAGTTCAGCTCTATCTGAATGAACAGAGAAGCAAAAGTTTGAAGATTCCTAAGAACATGTTTTATGTTTCAATTATTCAAAACCATGCTTAGATGTTGCAGGTAAAAGGAGATGAGCTAGAAGTATTGTCTGGGGATTAGAAATAGACCATGGTAATTTTCAAAGTCAGAAATAAATAACTGAGAATTGACAACACAGCACTTAAAGGATAATCTTGCTTTAAAAAAAAAAAAGTCATACCTATCAGCTTGATATTATTGTCTTCATCTAGCAGCAAGTTTTCTATCTTCAAGTCTCTGAAACAAACAAAACCATACAACATTTCAGATAAGCACTTGAAACAGTGGAATAACATTTTGCTTCCGACGGGAAACGAACTGTTGAGAGCCACTTTGAACCAACCCAGAAGGCTTGTTGCCAAAACTCACACAATCAATAAGTAAATATTTATGAAACATGATATACGTAATTGCTGCAGAGTCAAAAAGCTAAAGGATTTCAGAGAAGACAGAGAGCAAGGAGGGCAGAACCAATCAGTTTCCAAAAGAAGTGGGGCCAGAGCTGAAACTTAGAAGTTAATAAAACCAGGAGACAGTAGAAGACATCATTCTAGACAGGCGCTGCTAGAACAGCCGAGAAAATACAAACGGGACCATGGTTTTGTGAGATGGTGAGCAAAACCAGCCAGAGTAAGGAATGTTCAGGCAAACAGTTTCTTTTTTTTTTTTTTTCTCTTAATTGAAAATATGATTATCAGTCCTACAACCTCCATGCTTGGAGCCCAAGTGAAGCGAAAGTCGCTCAGTCATGTCCGCCTCTGCGACCCCCCTGGACTATACAGTCCATGGAATTCTCCAAGCCAGAGTACTGGAGTGTGTAGCCTTTCCCTTCTCCAGGGGGTCTTCCCAACCCAGAGATAGAATCCAGGCCTCCCACATTGCAGGCGGATTCTTTACCAGCTGAGCCACCAGGGAAGCCCAAGAGTCATCCACAAATTGGCAAAGGATGATAAACTATTTAGCAAGCAGCTGTTATGGTGGACAGAAAAACAGACCCCAAAAATGTCAGGGTTCTAATCCTTGCATATATAAACATTACATAACCAAAGAGAATTAAGTTTGCAGATGGGATGAAGATGGCTAATCAGACGATGAGTGGCTTTTGATCATGGACACTGAGATAACTTGGGAGGTGGGAGGGAGACACATGCTCCTGGCCATGCCGAGTATGAGGGGTTGGTGGTATCTGTACAAGCTGTCAGCCCCTTGAAGGTATGAAACATTCTGCCTTGCTTACCACTCTGCCCCAGTACCTTTGCACATTCCGTAACCCAGTAAATACCAATGAAACTACATTATTAAAGAGATCACTTGGGATTCCAGAAGGAAAAAACGTGGGTGAAGGTATAAGCCATCTATGTCAGTGATCATGAGCACCTTAAGCTGCAACCTGTCAGCTCAGACACACCATGAACATTAAATGTGTGAGCATACAGTTCCCTTCTATATATACACGAAATGCTTTTTTCCATTGTTTTGAAACACAGCATTCTTGGTCCAGCTTTTATGTTCACACTTCTGAACACAGACACAGCCAAAAGAGTTATTTTTGTCCTCTTATCTCTATTGTTAGGACTAGAAGATTGTGGTCATGATAAAAAAAAATGGTGACTGATAGCACTTCTTGGAAGTGCAGAGATGAGGGGAACAGCACTTGCTAGAACTCTGGAGGCCCCGGGGGCCAAAGTGCCCCATCTGTGTCCCATCTCCTGGGGACAGGGGTTTACAACTTGGTCCCAGCACTGCCACTTCATCCCGTCTTCCAAGAGTGGCCAGAAATCTGGATTCAATCCCAGGTTTTCAACGTTGGCAACAAATTCACAATAACAACCACAGCGCATGGGCCAACCTTACAGGCAAGATCCAGCCTACAGACTCCCGATTTTCAACCTCAGTATGGGAGGAAGCTGAGCCTTCAAAGGACATGAGATGCCCAGGGAGAGGGCAGAAAATGAGGCGGCAACATGCTGGCAGGAACAAGGACCTTCAGAGCCAGCTAAGAAGGAACAGTCAGGCAAGTATTGGCATAGGAATGAGAAAAGGGCAGCACTTCAAGATGACAAGAGTTAAGGAGTTGAGTGCAGGGAAAGGGGAGCTCCAAACAGTCACCATTGGATTTCAAAACTGGAATCCTTGACCCATGACTCGTAGCCTTAAGGCTGAATACCTGAATGAGAAGGGAGACTGTGTTGAACCGAGCAGCTGGGGAAGGTAAATAGATAGTCCCCAGTGCACACGCGGGCTTCCCAGGTGGCTCACTGGTAAAGAATCCGCCTGCAGTGCAGGAGACTCGAGTTCAACCCCTGGATCGGGAAGATCCCCTGGAGAAGGGAACGGCAACCCACTCCAGTATTCTTGCCTGAGGAATCCCATGGACAGAGGAACCTGGCAGGCTACAGTCCATGGGGTCTCAGAAGAGTCGGACACGACTTAGCAGTTCAGCAACAACAAATCCATACACATTCACCAATGGGAAGAACTGTATACATGCCCTTCGATTCAAATAAAACCATACATTCAAAAAACTGTACCAGTCTTTAAAAGATGTCATCTATGTCCAAATGCAGGGTAACCTCCTCCCACTACCACCATATAAGGCAATCCTCCTCACTTTTCCAATAGGAAGACTCTGCCCCTCGGAAGGTTTTTTGAAAAACACAAATATATAACTTTTAGAAATGCACTGAAATGATCAGATGACTATTGACACTATTTATCTATGAAGCTGCACCATCCTATTTCAGAACATATACTATCTTCTTAACATAATTACTTTAGAAATATTGTTCCCACGCCCTCATATCTTATTGAAACAATTTCATTCAGGCTTGTGGCAGGCAAGAGCAGGAGTCTCCAGTGTAAAGCGACCTTTCAATTGACTGGATGTTTGAGATAAAGCCCATTCAAATCTGTATGTGATGTGCTTGTTGGAAATATTATCCCAAGCCATTTAAATAATAAGAGCCCATTTAAAATCTCTATAAATTATCCACTGAGTCAATTGATTTTAGAGTGGACTCACAAACTCTCACCACTGAGAGTCATATCCCTGTAGCAGCTGTTATTAAAGCCACGCAAAATGCTGTCACCTCCCTTTCCACTGGTTCCCTCAGACTTCTAGAGTTTCCAAGGCCATCGGTGAGTCAGGTCAAGGTTAACTAGCATTTTGCTGTTGAAAATAATGGAGATTGTGCCCTGATACTATGAGAGACTTTGCAAGCATTCTGTAAGGCACTTCTTCCTTTCTGAAAATGATAGACTATGTCTTACCCTTATATTCAAGCATATATGGTAATTCCCAGCCACTTGCATGGACTCACAAAACAATGTGCCAACAACGGTCCAAACTGTGAATTCTGTGAAAACTGATTATAAAGCAGCAGCACTATTTTAATCTAAAAGAGGGCCACAGTTTATTTCCAGCAAAATTAAACCTCTTTCCCTGGGAAGCATGGAAGCCACACGAACGCATTAAAGGAGAAATTTGGTTCAGAACAAATATTATGAAGAAAAACAGCTTAAAGAGGTGAGGTCAAAGAATGCGACTGCCAAGAATAATAAAACTAAGCTGGATAACTCCAGGGCCACAAAAGACCAAGGAACAACCAACCACAGTGATTAAAAGAACAATATAAATGAAAGGCTAAAAATTAGAGAAGATGCAGAAGAGAAAAAAAAAAAAGGCCCACTTTTAAAATAGGAGAAATGTCATAAAACCAGAAAGTATTAAAATTTAATTATTACGCTCAGTCATGTCCAACTCTTTGAGACCTCATGGTCTGTAGCCCACCAGGCTCCTCTGTCCATGGGATTCTCCAGGCAAGAATACAGGAGTGGGTGGCCATTTCCTTCTCTAGAGGATCCTCCCAACCCAGTGACTGAACTTGGAACGTTAAATGCATGTTTCTAAGTAAAAGAAGGTTGTCTGAATAAACTATGATTCCAACTCTATGACCTTCTGAAAGACTGTAGATTTAAAAAATGTTCACAACTTAAAAGTTGACAGTTATGTTTTAATCGGCAGGAATTTTTAGGACTTCAAGCCCAGGAGGAAATATCTCAAATAACCCTGAAGGAACTGCTCCCAGGAGGTAAGGAGGAGAGCTAGGTTATGTAGAAGTTTTGCAACAAAGGCAGGTAGTCTGAACGTCAAAAGATTATTATAAATTAAAGAAAACCAGCTGTCCCAAGTTAAGGAATTTAGCACCTTGCAGCGTATGGTAAGAAGCAAGAGTCTGGCCTCACTGAACTCATTCCTCTGATGTGCACTTCTGCTCTCAGGGGCCAGGATCCTGTATTTTCACTTCTTGAGGGTCCTCAGGGCTCACTGCGGGGAGTGGCTATGGTCTGATGGCTACTAGATGGCAGGTATTCTTTCCTTCCTGGGTTCCCTCAGGGCTCACCAGCTCACCATTTATGGTGGCTGCAATTACTGATGACCGTGATATCCTTTGCTTAGTGATATGGCAGGAAATATTCCATTTCTGAGGAGAAAACTACAGACAAGGAGAAGATCACCAGTTGCCTAAGGTTGCAGAAGGAGGGCTAGAACGCACAGGTAGAACACATTATTTTAGGGCGGCAAATTTATCCTGTATGGACCTGCCTGCCTGCAAATGCAGGAGACTCAGGTTTGATCCCTAGGTCAGGAAGATCCCTTAGAGAAGGAAATGGCAACCCACTCCAGTATTCTTGCTGGATAATCCCAAGGACAGAGGAGCCTGGTAGGCTACAGTGCACCGAGTCACAAAGAGCCAGACATGACTTAACAGCTAAACAACAGCAAACTATTCTGCACACTACAGTGGTGGCCAGATGGCACCACGTATCTGCGAAATTCATACAGTGTACAACACAAAGAACATCCTAATGGACCATGTGCCCTGAAGAACCCGAATGTAAACTGTGTACATTGGTTATCAATAATGCGTCAATACTGATTCAGCAATTGTAGCCAATGTCCTATACTATCACAAGATAGCAATAATAGGGAAAACACATGGAAGGGAAGTGGGAACTCTAGTTCTGCATGATTTTTCTGTAAACCTAAAACTCCTTTAAAAAATTAAGTCTATTAACTTTTTAAGTAACACTTGGATATTTTTCTATAAGATCAGTACTAGGAATGGTATGAGGATGTTTCCTGTGAAGCATCCTTACCACCTGAAGTTAATTATGAGTCCATTCAGCACAGCGGGCCACTCAGACCCTCTGCCCAGCTACTCAACAATGACTCTAAAGACCATGAACAATCTCATGAGGCCAAAAATTGAAAGATAACTTCTTGAATAATAAAAGAAGGATGAGGGGATTTCCTGATGGTACAGTGGTTAGAACTCTGTACTTCGACAATAGGAGGCTAGGGTTCAATCCCTGATTGGTGTACTAAGATCCTATAAGCCATGTGGTACAGCCAAAAAAAAAATTAAAAATTAAAAGGATGAATTTATTCACAAAGTTTTAGTGTTAGTATATTACAATGTACCGTGTGTGTGTGTCAGCCAGTCAGTCATGTCTGACTCTTTGCAACCCCATGGACTGTAGCCCACCAGGCTCCTCTGTCCATGGAATTCTCCAGGCAAGAACATTAGAGTGGGTTGCCATTCCCTTCTCCAGAGGATCTTCCCAACCCAAGGATCAAACTGGGATTTCCCACATTGCAGGCAGATTCATATATATATATACACACTGGCAGGCCTCTGTAAACCAGAAAACCTCCCCATGGTGCATGTGAAAAGCATGGTTTTTAGCTCCATCCTGAGAGCAAAATATTTGTCTGTGTTCGGTGTCAGGTCTGTGAGATGGGAGAGAAGGTTCTGACAGCTGACCAGTTTGCACCTGACATAAGGCGATACTCAGTTTCACATTTAACAGCCCTTGATGGGATCAACCACCTTGCAGAGAAGAGACAGACATGGAGGGCTCTTCCTCCAGACCCGCAGTGGGACAAGTTCCTCTCTGTGGTCAGCTGACAGCAGGTGGTATGAAAGTTACTGAAAACCCCGGGGAAGGGAAGAAAGTGGTCCCTGAATGGATAGGAACTGGTTTTGCCTTGACCAATAGGGCTTCCAAGAGGACTCAGGACAAGTAAGAAACGGGACAGGGCATGTGTGGTGGAACCGGCTATCAGGACAGTGCTGCGGGGCTGGGGTGGGAACGCTGTGTCCTGGGAGCGAAGGAAAGCAGTCAGTGGAGGCCCTTCGCCCGCGCAAGAGAGCACAACCCAGAGGCTTCTCGGCCCTTCTCTGATGACTGCAGTCCCAGGAGACATGCCCAGTGGGGCTCCTCATGGCATCCATCCCACAACTCCCCCACCCTTGCCGCGCCGACGCAGCACTGGGTCCAGTTCTCTACACTGTTTGAGGTTGGGGCGTGGGGGGGTGGGTAGGCATTTTTCTAGAGATTGAGAGGAAGACCCAAGGGGAGAGCCCTAATCACCAGTCCTTTGTTCTGGGTTATTTCAAAAGCACAAGCTCCAACAGGCCTGACTAACAATTAAAGCTTCGCCCACAGGCTAGCAGGCATCCCTCCCCCTCCACGCACCCACCCACCCAAAGGCTCCTTTAAAGGTATCCCTTTCAAGATGGTAATCTCCAAGGTTTGGAGCCAGGCCACGGGGAACTCTGCCCTCCCAGACCCGGGGGTGGAGGGGAGGACCCTGTTGCCATAACAAACAAGGGGGTCCTGGGGCGCCCTGGGGGAGGGGAGGTGCAGCTGCTGGGGAGACAGGGCAAGGGAGTGTGCGTGCATATAGGCTTTCAAGGGGAACACACGCTCATGCATGAGAGTGCGTGTGTGTGCAAGCACACATCTCTGTGTCTATGTGTGCCTGTGTGCGCATGCAAAAACATGCTTCCCAAATACCAGGATGATGGGGCCTCACCTCACGAGGCAGTGAAGGTCAGGCCTCTAACAAACCCCAGGCCTAAACTGGGGGGCAGGAATTCTAGAGAGCTCGCCCGTGGGGGCCATTCCGGGCTAAGACCCAAGATGAAAGGGAGGAACTACTGCTGCTGCTTAGCTAAGTCGCTTCAGTCGTGTCCGACTCTGTAAGACTCCATAGACGGCAGCTCCCTAAGCTCCCCCGTCCCTGGGATTCTCCAGGCAAGAACACTGGAGTGGGTTGCCATTTCCTTCTCCAATGCATGAAAGTGAAAAGTGAAAGGGAAGTCGCTCAGTCGTGTCTGACTCTTAGCGACCCCATGGACTGCAGCCTACCAGGCTCCTCCATCCATGGGATTTTCCAGGCGAGAGTACTGGAGTGGGGTGCCATTGCCTTCTCCAAAAGGGGAGGAACAGAGGGGCATAAGCAGAGGCTGCCAGGGAGGGGAGAGGAGGTCAGAGGGCTGCAGGGGAAGGGGATGGGGGAGAGCTGGCAAAGGCCTAGTGTGGAGGAGGGGGGCGAACCTGGGCCAGGACGGCAGCCTGAGAGGAGGGCAGACATGCTCCAGAGGCCGGGGCTTGCAAACGGACCTGCTGAGCCGCCCTGGAAGAGTCACTCCGAGCTCCTGATTCTTTGGAAAATGGTATCCTAAGAGGGGCCACCTGGCAGGCCCGATTGACAGGCAGAGATGACAAAAACGGGCCTCTTCCAGCTGCACAAGCACTGACAGATACGAGGTGAGACGCTGGTGTGGCCAGGGGAGACGATGAAGCTAAAGGTTCTAAGACACAGGGAAGAGGAGAGTCGGAAACAGATTTCAGATAAGCGATCCCCTTGGTGATTAGCAAACAGTTGTTCAGTCGCTCAGTCCCATCTGACTCTTTTCGACCCCATGGACCACAGCATGCCAGGCCTCCCTGTCCTTTGCTGTCTCCCGGAGTTTGCTCAAACTCATGTCCATCGAGTTGGTGATGCCCTCCAACCATCTCATCCTCTGTACCCAACCCCCTTCTCCTCCTGCCCTTAATCTTTCCCACCTTGGGAGGCAAATGAAAGGTCAGATTGAAGGGGCCCGAGACAGGAGATGGGGAGCCTGGACCAGACTCAGAGAGGACTAGGTCTTGGGGAGAAAGTTGTGCCTGCAGTGATGGCCACAAGATGGATTTTGGTAATGAGCTAAGAATAAAGCATTCAAGAAAAGCACATAACTCCCCAAGGCAACAGGCATTTTGCAGTGAACAAGTTTTTTTGTTTGGTTTTTTTTTTTTGTATATTTTTTAGTTAGGTTTTATCATCAAAAGCACTGTATTAAAACTAAATGTGGGAAGTGGGAAGGCGGTTCAAGAGGGAGGGGACACATGTATACCTATGGCTGATTCATGTTGTTGTATGGCAGAAACCAACACAATATTGTAAAGCAATTACCCTCCAATTAAAAATAAATAATTTTTTAAAAACCAGATGATTTTTTAATCTTTGACTTATTTATAAGATGAGCAATTTGGTTAATTGCAAGAATAATGTGTTAAGCATGTACCTGATTTATTTATTCAAAATGAAACCTTTATTGAATTCCTACAATGCTCCAGAAACAAATTCTGCTCATAAAATGGAAGAGCTATTCATTCGCTAAAAAGATGCCACCTGACAAAATGTGACCTGAAAACTAAATAAAGTGGTATGAAGTCAATGAAGAAACTCCCTTAAAATTCTACAGAGAATATGGAACATTCCAGAAAGAACATGAATTGGTGACCAGAAAGCTTCCATCCCAGTGCTAACTCTGACACTAACTGCATTCATTCAATTTCCTTTCACTCATCCAACAGAGTCTTACTGTGTCTGAACTGGGTTGGGCGCTGGGTTAGATGGTGGTCTGTGCAAAAGACAGAGAGGAAACAAGCCAGTTATTTTGTGAAGCTGAAGCTGAAGCTCCTCCAATACTCTGGCCACCTGATTCGAGAGCCGACTCGCTGGGAAAGAGTGAGGGCAGGAAGAGAAGTGGGTGGCAGAGGATGAGATGGTTGGATGGCATCACCAACTCAAAGGACATGAGTTTGAGCAAGCTCCTGGCATTAGTGAAGGAGTTAGTTGTGTCCGACTCTCAAAGAGTCGGACACAACTTGGCGACTGAACAACAACAATCTTTCGAAAAGCATTTGGAAAACAAAATAGAAGGTGCTGGGGAGTCTATGACCAGAGAAGGGACTCCTGGAGGAGGTGAGTTTCTGAGCTGGGACCTGAAGGAGGAAGACAATTCAGCCAAAGATTTCAAGAGCCTGGTGGCTCACCTGGTAAAGAGTCAGCCTGCAATACAGGAGACCTGGGTTCAGTCCCTGGGTTGGGAAGATCCCCTGGAGATGGGAATGGCTACCCACTCCAGTATTTTCGCCTGGAGAATTCCATGGACTGTATAAGTCCACAGGGTCGCAAAGAGTCGGACACGACCAAGCAACAAACACAAGCAGAGGACAGCTCTGGGGCCTTGAACGCACAGAACTCGGCCTCCACAGATAAAACAAATGAGGTGGACTCAGTGGTAGTTACAGCATACATATCCTCAGTACTTCCCGAGGGTCTCGAGCTAAGCACTTTACAGGAATTGAGTCATTTAATCCTCACAACAAGCACATGAAGTGGATAATCCCTTACCCCTATTGTGTAGTTCTAGAAAGTGAGGCACAAAAGCCTGAGAGATTTGCCCAGTGCAGCTTTTAAGTGGTAGACCCGGAACATAGATACAGGCAGTCTGGCTTAGAATCCACACACTGACCACAGTGCACCCCAACTTGTCAGGCTAGAGCTTTGTGAAATCCCACATTTCTTATCATGTTTTCTCAGTCCCCATTAAACAAAAGAAACTTTGATCTATATAACCAGTGTCTCCAAATATGTGCTCAGACCCTGGGATCTCCAACAGCCCCCTCCCCACAAGTTAAGCAGAAGTCACCCCTTTCTCATCCGCCTTCCCCTCTCTCCCCTCTCCAAAGGAAACCAAAAAGGTAAAAGAACTTCGTAAAACCCCATCAGCACTGGTGGGATCTGCTTCTTGTCAGGCTCACGAGAACAAAGAAGGGTCCCCTCTCTTGCCCGGCATTCCTCGGAGTGCAGAAGGCCCCTTCCCAGCCCTGATGAGTGACTGGGGTCACGGCTCTGGGAGCAGACGTGTTGACACACGGGCGCCTGGTCCCTTTGATCACGCATCTCTCTCACTCCCAGTCCTGCTTGTCTCTTCCTGCTTAGGGATGGCGGTATTGTGTTACCCGGCTATGTTTTGTCTGTACGGCTTGATTGGACTTTGTTATTTTGAACGAACAGTTGAATCTCAAATGAGCCTCTCGGCAGAATTGGCATTCCTGATGATGGATGGTAAGGTCGACACTTTTTGTATGATAGAAAAATCATCAGATGTTGGTGTGAGCCCAGTTGAGAAAAAGAAAAATGGGAAAAAAGAAACCCTTGTTGGAATTTAAACCCAAAGTTATCTCAGGCAGTCCTCAGAGGGTGTAATGAAGATGTGAGGTCCACATTCTAATTTTGCATAAGTGAACAACCACACTGTTGCAGCAGATGACACAAAAGGTATATGGCAGGTCTTTTTTTTTTTTAATAACAATTTATTTTTGGCTGTGCTGGGCCTTTGTTATTGTGAGAGCTTTTCTCTGGTTGTGGCGAGAGGAGACGACTCTCTAGTTGTGATGCACGGACTTCTCACTGACGGGGCTTCTCCTGTTGGGGACCACAGCCTCTAGGGTACCTGGGCTTCAGTAATTACACCACGGACCCAGTAGTTGTGGCTCACGGGCTTTAGAGCACAGGCTCAATAGTTGCGTTTCGAGGGCTTAGTTGCTGTGCAGCATGTGGGATCTTCCCAGATCAGGGCTCAAACTGATGTCTCCTGCATTGGCAGGCAGATTCTTTACTACCAAGCCACCAGGGAAGCCCAGGTTCAGTTTTAAATGAAGTCCTCTGCCAGCTAAGGAAATCTGCTTTACAGACGTTTGGTTTCCTTTTTTCCCTTCTACTTGTAATAGTAACATGATTTCTAAAGATCCACTTCCTTTAAAAGATATTTAAATAGCTCTGGATCGATAATTAACTATTTAGATTTAATTTCACAGGAAATGAGGGCTCTGCCAGGCATTAAGCTGATGATGATATGACGATACAGTATCAGACTCATCAGGAACTATGCTTTTTAAAGCAGCCTCTAACATACATCACCTAAAGCCCTTTAAATCACATAATGTAGCCACCAAAATTCATCCTAAATCCTTGTGGATGCTCCAATCTGTTTGCTCAGAAATCTTCCCGCTGGGGACACCAGGAAGTCTCTGAAATGCTATCTAAACTCTCTTCCTCATTTGAAAACTCTAACCTCGAAATATGCGTGTATGTTAGTCCCTCAGTTGCGTTGACTCTTTTTGACTCCATGGACTGTAACCCACCAGGCTCCCCTCTGTCCATGGGATTCTCCAGGCAAGAATTCTGAAATGGGTTGCCATTACCTTCTCCAGCGAAGCTTCTGAACCCAGGGATCAAACCCAGGTCTCCTACATTGCAGCCAGATTCTTTACCATCTGAGCCACCAGGGAAGCCGAACCTTGAAATAATTTACGAATTCATTCCACCTCTGCAGCATAAAGGAGACAATTCTCCACCATTAAAAAAGGCTACAGTGTATTACCGGATTATGGCTGCTAGAAATGAGACAGTCAAAACCTTTGAAAATTCAAGACATTGCAGATATAGCCACCCAGGAATATATTGGAAACAGTTTCCTGTGATGTCTCCACCACCTAATCACCTGTGCCCACGTGCGCTGACACTCATTAACGGGATTTCTAGAGGAGAAAATGAAGAACTCCTCCAAAACGACACCTGTATTTCCAACCTTCCCTAACTTCAAAAGATCTGAGCCTTTGCCACTATTGGCTGATGAATATATTTCAGAAGAGATAGGGAACGAGGCGGAACGCCGGAGATCAGAGAGAGAAAAAGCGCACCCTCGTTGCTATCAAAACATTATTAAATGCATTCCTTTGACGTTCTGACAGTAATTGCACTGAGAGGGATTGGATTTTGTTAAAATTACTTTAAAAGGGTTGTTGAGAATTTCCTGCGGGAGGGGCCAGCAAGCAGTGCACAGCCTTCACTGGCTTTCCCTTTGTTGTCCCCGAAGCTCCGAGCCAGGGCGCATCTGATTTTTGACAGCATGAAACCCGAGTAATAACACCCTGAGTCCCTCGGAAAGCTCCACCCCCAGTTCTCTTTTCCTCCACGACCAGCGGAGCGGGTAACCCAAGCTGATTCATTCGCGAGGTTTCTGCCTTTGTCGTCGTCATCACCAAACCAGGCATCCTCCGATCATCACTTCCCCCGTCGCGGCAGAGCTTTGACACCGCAGGTTGCACAAGGGGGTTGTTAACAGCCAAAAACAGGGTTATCCACTTACAGTTTCTGAATGTTCCCTTCCTTGCTGGTCGAAACTCAAAAGAGTTCTGATGAACCGTGATTTGCCGACAGTGTGTCTGACTGAAAATACGTACATGGAGAGATTTTCTTACCTTAGTGAGGAAATGATCTGCCTGAATAGGGCCTGGCCAAGGCTGGCACCTCCCCCCAGTGCCCCCTCCCCCAGCCCGGGACCTCCCCATCCCCCCGGCCCCCCCCCCAAGCCCGGGACTTCACCCCCCAGTTCCCCACCAAGCCTGGGACCTCCCCCAGTGCCCCCCTCCCCCAGCCCGGGACCTCCCCCCTCTCCCCAGTTCCCCCCCAAGCCCGGTATCTCCCCCCACCCCCCAGTTCCCCCACAAGCCCGGGACCTACCCCCTCCCCTAAGGTCCCCCCCAAGCCCGGGACCTCCCCACAGTGCCCCCTCCCCCAGCCCGGGACCTCCCCCCAACCCGCTCGGGACCTCCCCCCTCCCCCCAGGTCCCACCAAAGCCCGGGACCTCCCCCTCCCCCCAGTTCCCCCCAAGTCCTGATCTCCCGCCCCCTCTATGTCCCCCTACCCCCAGCCTGGGGCCTCCCCCCCCCCCGGTACCAGAGACTTCCCCACAGTAAGTCCCAGTGAGTCCCAATCCAGATTGGGACTTCCCCTCAGTGTCTCCCTTCCCCCTCCACCAAGACCTCCCTACCGTGTCCGGATTCAAGAAGACTAGTGCTCACGCCAGGGCCTGGCGGGAGGGGAGGGAGTGCAGAGTGCCAGTGGGCACCCAGCTTCTTTTCGGGGTGATGGAAATATTCTAGGATTAAGGCAGTGAGTATAGTTGCACAACTCTGAATAGACTGAAAATGACTGAATTGCACCCTTTAAAATGAGAACTAATGGGATGTGAGCTGTATCTCAATACAAAATTTTTAAACATATGTGTGTGCATATCTATATAATTCCTTGATCTTGATTTTTTAAATGAGAATCAATTAAACATGAGCCCTAATTTTTCTCAACAGCCCAGAGTAATTATGAATTATAACTCCATGAAGGAAGAAGTATGAATTTACTGATGAAGTCAACACTTTTTCGGGAGGAAAAGAGGACACTTTCATTTTTTTAAATTTTACTATATTCTATTGACCTTATTTTCGGAGAAGGCGATGGCACCCCACTCCAGCACTCTTGCCTGGAAAATCCCATGGATGGAGGAGTCTGGTAGGCTGCAGTCCATGGGGTCGCTAAGAGTCAGACACGACTGAGGGACTTCCCTTTCACTTTTCACTTTCATGCATTGGAGAAGGAAATGGCAACCCACTCCAGTGTTCTTGCCTGGAGAATCCCAGGGACGGGGGAGCCTGGTGGGCTGCCGTCTATGGGGTCGCACAGAGTCGGACATGACTGAAGCGACTTAGCAGCAGCATTGACCTTATTTTAGTCTAGCACTAAAAGTCGGCCCCCACCACCAACAGCAACACTGCCAAGAGTTCTGTCTCCATTCAGTTTGCTTGCAAAGCTCCTCCTCAGGAGGGAACAAGCTATTCCAAAAAAAAAAAAGTTTGCTTTTCATAATTATTTGCAAGTTTAGTCTGGCTTATGGGGAACAAGCCTCACTTTCAAAGGCAAGTTCACAATTCATGTAGTGATTCAATTCCATTGAATAAAACAGCCATTGGGCAACTAGCATATGTAGAGCAAACACAGTGAAAGCACCATGAAGCATTGCTAACAAACTGTCTCATGCCATCTTAACCCTGATGCTTCTTTCGGGCACCTGAGCAAGAGTTTTTATTGTTTTGGAAATAATAATAACAAGAGCAGCCAACACTTAAAATGCCCCTATTACATACCAAACATAGTTCAAGTTCTTTCCATATAATAACTCATTTCCCTTAATACCAACTATGAGATGAGGATCATGATTATCCCCATTTTACAGAAGAAGAGACTGAGGTTCAGAGTGGTCAAGTAACCAGGCTAGGGTCACATAACTATTTAAAGGACAGAGCCAGGATGGACTCAGCCTTGTTTGGCTTGCACTGTAGCACGGCACGGTGTGCCCAGCCCAGAGGTGGTGGCCAGCATCTCGGCGCGGCCCTTACCTGTGGACCACCCCGACCCGGTGCAGGTGCTCCACTGCAGAGATGAGCTGCCGGATGTATCTACGGGCTTCCGCCTCCTCCAGCCGCTTCTTCTCGTAGATTTTGTGCATCAGGTTGCCCCCGGGGCACAGCTCCATGACCAGGTAGTAGCTGTTCTCCGTCTCTAAGATATCGAGGAGCTGGGTGATGTTGGGATGGCGGATCATCTGCTGGATCTGCCCCTCTCGCCGAAGGTTTTTGGTGACGTAGGTGTCTTTCTTGGCTCGCTTCTTGTCGATGACCTTGATGGCCACCTAAGGAGACACCAGGGACGCAGCTGTTACCAGACACTGCAGGTGAAAGTTTACCCCCTTGACTAGCCACAAAACCCTAGGAAGACACATTGCCCCTTCTCTGCGCCAGGAGCAAAACCTGATCTGAAATAGCATCCAGGGAGAAAAGAAAAATGTTACATCAGCAAAGGTCAGAAGAATCAACCACGAAGGAAGAGAATGACATTCACTCAGGCCAGCTCGAAGAAGTCTGGAAGTCTCAGTGAAGAGTCAGTGTCAAACCTGGTGTTTTATCCTGCGGAGAAAACACCAAGGTCACCTCCAGCCAAGGCCCCTCCCCACCCCCGCCCCACCCCACTCAGAGCTCGTAATTGCTCCAGGTTGAGTCCCCCCAGGCCTTCGTTTCTGAAACAGCCAAATCTGCTTCCATCTTCGGTTCTGGGGCGTGTTTAGGGAGCTGAGGGGTGCAATGCCCAGGGATTTGGTAGCCCTGCCCTTCCTCCCTGCCCTTCTCTGCTCCACACCGGGCCCTCGGGTCTGGCTGCCCCTGGCTTCCAGTGGTCACCTCTTTCCCTCCGAATCACGATGCAGGGACTCTTGGCCCCAAGTCAGGCCCAACCTGTCGCTGCTCCAAAGCCACATCTCCGCTGCCGCCTGGACGCCCCTTCTGGGTCACTTCCCCTGCAATCAACGTGTCACATGTATAGATCCCCCAGCTTTGCAGAAAGGGAAGGAAGGAAGGAGGAAGGGAGGGAAAGGAGAATGGAATAAGGATGGAGGGATGAAGGGGGAGAGAAGACTTCTGCCCAAGTCTCCACCTTCCTACCATTCCTTCGTTGGCTATCACCAATTCACTTACCCAGCCTTAAAACACGCCACTGTTTTGCCCTCTTATTTTCTTACTTGCATCTTCTTTCCTTTCTAAGGTGACCAGCCAGTGACACCTCACCATCTGCTTGTGCTAACTGCCTCTCTCACTTTTCCTTCCTCTCTGTTCCCATGCCAGGCTGCATTTATTTGGGACCTTGCCTCCCAGCATTCAGATGCCCTGAGTCTGTGTGAGACTCTAGCAACCCAAGGGGCATTCTTCTATGAGGCTGTCAAGCCACTGGGCTGCAGGACAGAAACACTGGACCTTCCATTTCTATTCATTTCTTTTTTGTGTAATTATATTTTGTAACTGCTTCATAACGCATTCAGTGTACAGAAGTGTGAGATAGATTAATTAATAAATGATTAATAGACTGATGCTAGGGAAAGACTGAAGACAGGAGAAGAGGGAGCCGAGGATGAGATGGTTGGATGGCATCACCAATTCAACGGACATGAAGTTGGGTGGACTCCAGGAGATGGTGAAGGACAGGGGAGCCTGGCGTGCTGCAGACCATGGGGTCCAAAGAGTTGGACACGACTGAGCAACTGAACAACAACAGGCAGGCAGATACATGTTTGTACAAAGGGGCTCAAATGTTCTTTTCTTTTCTTTTTTTTAAACACTAATCCTCTATCCTAAGTCCTCCCAGGTCCTGGCAACCACCACTCAAATTGTAATTTTTTAATGGGAGGATAATTGCTTCACACTGTTGTGTCAGTTTCAAATGTTATTTTCTTGACAAGTTTGTGATAATAATAAAAGTCTGGCCACCCTGCTCTGGACTGTGACGTCAATGTCTTCCCTCTTTTCCCTGATACTCGAATTCGTACTCTGCCCTGCCTTGATATCAGTAGGTCTAGAACTCTGATTTCTTGCCTGAAGCTCTTTGGGGGCTCCCTGCTGCCCATCGGGCCAGGTCCACAGCCTCAGCCCAGCGCTGAAGCTTCTTCTCCATCAACCCCGCCACTGTTAACCCCAGACTCCCAGCTCCCCGGAGCAGGTCTCCTCACTCCTCCTGACCACACGTTCAGCTACCCTACACCCTCTTTACACCTTCAAATCCTCAGACACTAAGTCCCGTCCCCCCTTCCTTCCAGAAAGTCTCTATAACACTCCTATCGTATGCTTCCATCATACCTACCACCTGCGATACCATTTAAAGCACCAATCCCTCCCCTTAACACACAGGGACCACTCCCCACCTTGCCACACTACAGTGCTTTATGAACGATGAGTGACCGACAGGTTACTAACCAAGCAAAGCAGTGAAGCTTTTTTTCAATCTTTGAAGCAAAACTAGCTGAAAACAGCTTAATCTAGCTGTAAACAGTTTATCATTTCTTCTAGAACAGTCTTTAAAAAAAATAACTTGAGATATAATTGACATATAACATTGTATTAGTTTTAGGTATGCAACATAAGGATTTGGTGTATGTCTCTATTGGGACATGTTTACCATAATAAATCAGGTTAACATCCATCACTATAGTTATAAACTTGTGTGTGTGTGAGAATTCTTATGATCTTCAATATTAGCAACTTTCCAAACATACAATACGGTATTGCTAACTACTGGAGGAGGAAATGGCAGCCCACTCCAGTCTTCTTGCCTGGAGAATCCCATGAACTGAGGAGGCTGGTGGGCTACAGTCCACGGGGTCACAAGAGTCGAACACGACTGAGCAGCTAACACTTCCTTTCACTTTCCTTGCTAACTACAGTCACCATGCTGCCTGTTACATCCTTCAGACTTATCTTACAACCAGAAGTTTGTACCTTTTGACCGCCTTCACCCATTTTAATGGCGATTATCAGGCCCTTAAGCCACAGATATGACCAAGAGGGGACAATCAGCCACTGGACCAGATAAATCAGAACCTGCTACATCCCAGCACGACGTGAGGCTGATGCTTATCTGCCCACAGAAGTGGGCTGTAGTTTGGTCAACCAGTTCAGTATATACAAAACCAAAAGCTTTAAAAACTGTACTCATTTGTGACAAAATATATGTATATATGCATAACACATGCACACATATATACACACAAATATATATCCATCATCTTGTGGGGGCAGAAAGAGGAATGCCGAAAAGTACAATTAGATTCTGTCTGCTCAACTCTATGCTGCAACGTTTTAAAAATTACACCCTTTGGCAGTGAAATTCTTAAAAGTACTGTGAATAAACAACAGTCTGAAAGCCCGGCAGTAATACGATCTGCCTTTCTTAACAGAGCACACAATTATTAGGAGGATAATTTATTTAGCTCTTTCATTGCCTGGAGTAGGTTATATAATGGCCACCCAAAGACATTAAGCCCCCACGCCTCGACAGTGTGAACGTGACTTTATTTGGAAAAAGTGAAGGATGCTGAAATGAGATTAGCCTAGATTATCTGGGTGGTGCTAAAGGTCACCACAAGTGTCCCCATAAAAAAGAGACAGTGGGAGATTTCACACAAATACACAGAGAAGTTCAGAGTGTTGAAGCGGGCAGAGATGGCAGGGATGGAATAACACGGCCACCAGGCGCTGGGAGAGGCTAAGGACAGATCTACCCAGAGCCATCGGAGGGAGCACAGCCTTGTTGACACCTTGACTTTGGTCCAGTGAAATTGACTCTGGACTTCTGGCCTCCACAACTGTGAGAGAATAAACTTCTGTTGTTTTAAGGTACCAAGTTTGCGGTAATGCATTACAGCATGTGTGTGTGCGTGCTAAGTCACTTCAGTCATGTCCGACTCTTTGTGACCCTAGGGACTGCAGTCCACCAGGCGCCTCTGTCTATGGGATTCTCCAGGCCAGAATACTGGAGTGGGTGGCCATGCCCTCCTCCAGGGGATCTTCCCGACCCAGGGATCGAACCCACGTCTACTAGAGCCACCTGGGAAACCCATGAATTACAGCAGCAACAGGAAACTAACACACCAGGGTCCACCCCACCAGCATCTGACATCTTGGTTCCCAAGTTCTAACACACCAGGGGTCCACCCCACCAGCATCTGACATCTTGGTTCCCAAGTTCTAACACACCAGGGTCCACCCCAGCAGCATCTGACATCTTGGTTCCCAAGTTCTACTGATTCTGAAAGTCCCTTTGTGAAAACCCTGAACCTTTAGGCAGCCCCACCTATAGAAGCTATCCTATAAAGGCCCCTCTCTATTTTTAAACACCTTCACTTGGAAGCATTGCTAAACTTGTAAACTCTGTATTGATAATACTGAAGATGGAATGATGTTCTTCTTGATTACACAAAACCGTTTAATCAACTTCGTCTGTAACAACTGAAATGGCGGGGGGAATGAATGGGAAATTAAGGAATTGGCAGTGATCAATGATCAGCAAAGGGAGGCATCTAATTTAATTTGACAGTAATCAGAGATTTACAGGCACTAATTCTACCCAGGGGAAGCCCAGTGTGATGCTGGGTCTCTAGCTGAAAAGATAACCTGCTTCAGTCAAGAGAGTTTTAAAGAGTAAAATTAAATCTGCACAGACGGACTGAGGACCCCAGTTGATGGACCAGACTAGAACTCCCAACATGGTCTTTGAGTCTGTGATTGGGGTGTGGGGCAGGGGAGTAGGAGGTGTCGTCAGGGGAGTTGGTGAGTTTCATCCTGAGCATATGGGGAAAGAAGTTTTGCTGTGAAAGGTCAATAAAACAAAGTTTCCAACTTTTTGATGGCTTCAAGTTGCATAGCCTCCTGAAATTTTACAGCTTTCAAAGATTGCCCCCACATTTCCGAGTAGCAAAGCCTGAGAAATTACTAGAGAGAGATGAACACAGCACCAGTGGACCACAGGTGAGACTGATCATTCATCAGCTTCTCATTAACTAGGACACCACACTTCTCACAGTATGGCAACTCCCACCCCATCACCACTCCCAGGCTCCTGCAAAAAAATAAATAAATAAACACCTCCCAGTGTATAAAATCAGCAACCTTTTAAATAGCTAAGCTCACACAAAAGAAAAGGAAATATCCCAAGGCAAAAAAAAAAAGAAAAGAATAGATCCAAGATGAGGCGGCGGCAGCTATGGTGTAGAGAAACAGAAGATACAGGGAAGAAGGGGTGATGGCAAGAAAGGAGATCCTCAGAAAGCAAAGAAGAGGCTGGTCTATGGGGAAGGGGAGCCCGGTTCCCTCCCACGCGGGGAAGGAGGAGGAGAAACAGCGTATCCTAATTCCTCCGGAGAGGGGCCAGCTGCAGAAAGGCATTCATGCCTAATGACCCCTGTGACGTCTTAGGAGAAAAATTCCAACGTCGAATTTTACTTAGAATGAGGGACGCACAAAGCGTGTGGCCCTAGTCTCAGCACACACTTCCACAGACCCATGGGTGTGTAAAGATGATGCTCACAAACCACTCAGTAAAATGTCTGGGACTTAATAAGAGCTCCTTGAAAAGATGTTCTTATAATCATTATCACTTTGCTTTCACTGAGGCCACCTGTAGAGGGTGAAGAGCATTCAAAACTTAGTTCAGCCAAAAAAAAAAAAAAAAAAGCATCGCCTTGACCTGTCACCATAGCATATTGGAAAAAAAAAAAAAAGGCAGCAGCAGCAGCTTGAATCACATTTGCGTGTTTCGAACTCTCTGGAACAGAGCTGCTTAAAATCCCAAGGCGGTGGTTTAATATTAGTCTACTCTCTCATCTCCTTTAAATATTGACTTCATTGAGATTGCCTACGTAGAATCAGACTTAACCGGATTTAAAATAATTCATCCCTTCATCTTGGATCACCCTTCCCTGCCTTTAAAATTCATTCCTCTGAAATACATCAAGGATGGGTCACGCATCCAATCTCCAAAATGAAAAGGCAGATGTAAAATGGATCTTCATATGATGGAGAGAAGGAAAACACTGATCAAAGACACTACTCTTTAATATCACAGAAACACGCATATATGCTTCAGCCATTTTACAATGTACAACGGGCTTCTGTACGTTCAGGCTTCCCTTCATCAAAGTACTTTTATTTGTGATGTTTTAAATAATCAGAACGCATGAAGAATAGGAGGCTCCGATCCGAATGAGTTTTCTTTTTACATAAAAATGAGCCAAGAACAGCTTTCTTTCCAGAATATGTCGGTTTCTTAATAAATACACTATGTTAAACCTGAGTGAATCTTTTCTTCTTTAGCAAACTCTTATTAAGGCACCTAAAATATAGTTGACACTGTTATACACACCAAGCATACGCTCTGAAAGAGACATGGATCTTCAGGCCTGCTTGTGGCCATAACTCAGATTTTTTATAGTGATTTAAGATGACCATGTGTCACAGGCTGAATCATCTCCCCCCGCACCACACCCCCAAATTCACAGTTGAAGCCCTAACCGCTAACTCTGGAGAGAGCTGTATGCAGTGAAAAGGTTACATGGGCCCGAAAGGGTGGGGTTATTGTTGCTGTTCAGTCAGTAAGTTACGTTCGGCTCTTTGTGACCCCATGGATTACAGCACGCCAGGCTTCCCTGTCCTTCCCTGTCTCCCACGGTTTGCTCAAACTCGCGTCCCATAGAGTCAGTGATACCATCCAACCATCTCATCCTCTATTGCCCCCTTCTCCTCCTTCCCTCAATCTTTCCCAGCATCAGAATCTTTTCCAACGAGTCAGCTCTCCGCATCAGGTGGCCAAACTACTGGAGCTTCAGCTGAGGGTGGGGACCTGATCTAATTGGATTGGTGTCCATATAAGAAAAGGAAGAGATGCCAGAGACCTCTCTTTCTCTCCACACTTGCACGGAGGAAAGGCCATAAGAGGCCACAGCAAGAAGTCAGCCACCTACAAACCAAGGAGAGAAGCCTCATGAGAAAGCAACCCTACTGGCACCTTGATCTGGGATTCCCAGCCTCCATAAATGTGAGAAGATAAATGTCTGTCACTTAATCCACCTGGTCTGTGGTCTTCTGTGGCTACCCGAGCAGACTCATGGACCACCCGAGCATCACACAATCCTATGAGATGCCCTTACCCTGCAGAAGAGCGCGACTGTATATAAGAACCGAGGGCGAGCATCCATCCTCCAAGGGCTGAGGTAGGGTCTGAGAGTTCCTTTCCTGCTTTTTTCCGCATGCTGGCAGCTCAGAGGGTGGCAGACCACAGCAACCAGACACGCAGGTTCCCAGGCTACGCACCTGGACTTCAAAGCTGGCCCCTCCCACCTGGTGCCTTGGACTGTGCTAAGCTTCAGTTACTCGTTGTTACAAAAAATGAAAGGGCAATCATAGTGCCTACCTTACGGGGTGGTGAGCCCTGGGAACGTTCCTGGAAGGCCTGGAAGTGTCCACTGTTAGGGTCTGTGTGTTTTGTGTCGGAAGAGTGTGCAGAACCAGAAGCCAGGAAGCGCCCCCATCTGGCTCCCACCTCCGCCACTCCCTGAGGTCCTCACCAGGGTCCCCAGGGCATCCGACCACCCAGTCCGTGAGGCCACTCTCCCTCCTAGCCTCCTGCTTTTCCGCCCAGCCCAATCTTCCCAAGGTGCTGCCGCAGGCCGCCTCCCTCCTCACATTAGCAATGTACCGTCCACCTCCTCCACTTCCAGGACGCCTACGAGCATCCATTTAATGACCAGTTCCACCACCTACATCCTGCTTACACCTCTTTCCCAAACTTTTTTTTTAAGTTATTCATTTTAAATTGGAGGATAATTACTTTACAATATTTTGCTGCTTTTTGCCATACATCAACATGAACCGGCCATAGGTAGACATGTGTGCCCCCATCCCCCTCTCCCCGATCCTGAACCCCCCTCCCATCTCCCTCCCCACCCCATCCTCCGGGTTGTCATAAAGCACTGCCCAGGACATCTCCATGTAAATGGTCCTCTGGCCCCCCAAGAACTTCCCAGGTGGCACAGAGGTAAAGCCTGCAAATACAGGATACTCCGGGTTCGATCCCTGGATTGGGAGGAGTCCCTGGAGGAGGAAATGGCAACCCACTCCAGTATTCTTGCCTGGAAAATCCAAAGGACAGAGGAGCCCAGCGGGGTACAGTCCATGGGGTTGCAAAGAGTCAGACACAACTAAGTGACTGAGACACACACTGGCTCCCCAAACCCATCACTTCCCCCTACTCCCCCTGAATCAGTTCTATCCACAGGTGCCCTTGGAGCCCAGGCATGCGTCCTCCTCCGTCCATCACACCCCTAGTCCCACACGTAATTATTCACCAGGGCCTCCACCTCCTAAAGTCTCCGCACGCCCTCTCCTCCCCCACCCCCCTGGGCAGCTGGCTGCACCACCATCCCATCTGGAGGTCTCCCACCCCTGCCTGGAATTCCCTCCCACACACGGCTTTCGGTCAGAGCAACTCCCAACTCCCAACTCCTCTCTCTGACCTCAGATTTCAGTTTTTTTTCTCCGGCCCAGAGTGGCTCGAGCCACCCTGCAATTCCCCAGCTGTCAACCCATCATAGACACTCTTAACGGTGGGGGACACCCTCCACTCTCATTTCCAGGAAGGCAGCTATCTGGCCTTCCAGCACTGCGCTTGGCTCATCCAGGGCGAGAACAGGAAGGGAAGAAATAAAAGAAAAAGGTCCCAACCGGCTGCTGCTGTGGCTCATCTCTATGCCTGCCATGGGTAAGCTGGCCACTTGAGCAACACCTCCCCTCCACCTTCTCAGCTTCAACACAGGCTGACCAAAGCCTTCTCTTTGACCATGGAAATTACAAAATGTGAAGCCACCTGTGCACATGGTTTCAGCTCATGTGTGACTGTAATGCAGAAACACTCTTTCCCACTCTTACCCCTCTCCAAAAGTCTCAGGTCAGAGACTTCCCTAACCAGCCTAATTAGAGCTGCACCACGGCCTCCACCCCCTACCCTCTGTGACGGCAATCCACAACCCCCTTACTCCATTCTGGTTTTCCCTTGGTTCCATTATGGCTTTCCTCCTTCATGGCACAAAGTGCTCCCTGATTTGGGGATTGGTCCTGCTGAACCCTTCTCACCACTTTTCAAACCTTCTCCTTTTTGTAGAATAGCTCAAATGCTAAAGAGTCAGCCTGCAATGCAGGAGACATGGGTTCAATCCCTGGGTCAGGAAAATCCCCTGGAGAAGGAAATGGCAACCCACTCCAGGATTCTTGCCTGGAGAATCCCCTGGACGGAGGAGCCTGAAGGGCTACAGTCCACGGAGTCACAAAGAGTCAGACACAACTGAGTAACTTCACTTTCTTCTAGAGCCCAATCCCCACCGTCACTTCAAACAGAGCTCACTCTTCTGCGCCCCGTGCCTGGCAGTGTCAGGAACACAGAAGAGGCTCAGGCAACGTGTACGAGGCCACTGACACAGCCAAGGCTTGTGCAAGGTAAGGAGAGGAGAAGGGAGTGAGAGAGCGAAAGGGAGAAAGGATGGACAGATGGACGCTCCATGCCTCCCCAGTTAACGCGTGAGCCTCGTGGGTTCCTGGACAGAAGGCAGACAGAGGACACGAGATGCTCACACTAGAACAGAGGTCTGATGATGCAGAACAAACAGCAGCCGTGGTGGGCCCTCTCAGGGTGAGAGAGAGCACAGAGAGACGTTCAGGATCACTGCCAGCCTACGGGGGGCGGACTGCGGTCCCCTGCTCCACTGGAGACGCCCGGCCATCCTGCTGAAGGAAGCACTCTCTCTCTTCCTGAGAGCCTGGCTGGGAGAAGTCACCAAGGGGAAGGAGAGCTGGAAGGACAGCCATGACCAGCAGTGAAGTGTGCCATCTGGGCACCTGGCGTCCATCACAAAAGGAGCCTCCTGCTTCCCCTTTGTGCCCCCTAAGTCCCTCCCTCCCAGTGTCTGGGCTGTGCCCCTGCCAGGCACCCCTCCCCCCTCCTCACCCTGTCTGAGCCATCTGCATCTTTTCCAGAATAGCTACTCCAGAAGGACAGGGTGTGAGTGTGTGTGTGCCAAGTTGCCTCTTTGAGACCCTGTGGACCGTAGACCACCAGGCTCCTCTGTCCATGGGATTCTCCAGGCAAGAACAGTGGTAGAGTGGGTTGCCATGCTCTCCTCCAGGGGATCTTCCCAACCCAAGGATTGGACCCATGTCCCTGACATCTCCTGCACTGGCAGGCGGGTTCTTTACCACAAGCTCCATCTGAGAAGAAAGCCCCCCTAAAGCAAAGACCAACCAGACACACCCAGAATCTCCGCTTCTCCCAGAGAGCCACAGTCCTGAAGGTGCCTGGAGAACGCATCACGCACCTGCCTCCTTCTCTGACCACATCTCCCTGCCACCCCCTCTCAGCCCCTCTGCTCACCCGCGGCCCTCCCTGTAGGTCCTCTGATGAGACAAGGGTATTTCCGCCCCAGCCACAGGCTCTCACCCTCACCTCCAAGTCTTGCTGAGGTGGCACCACTTACACAGACTCCCTGACCCACCTACTAACAGCCAAACCCTCACTCCGGGCCCCAGCATCTCATGGCAAATAGATGGGGAGAAAGGGGAAGCAGTGACAGGCTTTATTTCCTTGGGATCCAGAATCACTGCAGACGGCAACCGCAGCCATGGGCTTAAGACCCCTGCTCCATTGAAGAAAAGCTCCAGGAAGCCGAGACATCGCCTTCAAAAGCAGAGGCATCACTTTACCAACAGAAGGCCCGTCTAGTCAAAGCTATGGTTTTCCCAGTAGTGATGTATGGATGTGTGAGTTGGACCATAAAGAAGGCTAAGCGCTGAGGAATTGATGCTTTCCAATTGTGGTGCTGGAGAAGACTCTTGAGAGTCCCTTAGACCACAAGGAGATCCAACCAGTCCATTCTAGAGGAAATCAACCCTGAATATTCACTGGAAGGAGTGATGCTGAAGCTGAAGCTCAAATACTTTGGCCACCTGATGCAAAGAGCCCACACATTGGAAAAGACCCTGATGCTGGGAAAGATTAAGGGCAGGAGGAGAAGGGGACGACAGAGGGTGAGATGGTTGGATGGCATGTCAATGGGCATGAGTTTGAGCAAACTCCGGGAGGTAGTGAAGGACAGGGAAGCCTGGTGTGCTGCAGTCCGTGGAGTCACAGTCAGGCACGACTGAGCAACTGAACAGCAGCAAAGCCTCACTCCAGTCTATCCCTCCCCATGGTGCACAGCGCCTCTTGAACCCCACAGAACTCGTCCACTGAGTGTGGAGCCTGCCTGGCCCGTGGTGCTGCAGGCAGTGCTCTGCCTCCTTTCCTGTCACGCTTTCTGCAACCAGAATATTCTCTGGTTCACAGACAACACCCAACAAACATTTCCTGGATGAATAAATGAATGACTGAATGAAGGAATGAAAGTGCAGCTGGAAGGAAAAGGTTCGATTTTAACTACATCAGAACCTGTTATGGACTGAATTATATCCCCCCTCAAATTCTTATGTTAAAGACTTAACCCCAACGAGACTACTAGGAGATGAGTTAAAGGTTAAATGAGGACATAAGGGTGGGGCCCTAATCCAACAGGACTGGTGTCCTTGTAAGAAGAGGAGGAGACACCAGTCATACAGGGGACAAGCTATGCAAGGACACAGCAAGAAGACGGCCATCTGCAAGTCGAGGGGACAGGCTTCAGGAGAAATCTAACCTGCTGCCACCTTGACCTCGGGCTTCTAGCCTCCAAACTCTGAGACAATGAACTTGTCATTTCAACCACCAGGCTGTGCTCTTTTGTTACGGCAGCCTGAGT
Organism: Capricornis sumatraensis; assembly: GCF_032405125.1. NCBI lineage: Eukaryota > Metazoa > Chordata > Mammalia > Artiodactyla > Bovidae > Capricornis > Capricornis sumatraensis. Next base: position 110,109,637 of record NC_091069.1, read on the forward strand.
GGACTGATACAGAACCTTCATGCAAGTTATTAGTGATAGGTTGGCTCGCCGTGAAATCTCATCTACATCAGTGAAATCTAGATGTATAGAAATCTAGACAATGCTGGATGAAGTAAACTGAGCAGACGTGAGCTGGAGGGGATGCCCCAAAATTCAGGAAGAAAACGGCATGGGGCTGAGGGCTCTGAGGCTCCAGCTCAAGCCTGAATTCGGTGTAAAAGGGCTGAAAACTGTGGCAATTGGCACGACCCAGTGGGAAGTTTTGAAAATAAATTGGTTTCACGCCTTCAATGCATCGCATCAGAGTAGAGCGTGAGCCTGTGTGGAGTATACTCATTTAACAGAAAGCAGAAAATATCTTCTGCTTGCTGTATAATTAATTTCAGCATCACTCTAATTCAAGGAGAAATGACGCTGGACAGCAAACACAGATCGTGGTCTTTTATGGGGGCCCATTAATTGCTGTAATTTATGTCACAGAGCAGCACAGCTCTGACCCCTGGCTCCTTGCCAGCCACCCTCCCGGGACTCTACACTAAAATCAGTCTTTGTGGAAATGAGGGGGGAAAGTTTCCTTTCCCAGTTTAAACAACGGAGCTCATTAAGGCTGCTCTTGGTGATGAGAGCAGAACCCAGGGTTGGGAGACTCTCCCACCCCCACCTCGGGAAGTTCTGAAGCCACCATCACCAGGCTCTCCAAGCCCTGACTCCAGCTCCAACTCAGAAAGCAAGTCACATCCTGACACCCTAGAAACATCCTGCAGGTAGGAATCCAGAAACTGCTTCCTGCAAGGAGGAAAAGGACGAAACAGAGGATGTCTGAGAGAGCTAGGTGGATGGGCCAGGCTGCCCAAGAAGGGCAGCAGTAGTGCAGCTGCTGCAATTCCTATAAATCCGTCTACTGTCTACTTAGTTACAGTATGCATGCTTCCTTTGTTGTCAAAATGTATTTATGATCCACAAGGATAAAAGGAAGCCCAAATTCCCTGCCCAACTGGAATTCACCAAAACTCAGAAATCCTAAGGGAAGATGAGGTACAAATTTTAAAAGATGAGGTACAAATTAAAACAGGTAATGCTAGAATCATTTCTCTTTGGTTTTGGAAAAGCATCAAAAAGCCCCAGCTCAGCAACAGCCGACAAGTTTTTTGAGAATGTGGGTAATTCATCTTTGTATTCCCCACAGCGTCTGGCTCTGAAAGCACCAAATATACTACATCAATAAATATACTGATTAAAAGATTCAATGTCCATTTGTCTCAACTACCCTTTAACTCTGATTCCCCAGCAGCCCCTTTCTGCTCCAATTCTCTTCCAACTAGACCCAGCTTTTTCAATGTATTTATTTTTAATTGAAGGACAATTGCTTTACAATATTGTGTTGGTGTCTGCAATATATCAACATGAATCAGCCAAAGGTGTATATATATAATGGAGCTTCCCAGGTGGCAGGAGCGGTAAAAAAAAAAACCCACATGCCACTGCAGGAGACGTAACAGAGGCAGGTTCGATCCCTGGGTCAGGAAGATCCCCTGGAGGAGGGCATGGCAACCCACTCCAGTATCCTTGCCTGGAGAATGCCATGGACAGAGGAGCCTGAAGGGCTACAAAGAGTCCAACACGACTGAAGCGACTTAGCAAGCAAGCAAGCATACATATAATGAATCAGAATGTAACTTGGGGCCAATACAGAGGAAGGCTCAAATTACATCACCTAGAAGGAAATTGATCCGTGGAATCCAGAAGATAATGGGATGGTTAGGCTTGACTACTCTTCATCAGCCATCACTGTCAACGGGCTGCGAACAGCAACTCCCCGGTGCCCACGGGATACTCTACTCAGACAGCCTGCGTCCAATCCTCCCATCGCAGCTGCTTCAAGACCATACCCTCCACACTCCTCTTCTGAGATAGTCGCTCCCCTCGTTACTGAGCCCATCATTATCACTACCTACCTGAATATTCATTGCAAGGACTGATACTGAAGCTGAAATGCCAATACTTTGGCCACCTGATGCGAAGAACTGACTCATTGGAAAAGACCTTGGTGCTGGGAAAGACTGAAGGCAGGAGGAGAAGGGGACGACAGAGGATGAGATGGCTGGATGGCATCACCGACTCAATGGACATGAGTTTGAGTAAACTCCGGGAGTTGGTGATGGACAGGGAGGCCTGGTGTCCTGCAGTCCATGGGGTCACAAAGAGTCGGACATGACTGAGCGACTGAACTGAACTGGCTGAGCACCTGACTCCCTTCCTCCCCCAAAAACCCATCCCCATGGCAAGCAGTCACCCAGTCTCATCTGGAAGTTTCCTTCCTCCCCACCTCCACTACCCCTGACCCAGGCTCCTAAGGATTCCCTGGGGTTCCCTCAAGTCTCCGCCTTCCTCCTTCTCTACCCACTGAGGCATCCTGGCTTTCTTCCCCGCTCAAGTCTTTATTGAATTTGTTACAGTATTGCTTCTGTTTTACGTTTTGGTTTCTTGGCTCTGAGGCAAGGGGGATCTTGGCTCTCTGACCAGGGATTGAACCTGCACCCCTTGTATCACAAGGTGAATCTTAACCACTGGACCACCTAGGGAAGTCCCTAGGTTTTCTTTCTCAGGACGGTTATGACCATCTTCTGTGCTCAGAAACGTTTAAAAGAAACTCAACTCCTTGAGGAGAAATTAAAATTTGTTCATGATCTGACACCAGTGCCCCCTTACCTATTTTTTCTCTTTTTGAAACAAAATTTTGACCAGCTTGAATTCTATCAACTTTCATTTAGCCCGAATGCTGTCAGTCGAATGAAGTTTTCATGCTTTAAATGTTTTCATATAATAGTCGTAATGAGACACATGGTCCTAAAGATTTTGTTTGTTCTTCATTTATTTTTATTTGGATAAAAGACATCTAATATGAAATCAAGCATTATCAAGTACACCATCCAGCGGTATCAAGTGTATTCACGTTGTGCAACCATTACCACCACCCATCGCCAGAGCTCTTTTCATCTTGCAAAATCGAAGCTCCTTACTCTTTAAGCAATAGCTCCCCATGACTTCCTCCTCTGGTAATCACCTTTCTTTGATTTGTCTTTTTTTTTTTCTTTTGAGATTCCATATGAGTGAGATCAGGCAATATCTGTGTTTCTGTGTCTGGCTTATTTTACTTAGCATAATGTCCTCCAAGTTCATCCACGTTGTCACAGGTGTCAGGGTTTCCTTCCTTCTCATGCTCAATAATACTTTATCACACATGTGTGCTGCATTTTTTTAATCCATCTGTCCGCAGACACTTTTTTCCACGTTGTGAATGATCCTTAACAAGCTGTTTCACATTCTTTTTTTCATACTAAGTCTCCGAAGGCTGGCGTGGATTTTAGACTCACAGCACACCTCAGTTCACACCAGGCACATTTCCAGGGTTCAACAAGGAGATGTAGCAGGTGGCCAGGATCGGACAGGCAGTCCTGGTTCCACGGCTTTGACCGAGTCACTTACTCTCTGAGCCCCGGACCCAGCATAGTCTCCCTGAGACAGAGCACTCACAAAAAGGTCTGGTGAGCAAAGACAGGGATGAAGAGATGCTCGTGGTCTTCAGCTGCACAGTGTGAAGGACAAGGCCAATCACACAGATTCGGAGTGAGAATAAAATCACACCTTTTGGAGCCAAGCCAAGGTTGAGGTCTAGAACTGAGAAACCCCATGCAAGAAACTTCACTTCAATAAACCTCAAATTGTTGATTGGTCAACTAGGGGGTGATAGTGGCCAGGATACACCGCATACAGGGGTTGGCATAAAATGACCGTTCACTAGTTGCAGTTAAAACTGAGCAAACAATAGTGACACCACAGTGGGGAAAGGACCTGAGTGCAGTAATCAACCACACCACGATTACAGGGCAGGGAAGCCTGGCGTGCTGCAGTCCATGGGTTCGCACAGAGTCAAACACAACAGCAACAGTCACAGCACGCTTTCAGGGAGGGGAAGAACGGAAAAAAGGGAGAGGGGACCACAGTAAAGAGGCAGGGAGTAAAGTAGGAAACAAGGGAGAGAGGAAGGGATGAAAGGAAAGAAGGAAGGAAGGGCTGCAAGGGGAGAGGTGGGTGTCTCATGGAAACCTTCAAGGAGAGAGGCGACCTGCTCAAGGTGGAAAAGTTCACCAGCCCCCAGAAAACTAGGGGGAGGAGGGCAGGGGAAGATGTGGTGGTTCCAGAGAAAGAAACTCAGTAATAGTTGTGCACCCACCAAGCCAAGGAATCCTTCCCAGCCCTCCCACCTCCAGCCCCACAGACGGCTGCTGCCCCTTCCCAAGAGGGCCTCAGTCCACATCTGCTGACCGGTTCCCAGCGCCACCTGCACACAAAGCTGCCTTCCTCTCTGCATAAATCACGTGTTAAATATCAGGGCTGGCCCCAGCGCCCATGCTCCTTGGAAAGAGAAAAACTAGGTCTTCCTTCCCAGCTCGTGCTCTGATTTATACGCCTCCATTTATGGTGTCAGTTGGCGTGAAAGCAGAATTTGTGTTCCTGCAATGACACCATAAATCCTCCCAGCTGCCCCTCCACTTGCTGGGAATCCTGAAAGCTCAGCTTTGGCTGACAGCAGATAAAGGCTCTTAGGGCCAGCCAGAAATTCACAAGCAAATAACAAAAGGGCTGGGTGGGCAGTGCGAGCATGTTCGCAGGCACTTGGGCACAGGGCACGGGCTGCGAAGAGCGCCTGGGTGAGACCAGAATTCTCCAGGACTTCTTTTTAATACAGGCTGTTCTTTCCATCGTCTGAATTAACGTCTCCCAGTATATTCGTTTGCAAGGGCTGCCATAACAATGTCAGATGGGGCGGCTTCAACAACAGAAATTTATTTTCATCCACAGAGGACTGGATAAAGAAGATGTGCTACATATATACAATGGAATATTACTCAGCCATAAAAAGGAAGGAAATCGTGTCATTTGCAGCAACACAGATGGACCTAGAGATTGTCTAAGTGAAGCAAATCAGAAAGACAAACACCACATGATAAGACTTATACGTGGAATCTTAAAAAACGGTGCAGATGAACAAACTCACAGACTTAGAACACAAACTTAAGCTTACCAAATTGTCTTTTCTTTTTTTTGGCTGCCTTTAGTGATACACAAAGTTTAGGAAACACCAGATAACTACACTCTCTACTCCATACCATTTGTCCCTTTAAAGTTTAGCAAAAAATAAAGAGACAGAAAAGGGATGTGAGGATGGATTCCTGAAGATTTCCTGAAATGAATCCTGGTTGAAAATTTCCAGGATTTCAATATGTGCACATAAAAATCCAATCCTTTGTGGTGAACAGTCACAATCATACTAGACGGAGAGCTGTGATTAATTGTTCAGCCTATGGGGGCGGGGTGGGGGGAAGGGGTGTGGGTAGAGATGGTTCTAGGAAGGAACTGAATTGGGTTTTGGCTCCATCCTCCTTAAAGTGAAGTCACTCAGTCGTGTCCGACTCTTTGCGACCCCGTGGAATGTAGCCTACCAAGCTCCTCCCTCCATGAGATTCTCCAGGCAAGAGTACTAGAGTGGGTTGCCATTTCCTTCTCCAGGGGATCTTCCCGACCCAGGGATCAAACCCGGGTCTCCCGCATTCCAGGCAGACGCTTTAACCTCTGAGCCACCAGGGAAGCCCCCCTCCTCCTTAAAGAGGTCTTTAAAACTCTGTGCTGTGCTAAGTCACTTCAGCCGTGTCCGACTCTTTGCGACCCTATGGACTGTAGCTTGCCAACCTCCCCAGCCATAGAATTCTCCAGGCAAGAATACTGGAGTGGGTTGCCGTGTCCTCCTCTAGGGCATCTTCCCGACCCAGGGATCGAACCCACGTCTGTGTCGCCTGCATCTCCTGCATTGGAAGGTGGGTTCTTTACCACTAGCGCCACCTGGGAAGCCCTAAAACTCTTTCAGTAACTATCAGGTGAGAAATTCACACCTATCCTCACAGAGGCTATTTTTCCATTGATAGCATTTTGTTTTCTTAGATGGTATCAAAGTCCTAAGAGTAACATCATCTGAATCAGCTATCCAAAAAGAGAAGAAACCATTTTAAATCAATATGATTCATCCCATTAGATACAATCTGATAATTTTTTAGAAAGACTTAACCTCAAACGTTTCATTTTTCTCTAAAATCTTGCTCATCTTGTCCAAGTATTAATACATTTTTCAAAGCACAAACCCTCCTAAAATGTGACCCCTTAAGAGAAGGCGATGGCACCCCACTCCAGTACTCTTGCCTGGAAAATCCCATGGACGGAGGAGCCTGGTGGGCTGCAGTCCATGGGGTCACTAAAAGTCAGACACGACTGAGTGACTTCTCTTTCACTCTTCACTTTCCTGCATTGGAGAAGGAAATGGCAACCCACTCCAGTGTTATTGCCTGGAGAATCCCAGGGACGGGGGAGCCTGGTGGGCTGCCGTCTATGGGGTCGCACAGAGTCAGACACGACTGAAGTGACTTAGCAGCAGCAGCAAAAAGGGAGTGGGAGTTTAGTTCTGTTTCTACTGATGACAGGAGGTAAATTTTATTTAAAAGGTGTTTTGGGATTTACCGAGGATGACATTGACAATGTGGCACACTGGAATGAAATTATCCCAATTTTATCCAGGACACCATCCTGTGTTCACAATCCTTTTTAAATTTAGACTTTTTATTCATCATTTACTCAATGGCCTGCAGCAAACGTGAATTTTGGGGGCAAGAGTGAACTAACGTGGGGACTTCCCTGGTGGTCCAGTCGTTAAGAATCTGCTTTCCACTGCAAGGGACATGGGTTCAATCCCTGCTTGAGGAACTAAGATCCCACAGCCTCAGGCAGCTAAGCCCACGACCCGCAACTAGCAAGCCCTCTCACTGCAAGTAGAAAAAAGTCTGGGTGCAGCAAAAAAGACCCAGTGCAGCCAGAATCATAATAATAAACTAATCTGTTTGGCCAAGAGTTAAAATTATTTTTCAACTTAAACAATTATTTTTCAACTAGTTATTATCTGTACCTAGCAAACATTTTTTGTTATTCCAATGGCAAAACAGTAACTAATGAAGCAACGCGAAATATGCACACACAGCAACATAAATATTTATACAGTCAAGTTCAATAAAAAGAATCATTTCAAGAGAATAGACTGTCACTGACTTCAAAAGGATGTTTCTCACTTAAAAAGAAAGTGATCACTACAGAAACACATTTTAAATTCTGGGATTATTTTGTGGGGGTGGAGGTGTGCCTGTGATGGGAGTTATTACTCAGTTTGATTTCCTATGGTACTGGGTCTTGTACTGTGAATTTGGGTCAAGTACTAGTTATCTCTTTCTTCCATTAAAATTAATGGCACTTTGTTATGTCAAAATCAGAATGGAAAGATTTCAATAGTGTTTTTCATAGAAGACAAGATTCCTGGTTGCAACCTCTCCCCTCCCTCTCCATCAAAAGAAAAAAAATAGATACTCTGATCATTATCATACTTTTTTAAATGGATCAGTAGTGATAATCTCATTATATTGAACATATTTTTTATCATTACATAAAGAAAAGATTCATAGTATGAACAGTATTAAAAATTCATGTTGTAATTAGGATTGGGTCTCCATGGTCCAGATAAATCGATCAATCAATGTAGGCAGCTGTCTCAAGAACTGAAGCTACATAAATATTTGAACTAGCTGGGGAGCCATTTGATTATGTAAATTGTCCAGTTTAGTTGTCCATAAGCATAAGATTAATGAGCTATTGGGCAATCACCATTTCTTCATTAACTGCATAGTGTGGAAATAAATTAAAAGACCACAGCCACCAAACCATGGAAAGTTCAAACTGGGACTAGCCCTACTTGTTAGGCACTTGGCAAGCAAGAAGCTGCAAGACATTTCACACGCATCGTCTCATGCAACTCCCACAGATTCCACTATTTTCTCTTTTTGGGGGGGGCCTCTTCACAGCATGTGGAATCTTAGTTTTCTGATCAGGGATCAAACCTGGGCCCCCTGCAGTGGAAGCACAGGTCTTAACCATAGGACTGCCAGGGAAGTCTCTATTCTCCCTTTTACCAGAGTGGAAACTCGGTTTATACAGAGTCCCACAGGCAGCCCAGCTGGGACGAGGCGCAGCCTGAACTTGACTCTCAACCCACAGCTAAGCTGCTTCTTGCCATGTGGAGGGGCCACTGGATCTGGGTTGAAGCCCGAGCTGTCTTACCCAGTGGGTTATTAGATCATTATAAAACAGCTAAATCAGCTAACTCAATGCAACCAAGAAAAATGAAAACAAGTTATCTTACTATCCACATTAGTCTCTTTTAAAGCATAAATCCTAAGTCTCTACATTATGCCATTGCCTGGTGAAACAATCCTACGCCATCTGTGCTAACAAACAGGAAGGGGTTCGGCCACACGCGTGACCAGAACCTGGTGAACAGCGGAAGCATTGGTACAGGTGGGACGGTGTAAACGGAGAAGTGCCAAGTCGTAAGTGTAAACAGTAGCTGAACACGGACGTGACCGATGCTGGAATCAATGCTAAGGCCTCCGAAGCTCCCTCAGACAGGGTCTTCCCATTCCTGCTGACCTCTGCCTGGATCCACAGGCCTGGTGGGCCCCTCTGGCCACCAGCCTGAGCCCACCCCCCACAACCCAAGGGGAGAACTGCTTGCAATGCACCCACAGCCGGGTGTATAGGCCAGAGTTATCTTCCAGGGACTAGAGGGAAGCAGGGGCTTCCCAGGTGGCGGTAGTGGTAAAGAACCTGCCTGTCAATACAGGAGATGTAAGACACACAGTTTCGATCCCTGGGTCAGGGAGATCCCCTGGAGGAGGAAATGGCAATCCACTCTAGTATCCTTGCTTTAAAAACTCCATGGACAGAGGAGCTTGGCGGGCTACAATCCATAAGATCACACAGAGGTGGACATGACTGAAGCAACTTAGCACACAGAGGTGAGCAGAGTGGATGGGAGTGGTCAGCCCCTTTTCCTCACCTCCTTCATCTCTCAGGGTGCCTCCCTCCAAATTCATTGCTTTACCCAAGTCAACCTAGCCGACACACTCCAGGCTCTACAGGCTGTTGTGGGTTGAAATGTGCCCCCAAAACATTTATGTGAATGCCAGCCCCTCAGTGGGCTTCCCTGGTGGCTCAGACGGTAAAGAATCCGCCTTGTGATGTGAGAGACCTGGGTTCCATTCCTGGGTTGGGGAGATACCCTGGAGGAGGAAATGGCAACCCACTCCAGTATTCTTGCCTGGAGAATCCCCATGGGCAGTGGAGCCTGGTGGGCTATGGTCCATGGAGTCACAAAGAGATGGACATGACTGAGCAACTAAGCAGCTTACCCCTCAGCACCTTATAATTTAACCGTCTTTGAAATAAAGTCCCAGCGGATGTAATTAAAGATGAGATCACTGCTCGTGTGCTAAGTCACTTCAGTCCTATCCGACTCTTGGTGACCCCCATGGACTATTAGCCCGCCAGGCTGTCCATGGGATTCTCCAGGCAAGAATACTGGAGTGGGTTGCCATGCCCCTCTCCAGGGGATCTTCTGACCCAGGGATCGAATCCATATCTCTTAAGTCTCCTGAATTAGCAGGTGGGTTCTTTATCACTAGCACCACCTGGGAAGCCTACGATGAGGTCACTGCTGCTGCTGCTGCTAAGTCGTTTCGGGCGTGTCCAACTCTGTTCGACCCCATAGACAGTAGCCCACCAGGCTCCCCCATCCCTGGGATTCTCCAGGCAAGAACACTGGAGTGGGTTGCCATTTTCTTCTCCAGTGCATGAAAGTGAAAAGTGAAAGTGAAGTCTCTCAGTCGTGTCCAACTCTTCGCGACCCCATGGACTGCAGCCTACCAGGCTCCTCCGTCCATGGGATTTTCCAGGCAAGAGTACTGGAGTGGGGTGCCATCGCCTTCTCCAGATGAGGTCACTAGGATGCTAAGCCAATGACTGGCATCCTTATAAAAGGGGGGAGGGGGGACCTGGACACAGATACACACGGGGAGAAGACCAAGTGAAGGTCGGAGCGCTGCTGACGCAAACCAAGGAACTGTCAGAGCTGGGGGCGAGGCCTGGAGCACGGTCTTCCCTGGAGCCTTCGAAGCGGAGCCTGGCCCTGTTGACACCTTCGTTGTTGGACTTTTGGCCTCCAGGACCGTGGGAAAACAATTTCTGTCGTTCTAAGCCACCCAGGTTACAGTTCTCTGTTACACAGTCCCAGAAAATGAATCCAGGACACCAGGGTTACCAGCACCCAGACCATCCTGAAACCTCTGGAAAATCCTTCCCAACCACACCTCACCCATCCCAACAGGAAGTTATAAATAAACCACCGTAAACTGGCGGCCGACTCTGGATAAAGGCTTACTTCCAGAGTACTGATTAACTGACATCTCACACAGGGCTCAGCGGAGTCCAGCTGTCAAAAGGAAACCTCTGGACGGTCACAAAGCCCCAGAAGGGCAGCCAGAGCCCCCACAGGAAGACCTTGAGTCTCCCGCGCTGTCAAGTCCTGCCGTGCATGAAACATCAACAGAGGCACAGAGTCTTTATGTCCAGTCACTAAAACCTGGTTCTGGGCTTCCCTGGTGGCTCAGATGGGAAAGAATCTGCTTCCAATGCAGGAGACCCAGGTTCGATCCCTGGGTCAGGAAGACCTCCTGGAGAAGGAAATGGAAGCCCACGCCACTATTCTTGCCTGGGAAATCCCATGGACAGAGGAGCCTGTGCGGCTACAGTCCACGGAGTCACAAAGAGTCAGACACAACTGAAGCAACTTAGCATCCACGCACGGTGGTCCAATGGATACAAATCCGCCTGCCAAAGCAGGGGACACAGGTTCAATGCCTGATCCAGGAAGATCCCACATTCCTCAGAGCAGCTAAACCCATGAACCTCAACCACTGAGTCCAAGCTCTAGAGTCCGTGCTTTGCAATGAGAGAAGCCACCGCATGCAACTACAGAGTAGCTGCCACAACTGGAGAAATCCAGCTTGCACCAACGAAGACACAGTGCAGTCAAAACATAAAAGGAATTAATTTAAAGTGTATTTTTAAAAAATCTTAACCCTGAACCTCAGAGTGGGGCCTTACTCATAAACAAGGTCATTGAGGGTGTAATTAGTAAAGACAAGATGAGGTCCTACAGGAATAGGCAGGGTCCCTCATCCACTGTGGCTCGTGTCCTTATAGGAAGAGAAGGGACACGGGGAGAACACTGTGAAAACAGAGAGAGATGGGTGATGTGGCTACAAGCCAAGAAATACCAGAGACTGCTGCTAATCCACCAGAAGCTGGAAGAAACTGCTAGTCACTCAGTCGTGTCCAACCCTTTGCAAATCCGACCCATCGACGGTAGCCTGCCAGGCTCCTCTGTCCATGGGATTCTCTGAGCAAGAATACTGGAATGGGTAGCCATTCCCTTCTCCAGGGGATATTTCCAACCCAAGGATCAAACCCGGGTCTTCTGCATTGCAGGCAAATGCTTTACCATCTGAGCCACCGGGGAAGACCAGTGAAGCTGGGAGAAGGGCAAGGAAAAGCTCCCCTCTGGGTTTCACAGGGAGACAGGCACTGCTGACAACTGATTTCAGAATCTTTAAGTCTCCAGAACCGTTGGACAACACATTCCTGTTGTTTGAGGCCACCCTGTTTGTGGCGCGGGCCCAGGAATGTGGAAACTGAATATGTGAGTAGGGTTAGTTCATCAGGAAATCTCAACTAGCCCTAAAGTCACTTCCTCTGTAGCAGCAAGTACGGAATCAGCATTCTCCTGGGATAGGCCTATCACAACAGCGGAAGAGGGTGATAACTGACAATCACTGAAACTGCTTCTGCTACAATGCACATCGGTGTCTGCAACATTGCACCATAAATGAGAGGAGGTTCACCAACGGCATTGGTGAAGGCTCCCACCAAACTACTGAAGCACACCAACTGGATGCTCCGAGGATATCGAAGACTTAGCTTTCAAAGCCGGTCTCTTTGAGTATCCGCAGAAAGTGCCTTCCGGCCAAACTTTGTGAACCCATTACTTTGCACATTGGTCTGACTTTAATCACCCTCCACCCCACCCTTCACCCTGTCCCACTCCAACCCACAGCAAAGTTCAACGCTGGGCCTCTCCCAGGGGTGACCCAGAGATAGAGGGGTGGCCGACAGAGGCTGGAAGAAGAGAGAACTTGCAAAATGCATATTCCATACACTTACTTTTGCCTGGTGTGCGTGTGTGTGCTCAGTCGCCCGGTTGTGTCTGACTTTTTGTGACTCCATGGACTGCAGCTCACCAGGCTCCTCCGTCCATGGGATTGTTCAGGCAAGAGTACTGGAGTGGGTTGCCATTTCCTCCTCCAGGGGATCTTCCCGACCCAGGGATCAAACCCAAGTCTCCTGCACTCCAGGCGGATTCTTTACCATCTGAGCACCAGGGGAGCCCTGATAAAACCACGAGATACAAAGTCTGTTGTGATAGTAACAACAAACCATAAAATGGTTCTGCCAGCTGGAGATTCATCAAGGGTCACGTGTGTGAACGTCAAGGTTAAGAAATACAGGACCCAGATTCGAGCTGGGGGCCCCTCAGGTGGACAGGCTTCCGTGGGAAGGCAGAGGGACAAGTAACACACGGCACTTCTCGTCCCCTAGTCTTATGAAAACACCTGTCCTGCTGGATCAGGGCCCAACCACGAGACCTCATTCTATCGTAATTACCTCTTTAAAGTCCTTATCTCCAAAAACAGCTCCATTCTGTGGTCCGAGGGGTTAGGACTCCAACACTGGATTTGAGAAGGTGGATAGGAGTGAGGGTGGACACAATTCATCCCAGAACAAAAACCCCAAGAGATGCAAGGCTTGCACCTCTAAGTAAGGATGTTCGGGATGATAGCAGCTCACAACCACTTCGAACACCAAACACCAGCCGACAAACCCTTTCAGGGGCAGAGCACACTGAGCAACTCTACTGAAAAGGTCGCTGATGCCCAGGCACCAATGAGGCATGGCCCACCCAGCTGTTTGTAATAAATCACGTTACTTTCCTAATGTTGAAATTTCCCTCTGTCACCCTGAGATGGATGAACCTCTCAGATTACACACAGAGAAATCCAACACCATCATGTTCCTTTCCCAGAAAAAAACAACGAAAACCAACTCTGTTTTAAGGCTCTTGCTTTTCATTCTCTCCAATCTCATATAATTGTCACTGACCCTTCATTAAATGGTCACACTATTTACCCATCCAAGGTAAGTACTGTGCCGAAAGAGCTGAGGTCCAATCAGCACTTTGGGGGAATATTTCTGCTTGAACTCCTGCAGCAGGGTCCATAGGATCCCAGTTGAACAGCTGCTGCAGTTCTTAACGCACAGGAAGTTTGAGCCCTGGGCCTCTCCATTGCCTTGAATGATGACTCAGGAGACAGAGGGGTCAGAGGTCTTGAGGCTCCAGTGAAGGGCATTTCCCCCAAGATCTTAATGTTACATATGCCAGAGCATGTCTTCTGTCTCCCAGACAGTGAGTAACACAAACACAACTGAATTTATTTTTCACCCAGATGCTTCATCTTGCTTGTCTTTCTTTTATGGAGCAAAGTAACACAGTGGATGTTTCCATAGAGGAACCAGGACTGATTCTGCAGAATTTTAATTGTGGTTCCTTAAAACCCTATAATGCTTCATCAGTCACTCACTGAGGAAATTTTCTTTTTTTAATTTTATTGATATGTAGTTGATTTATAAGTTGTGTTAATTTCTGCTCTATAGCAAACTGACTCAGTTTACGTAAGTTCTTTTACATATATTCTTTTCCATGGGACCTCCCTGGTAGCTCAGACGGTAAGGAATCCGCCTGCAAGGCAGGAGACCCGGGTTCCATCCCTGGGTTGGGAAGACCCCCTGGAGAAGGGAAAGGCAACCCATGCCAATATTTTTACTTGGAGAATCCCATGGAGAGAGAGGAGCCTGGCAGGCTACAGTCCATGGGGTCCCAAAGAGTCAGACAGGACTGAGCAACTAAGCATAAGAACAATTCTTTTTCATATTCTTTTCCAGTATGTTTATCACAGGATGCTGAACACACTTCCCTGTGCTATACAGTAAAGTCTGTGGAAACATTTTCACTGTAATACCATAAGTTCTGTATTTGTGTTCGTGGTTCAGTTCTGATCCTAGAACCCAATTTTCCTGAGGGCAGATCTGGTTCTTGGGTCTACTCACAGTGCATTTGATGCCTTAGACACACACACACACACAAAGACGTTCACTGGACGGGCCATTTGGGACAGAAACCCAGACCCCACTTGGCTTGCCTACCCGTGTGCCCTCGAGGCGCCAGGTGCCATGGAGCTGTAGCCACTCAAAGGGGGCGCCTTTTTGCAACTGGTCTACCAGGGGAGACTCCTCTTTCTAAACAGTCTGCCCAGGGCAACATCTTTTTCTAACCAGTCTGTCTAGACATTCATGCTTTTTCTAATTTGTACAAAAGCCCATACAAGTTGCCAGCGGCTCTGCATAATGAAAGAAATCAATAAACGTTTGAATGAAAAAAATACGTGATCATCTGCAACGGCCGAGTCAAGGTAATGCCCTCTTAAAAAACTCACTCACAACCGGGAAATTTCTCCAGCCATGAGCGTTCTGACCTCACAGTACACCTAGCAAATGGTGTTAGATGAAGAGATAAATCTTTAACAAGAACATTATGAAAATGGAAAGAGTTTTCCATGAGCGTAGAGGGAGTGACTCAGAAGAGGGAGAAGAAGCCATCAGCTGTTTTCTCTTTTTTCCCTTCTTTATCTTCCTTTCCCTTCCCCTCGGCCTTGAATAACCTTCCCTTTAACAAAGAGATCTTAGAGTATCTTCAAAAGTTGACATTTAGTACTTTAAACTCCAAAATTAGCTTTAATTCAAGAAACATTCCTGTCCCACAGGCAACAGGAAACAATCAATATTCTATTCTCACATCACAGAACGACTGGGAGCCAAATGTAGCTGAAAAAGTCGATGAATAAAGTTGCCTTTGAAGAACGGAGGATAAGTCTGGGGGGCACTATAGGAACTGGAAAGACAGATATTTTGGCAATAATAATCCAGTAAGAAATTCTCAGTGCAATCCTCAACTCTCAAGAGATCTTAGATCACAATGGAAATAATGGGAACTCCTGGCAAAGGGACAGTTAACAAATTTAGGTCCGTATCTCCAAAACCATTCATGTAGAAGAAATCAGAATCCCTAAAGGAAGAAAAATATTCTACTGAGTGTTGAGGAAAGAGCTAGCTACCAAATCAAAAGCATGGAGCATGAAGTGGCCTGATACATTTTTCTAATGCATACCAATCTGGTAAGTCATGGGGAAATCACCTATACACTGACTCTTTCTTCAACTTTTCAAGAATGCTCAGTGCCAGAAAGGTGACAAGAAGGTCAAGGCAGTATGGATTCAATGGTCAGAACTTCCAAGCACTATGTCACCAATTCAAGACATGTCAAAGAACCAAATAATACTTAGAGCAGAAAGGAAAACTAGGAGGCAGGGAAGCCACAAGGCAGAGAGAAAGGAAGGCGGTAGATAGAGGAATATTCCCTGGGAACCTAGGAAGCGCCAGGTAGAGGCAGAGGAGGAAAGCAGAATGTTTGGAATGCAGACATTGGGCCCCAAAGGGGTGCTGCAGTCCTTCCGATCCTCAGGGAGGTGTGGGCAGCAGAGATGAGACGTGCAGCCCAAGCCTTTCTTCCTCACCTTCCCTTTATCCTTAAACTCCATCTTCCATGATGAACTGCGTGGGTGTCCATTACCAGTTTTCTGAAGGAGCCTAATTAACAGAAGGGTTGAATATAAAGGTGAAAATCTAACAGAAGAAAATTACCAACTGCCTTTTGTTCACTAACATATTGAATACATTTTCACGCTGTGTGCTTTACACATATATCCTCGTTGTTGCTGTAGAATTGCTAAGTCATGTCTGACTCTTTTGTGACCCCGTGGACTATAGCCTGCCAAGCTCCTCTGTCCATAGGATTTCCCAGGCAAGAATACTGGAGTGGGTTTCCATTTCCTCCTCCAGGAGATCTACCTGACCCAGGGACTGAACCTGGGTCTCATTGAACTTGTGTCTCCTGCACTGCAGACAGATTCTTTACAGCTAAGTCACCAGGGAAGCCCACCACATGTACACAAGATAGACATGTATGTATATTATGTAATTGATATGCATTTTATATATACACATATATTTAATCAAATTTCCATTGAATTCTCATGAGATATTATCATCAGTTTACAAACACAAAGATTGTAATTTAGAGTATTTAAACACCTTGCACAAGATCACGCAGATACTACGTAGCACCAGAAAAGCCATAGGAACCCCAGGCTTTCAGTCTGTAAGCCTGAGCTTTAATACATGACCCCATTGTCATGCAACAGGTTAGAAAATTCAGTCAAAAATCCCTATCCAACACAAAGATTTTTCTGCAGACAACAATGAAACATTGGCAAGCCTCACTGATAATTTATAAGGTAAAACCAACAACAAACCCTCTAGTTTACTTTAGCATAAAAAATAAGAGAAAAACTGAAAAAAAAAAGACTAAGTGGCTTAACTAGACAAAATATAAAATTTTTCTGTACTCCTCTCCCGAAAAAAAGAGTCATAAAGTGAATCAAAAGCCAAATGCCAATTGGGAGAAAACATCTGCAGCATAACAGATAAAAAAAGCTATTATCTGTAATATGTAAAAAGTTAGTGCAAATCAGTAAGACAAACAGGAGGACCCTGGGGATAAATCATTAGCAATAGTTAATAAAAGAGGAAACACACTTTCAATCAAACACACAAATGATGATAAACCTTGCTAATTATCAAAACACACTTTTTAATGTCTACATACACACACATATGCATGCGTGTATATGTTTACATCTGTATCACATGTAACCAGCCCAAACACCTAAACCCAGTGATTATTGCTGGGTAGTATGATTACAGATGACTTCTACTTTCTTTTTTGTGTTTCTGTTTATTTTCCACAAGGAACTGGGGGTGGGGATCATACTTAAATAATCAGATTTAAAAATGATAATTTTTAAGGTATCTAAAACAGAAGTAGGGTATATAATGAAACATGTTTAGTCAAATGTGGTAGCAAATAGTAATGTAAGTGCCAATGCAAGAACAAAATATCAATCCATGGCAGTTAACAAATATTAGCCGTGGGTTTATTTTGATTAACTGAAAACCTCAAATAGTCTAGAATGCACCTGTGACTAGACTAGCTTAAAGAATTCTAAAACATGAGCTACTTAGTCCAAAGTACTTTAAAAAATTATTTTAGAGATACTTACAGTTAATCATAGGAAAACAGACTTATATTAGATGATTTAGAGATATATTTTAAATAAATATACCCTGTTGGAATCTGTAGAACATTATTCTAAGTCTGATTATTGGAAAGAAACTATCTGTTACGCTACGAGCTCTCAGGCACTTTAGTTTAACGGCTTCTATGATAAAAAGCTCATTCTTGATCTGGGAAAAGGCATCTCAGGGTAACAAATTGGGTGGGAGTGCCGTAGCCACAAAGCACCTTCCCTCCAAAGGGAAATTCAAGTTTCATTATGTCAAATTGGCCTTGAAATTACAACTGCCGCTCACAAATGTTAGTTTTTAATGGAATAAAATGTCATCCTGTGGGACTGACACTTTACAAACCTGAAGAAGTGTTTTCAAGTTTTTTATTGGTATTGTAAGTGTAAATGTTCAACTGAGAACTGAGTCATCAACTAGTTTCTCTAATTAAATTTTTAACCGGGAATAAAGAATGCACTTTAAAAGCTTGACTGCTACTTCAGAGCTGCAGTAATTCCAATGAAAGACCAGATTACGTGAGTGATAACACTCATCTGTAGCCATTTGGTTTCACTAAAGTAGGGCTCAGATAACGTGCTAGAATATTCGGATCCCGGACTTTACAGCCACTTTCCCTAAACCTGCATTTTCACTCAGCACTTCCTCCTTCCATTTGCCTCCAATGTTCCTTCTCAGTCCAGAGGAGGACAGACCAAGAGCTTAGAAATTAATCTAGCTCCACCCATCTGCATAATAAGCAAGGCCAAGGCACTGGGTATTTTCTTTGTTTTCAATAAGTAATCTGTGTTCATTCTTGAAGGGGGGTGTTATGCGTGTTGATATTTAGTTTAGTAGTACGATTTTTATTTAATGTACACACATACTGTGGAAACAGTGTCAGACTTTATTTTGGAGGGCTCCAAAATCATGGCAGATGGTGATTGCAGCCATGAAATTAAAAGACACTTACTCCTTGAAAGGAAAGTTATGACCAACCTAGACAGCATATTCAAAAGCAGAGACATTACTTTGCTAACAGAGGTCCATCTAGTCAAGGCTATGGTTTTTCCTGTGGTCATGTATGGATGTGAGAGTTGGACTCTGAAGAAAGCTGAGCACCGAAGAATTGATGCTTTTGAACTGTGGTGTTGGAGAAGACTCTTGAGAGTCCCTTGGACTGCAAGGAGATACAAACAGTCCATTCTGAAGGAGATCAGTCCTGGGTGTCATTGGAAGGACTGATGCTGAAGCTGAAACTCCAATACTTTGGCCACCTCATGAGAAGAGTTGACTCATTGGAAAAGACCCTGATGCTGGGAGGGATTGAGGGCAGGAGGAGAAGGGGACGACAGAGGATGAGATGGCTGGATGGCATCACTGACTCGATGGACATGAGTTTGAGTGAACTCCAGGAGGTGGTGATGGACAGGGAGGCCTGGCGTGCTGTGAGTCATGGGGTCCCAAAGAGTCTGACATGACTGAGTGACTGAACTGAACTGAACTGAACTGAACTGAACTGAACTGAACTGAACACACACACCAGGCTCAAGCTCTTCATCGCACAGTGAACTTGTAAAATATGGCAGACCAGGACCTCTACCCACACTCGGGAGACTTGGAGTGCACTGTGAACCTAGCATATTGGAGCTGTCAGTTCAGTTCAGTCACTTAGTCAAGTCCGACTCTTTGCAACCACGTGGACTGCAGCACAGCAGGCTTCCATGTCCATCACCAACTCCCAAACCTTGCTCAAACTCACATTCATCAAGTCAGTGATGCCACCCAACCATCTCACCCTCTGTTGTCCCCTTCCTAGGGGTGGAAAAGCCCTCTCACTACCCAGGACCACACGTGGAGGTCATCATCCACAACAAGCAGTCCAGTTAACCCCAGGGCTTTAGGTTTTGGTTCATTCATGGCTGGTTCATGACCCGATTCACTGCTCTTTAATACTTTTATTTGAGGGGAGTTCCCTGATGGTCCAGTGGTTAAGAATTCACCTTCCAGTGCAGCGGACGTGAATTCAATCCCTGGTCAGGGAACTAACACCCCACATATGGCAGAGCCACCAAGCCCATGTGCCAGAACTAGAGAGCCCACGTGCCAATACTACTGAGCCCCAAGCTCTGGAGCCGCCATTCCACAGCTACAGAGAAGCTGCAGCGAACATCCCTTATGCCACAACTAAGATCCAATGCAGTCAAGTAAGTAAATAAATATTTTTAAAATACTTTTATTTGAAGACCCTTAACAGCATTACAAACGCTGATGAGATTTCTTCATTTTGCCATTTCCTAAGGAGTTTCTCAAAATGCAAGACTTTGGAGTTCCTTGGGCACCCCGGACAGCTGGTCAACCTAAGGCTGCAAAATCGGGACACAAGTGCCTACTACAGAAGGCCATTGTAAGGGATAAATTCTATTCTGCAGCAAAGCATCTAGGGCGTGGCCTAGCAGATGGTATGCGATCCATAAATGTTAATGATTACTATCGTTATCAGTATTAGATACATCCTTGTGGTCAAAGCAGAGCAAGCACTCAATCCTTTCCTGTAGACTTTTGGTGATTCAGAAGGACACAAAATCCTGCTTTGTTCCAGGTTGATAAAGAATCAGTGGGATTCTAAACGTTATCCCATCATCTGGAACAGAGGTAGCAAGCCTCCTCGTGGGTAGCTGCGTCTTCCACTTCCTCTGACTCTCAGCACCATGCTCCATGCCCAGAGAGCATCCGTCACTGCTGTTCACCCTCGCCATGCGCTTGCACAGAGCTCTGGTGAAAAGTAAGTCACGACGAAGAGAGGAGCTTCCTGGAAGAAGAATGTCTGAGCCGGATACCTTACCAGAAAGCCGTGAAACTGGATGTAAGATGACAGAAACTCTGTGGGAGATTAAAATGGCAGAGCTACAACATGGCCAATTATTAGAGAAATGCAAATCAGAACCACAGTGAGGTGTCACCTCACACCGGAGAGGCCATCGTTTAAAAGTCTGCAAACAACAAATGGTGGAGAGAGTGTGGAGAAAGGGGAACCCTCTGACACTGTTGGTGGGAATGTGAATTGGGGCAGCTACTATGCAGAACAACGCGGAGGTTCCTTAAAAAACTAAAAACAGAGCTACCCCAGGATCCAGCAATCCCACTCCTGGGCATATAGACAAAACTATAATTCAAAAAGATGCATGCACCCTCTTGCTCACAGAAGCGCTATTCACAATAATCGAAACATGGCAACAACCTAAACGTGCAGCAACAGATGAAAGAATAAACATGTGGCACAGGGAGCTCCCTGGTGGGCTAGGGGTTAGGACTTGGGCCCTTTCACTGCCACAGCCCCAGGCTCAATCTCTGGTCAAGGAACTAAGACCTCACAAGCCACAAGGTACTACCCCCAAAAAATATATATATATATATGAGATGTGATATATGTACAATGGAATACTACTCAGCCATAAAAAAGTAATGAAATGATGCCATCTGCAGCATCATTGAAACAAACAGAGATTATCATACCACCATGTGATATCATGTATATGGGGAGTATTTATATATGATACGTGATATGTATATGGGGAATATTTATATATGATATGTGATATCATGTATATGGGGAATATTCATTTATGATATGCGATATCATGTATATGGGGAATATTTATATATGATATGTGATATCATGTATATGGGGAGTATTTATATATGATATGTGATATCATGTATATGGGGAGTATTTATATATGATATGTGATATCAGGTATATGGGGAGTATTTATATATGATACGTGATATGTATATGGGGAATATTCATATATGATATGCGATATCATGTATATGGGGAGTATTTATATATGATATGCGATATCATGTATATGGGGAATATTTATATATGATATGTGATATCATGTATATGGGGAGTATTTATATATGATACATGATATGTATATGGGGAATATTTATATATGATATGCGATATCATGTATATTGGGAGTATTTATATATGATATGTGATATCATGTATATGAGGAATATTCATATATGATATGCAATATCATGTATATGGGGAATATTTATATATGATATATGATATCATGTATATCATGTATATGAGGAGTATTTATATATGATATGTGATATCATGTATATGGGGAGTATTTACATATGATATGTGATATGCCAAGTCTAAACTATGACACAAATGAACCAATCCATGAAACAGACACAGAATCACAGACACAGAGAACAGACCAGTGGCTGCCAAGGGGGAGGGGTTAGGGGAGGGATGGAGCGGGAGGTCGGGGTCAGCAGATGTAAAAATGGATATATACAGAATGGATATATATGTATCTTTTATATAGAGAAGGGATAAACAACAAGGTCCTACTGTACAGCATAGGGAACTATCTTCAATACCCTATGATAAACCATAATTTAAAAGAAGATAAAAAAGAACACACATATATGAAAAGTATATATATATATATATATATATATATATATATATGAAAGTGAAAAGTGAAAGTGAAGTCGCTCAGTCATATCCAACTCTTTGCGACCCCATGGACCGTAGCCTGTCAGGTTCCTCCATCCATGGGATTTTCCAGGCAAGAATGCTAGAGTGGGGTGCCATTTCCTTCACCAGGGGATCTTCTCAACCCAGAGATCAAACCTGGGTCTCCAGCACTGCAGGCAGACGCTTTACCATCTGCACTACCAGGGAATCATATATATATATATGCCAAACATTCTGTTGTACAGCAAAAATTAACACAACACTGTAAATCAACTATACTTCATTTTTAAAAAAATGACAGAAAAACTCAAGGAAAGGGAAGAGAACAAATCAAATGGCTCAGAAAACAGGCAAGAGAAGTAAACAGGTTTGCTAAATGTTTTGGCAGCAAGCTGGCCAAGAGACTGATAAACTTATTAAAAAAAAAAAAATGTGTAGTCAAAGAGACAGAATCCAAAGCTCCATATATCTCCATGGGAGACATCCAAAGAAATGTATGTTTGCAAATAGCAGCGTCGTCCATCTGTTGTGGTGTCGGTACATTTTCTCAGCAAAGAGCTGAGGGTCCTTTAACATTCCTATGACACTGCAGAATATTTTTCTGCCTCTGGTAGGTCCCTCTAAGGCCTAGGTGGCTTCCTTAATGAGTCTCCGAAGAAGGCACAGCTGTTCTGGGTCTGGAATCTTTCCCAAAGGGCGCTAGCTGGACCACCTGTCCCATCTACCCACCGCTCACATAGGCACAACCAGGAAAGGCAAGCGAGTGAGACAGACAGGGCTTTCAAACCATTCCCAGCCAACTAGAACATCATTGTCATCCAGAAGGTCGCCCCCATGTCCTGGGGAGATCAAAGCATTCTTCAATCCATTCAGAAAACATTCACTGAGCATCCTTTCTCTACCAGGTACTATTCTGGCCACCAGGCGTACAGCAGTTCTCCCTTCCTCTTGGGGCTTCCAGTCCAGAGGGGAGACAAATAATAAACACATGAACCCATAAACATATACCACGGGGCCAGGTGATGTTATAAGTTGGAAGGAGTCTGCCCCCAGTTCATCAGTGTAAGTCTTGTCTTAGTCTGTTCAGGCTGCTACAACACGTACCAGAGGCTAGATGGCATAAATAGCAGAAATTTATTTCTCCCAATTCTGAAGGCTGGGAAGTCCAAGATCCAGGCTTAGATTTGGTGTCTGGTCAGAGTTCTCTCCCTGGTTCACCGACTGACATCTACTTACTGTGTCTTCACGTGGCAGAAAGGGCAAAAGAGCTTTCTGGGGTCTCTTTTTTTCTTTTTAAGTATGTGTGTTTGGAGTATAATTGCTTTACAGCGTTCTGTTAGTTTCTGCTGTACAACGAGGCAAACCAGCTATCTGTATACATCCCTTCCTCCTGGGCCTCCCATCTCACCCATCTAGGTCATCATAGGGCACTGAGCTGAGTTCCCCATGTTATTGGGGTCTCCTCTTTAAGACCACGAATCCCACTCACGAGGGCTCTGCTTTCGTGACTAATCACCTCCCAAAGTCCCCACCTCCTAATACCATCACCTCAGGGATGAGGTTTTAACTTATTAACTCTGAGGGGACACATTCAGGCTAACCCCCAGGACCTGAGAACGTGACCTTAACGATGATCTTGCCAGAGGTCGTCACGTGAGGTTATCAGGACGGACCCTGATCCAATACAACTGACATCCTCGTAGAAAGGGGAAATGCAGACGACACACACAGAGGGCAACGACGTGAAAGGACACAGCGGGAAGACAGCCGTCCACAGACCAAGGAGAGGGGCCTGGAGCAGACCCAGCCCTGACCTGGGCTCTGGCCTCCAGAGCCGTGTGGCAATAAGTCTGCTATTTAACCGCCTAGCGTGCGGTACTTAGTCACAGCGGCTCTAGCAAACTTACACAGATGATGGGACGCACTTTGAGGAAAGACAGAGCAAGGTGGGAGCAGACAGCGACAGCGGACAGGGACAATACAGAGGGTCATCAGAGCGAGCCCACGCTGACCCCCAGGATCCCAAACAGGCCTGGTTGTTCACTCCACCGGGACCGGCCCTCAAAGGGCTTCTTGGGTGGACAAAACAGCCCCAAAGCGCCCCAGGCGTATTTTTACACCTGTGCTTACACCTGGCTCAGTGCATTTTATGTCCAAGTTAAACAGCTTTTGCTCCTTTAAAGGGTTTCACTTCTCCCAATGCTCCCTCTTTTTCTTCCTTCTCATCCGCTCACCACACACTCTATCCATCCTCTTTCCCAGGAAGAAATAACAGGACACAATTCAGAGTTGCCCGAGCAAGAGTCAAGCTCTCCCCAAGATCCGTCTACACTCCATCACATCCTTTCCCTGGGACCCAGGCATGGCAGGGGCAGGAAGGAAGAAATCAGGCATGTCAAGCCAAGGTCATAGTCTCAACCGTACACCTGCCTCACCCAAGTGTAATCTGCAACTCAAACTCAATTAGCACAGGTGCTAACACACCACAGTGACCCAATTCTCATCCCAACACACAAACCTCCATTCAGACAGCACTGCTGACAGGGAGGAGCAACGAAGCAGTAGCTCTTAACATTTTGGGGGTAAATAATTCCTTTTAGAATCTGATGAAGTTATGGATCCTCATCCCAGAAATATACATATACATATATAATTTATAGGGATCCACAGAACTTCAAAGATTGAAAGCAGGAGGAGAAGGGAATGACAGAGGATGAGGTGGTTGGATGGCATCACCGACTCAATGGACATGAGTTTGAGTAAGCTCCGGGAGTTGGCGATGGACAGGGAGGCCTGGCGTGCTGCAGTGCATGGGGTTGCAGAGACTGAGTGACTGAACTGAACTGAACAGAACCTCAAAGCTCCGCTATGGTCCCTTGCTAGTTAATGGAATCCAGGGAACTAACCTCTGTGAGAACTACCAAGAAACAAAGACCAAGAGGAAACAGGGAGCAAGCAAGATGGGTCAGGCTTCAAAAGACATCAAAAAGAGGATTCAAAATACATGAAGGAGGACTGACTGCCTTAATACATAGAAGTGCTTATAAATCAGGAAGAGAAAGACCAACAACCAAGGGAAAATGGTGAATGGTCACGAACAATGAACAGAAATGAAATGCAAATTGTTGTTGGACATATGCAATATGTTCAACTCACAAACATGATAGCCTACACGTAACACAAGATATTAAGTTTAACCAACTAGATTGGCCAAGATCAACAAGTCTGACAGTATCTTATACTGATAAAAATCTGGAAAGATATCCCCACACCAGGTTGATGAGAGTATAAACCAGGTCAACTTCCTTGGCAGGGGATTTGGCGAGACTCATCAACAGTTTAAACATCATATCCTTGGGAATTCCCTGGCAGTCCAGTGGTTAGGACTCAGTTGGCACTGTCATTACCAGGGCCAGGGTTTGATCCCTGGTCGGGAAACTAAAATCCTGAAAGCCACACAGTGCAGCCAAAAAAAACAAAAAGGAAATCAGACATACCCTTTCACCTAGAACTAGGAATTTAAACCTCAGATATACTCGAACATTTATAAGATGATACATAGGCACGGATATGTACTACAGCACAGTTTGGGGATACAGCAAGTCCCCTACATACGAACCTTCAAGATGTGAACTTTCAGAGATGCAACTGGGCAAGCACGTGTCCAATGCCGCAAGTAAGTTCACGTGTCTGGCGTACATTGTCACATGCGTGCATTCTCTACAGATGGTTGTGCTTTTGTGTACTTCACTGCACAGCACTGTATAGAGTCCAGTGGCTCAGTATCTTTATTTCAAGCTCAGAGCCTCTGCCATCAACAGGAGTGACACTGTAGCTTGCCCTTCGTCTCCTATTGCTAACGATCCTTCAGCTCTACCATCTCCCACCTCTAGTCAGTAACTCTTCTTGCCGGTTCACTCGACGCCAACCCCTGCATGTCAGCTGTTGACTGTGCTACACTTTTCAAGGTACTGTACTGTAAAACTAAAAAGGCTTTCTTTACTTTTGTGTTTGTTTTTATGTATTCTTTGTGTGAAAAGTATTATGAACCCATTACAGCACAGTACTATATAACTGATTGCATTAGTTGGGTACCTAGGCTAACTGTTGGATTTCCGAACAAAGTGGACTTACTCTCAGAATGTGCTCTCAGAACAGAACTCAATTCATATATAGGGGATTCACTGTAACAAAAAAATGGTATGCAACCTAAATGCCCATTCTTTAATTGTGCTTAATTCTTTAACTAATGTCCATTGACTTACTCATTAAGGAATGGCTAAATAGATATGGTACCTCCATGTACTGAATGGGCGTCCACGGTGGCACAGAGGTAAAGAGTCCTGCCAATGCAGGAGATGCAGTTTTGATCCCTGATCTGGGAAGATCCCCTGGGGAAGGAAATGGCTACCCACTCCAGTATTCTTGCCTGGAAAAACGCATGGACAGAGGAGCCTGGTGGGCTATTGTCCATGGGGCTGAAAAAAATCGGACACGACTTAGCAACCAAACAAAAGCATGTACTAAAAGCATGTAATAGCATGTAATAAATAGCATGTAGTAGCATGACTTAGCAACCGAACAACAGCATGTACTAAGAGCATGTAATTAAAAAGAATAAGACAATTCTTTAGGGGAAAGGATGTTCAAGACATATTGCTAAGTGAAAAAAGCAAGACACTGAACAGCATGTATGGTGTAAAAATATCTGTTCCTGTATCTATCCATTTACAAATGTATGCGTACAGAATATCAAATGTATACACACTTGGATGCAGATGGAGTATGTGTGGAAGGAGACACAGGAAGCCAGAAGCGGGGTTGCCTCTGGGGAGAGGAACCCAACACACACCAAGGCACCCAGGTGGACGCAGAACTACCTCTCACTGCACCCCCTCTGGAGACCTTTCCATTTACGACCACGTGTCTCTATCACCCATTCCAGACTTTAACCAAATGACCCTTAAAACATACACACACACACAAGTGATTAAAAACCAAAACGGATTCAGTAAGTAGAAACCACATAGCTAGGGAGGGCGGAGAAGGCAATGGCACCCCACTCCAGTACTCTTGCCTGGAAAATCCCATGGATGGAGGAGCCTGGTGGGCTGCAGTCCATGGGGTCGCTAAGAGTCAGACACGACTGAGCGACTTAGCAGCAGCAGCAGCTAGGGAGGGCAGAGCCAGTTCAGTGGAGGTGGTAACAGGATGTCAGGAGATGGTACTCACCTAGCGACCCTTCTGTCACCCAAATGTCCCAAACCAGGACTCAGAGAACTATCCAGTTTCCCACAACTCAAGAGTGATTGAAAGGGAGGGTCTCTCCCACTGTCTCTTGATTAGACCCACTGGTCGACAAGTTACCCCAACTCTGTGGCCATGACATCCTCAAGGGAAAATACATAGAACTGTATCTCAAAAGCACCCACAAACCCAACAGAGAGCCCTGGGCATCCTAGTGAAAAGAAACATGATGCCAGAATATTCCCATGATGATGCGCGGTGTTGGGAACTAGCCTCTGCGGCTGTTCCCTCATTCCAGGGGGTGGATAGCACCACATTAGGTGGGCAAGGTGGGGCAGGGAGGCCCCCCCACTCCCTTATTGGAACCGGCCTGGATTCAGATCAAGACCCTGAACTCTGGCCCGTCTCCCACAGGAAGCCGTGGACACCTGGCCTCGCTGCCCCGCTTCCCCTTCTGGGCCAAGAACTTCCTCCACAGCTGCTGAGCTCTGCTGCGAGCTCGCCCCAGGAACTGCCCTCGGCTGGTGTCCAAGGCCACACCCCTCTCCAGGGCCGCTCTCAGCCAATGATCGTCCAGGGCCCACGGGTATAAAGCCCCCATCCCCTCCCCACAACCCGGACCCCTCCCTAGAGATAAAGACATAAAGCCCCCAGCTTGGACGTCTCAGCTCCTGGAGCACAGCATGGCGTGGGTGGAGGACTTCAGCTGGGACTGCATCAGGGTCCAAGGCTGCCTGACTTCTCCCCTCGCCTCTCCTCCTCTGATGGTGCTGATATACACTGAGCATACCCCCCAAGACCACACTCCTCCTTCCCGAGGTCTGCTTCCCAGGAAGTCACCTACAATCCAGTCCTCATCATCTAAGAAGCTGTTGTGGGTTGAACTGTGCCCCACAGAGAGATGCATAGGTCCCACCCTTGGCACCTGTGAATATGGCCTTATGAGAAATGGGATCTTTGCAGATGCCATCAAGGCGAGCTCCTACTAGTTTAGGGTCGACCCTAAATCCAATTGGGCTGGCTTCCCTTGTGGCTCAGACAGTAAAGAATCTGCCTGTGATGCAGTCCATGAGGTCGCAAAGAGTTGGACACAACTGAGTGACTGAACTGAACTGCAATGCCGAAGACCTGGGTTTAACCCCTAGGTCCAGAAGGTGCCCTGGAGAAGGAAATGGCTATCTGCTCCAGTACTCTTGTCTGGAGAATCCCATGGACAGAGGAGCCTGGCAGGGGCTTGCAAAGAGTCGGATGCAACTGAGCGACTGACACTTTCACTACTTTTCTAAATCCCATGGCTGGTGTCCTTATAAGGAGAGCGAGATTTGGAGACAGGGAAGACTCACAGGGGATAGAAGGACCTGTGAGGACAGAGGCAGACACAGATGCTGCAGCCCAAGCCCAGACATGCCAGGGATGGTTGGCAAGTACCAGAAGCTCCCCTAAAGCTTTCAGAGGTTCACCCACACCTTGATTTTGGACTCTGGGCTTCCAGAAGTCTAAGAAAATAAAATTTTGTCGTTTTAAGTCCTCCAGTTTCCGGTCATTTTTTAAAAGAAACTTCTTATTTTGTACTGCAAAAGGAGACGGGGGTGGCAGAGGAAGATATGATTGGACGGCATCACCGACTCAATGGACATGAGTTTGAGCAAACTCCAGGAGAAAGTCACGCTGGACATGACTTAGCAACTGAACAACAGTAGCCAGCTAAGCTATCAACGTCATAATAGCTTCAGGTGCACAGCAGAGACACTCAGCCATATATACACACCTATCCATTCTCCCCCAAACTCCCCTTGCCTTTTGGTCATTTGTTAGGGCTTCCAAAGCAGAAGACACAGGAGACATGGGTTAGATCCCTGGATCAGGAAGATCCCCTGGAGGGAGGCATGGCAACCCACCCCAGTATTCATGCCTGGAGAATCCCATGGACAGAGGAGTCTGGTGGGCTACAGTCTACAGTGTCGCAAAGAGTTGGGACACGACTCAAACGACTTAGCATGCGCACACCCTGACAATAGAGAAGAGAAGGTCAGAGGAAAAAATCCACCCAAGGCAACCTCCTCTTGGTGAACGCAGGTAAGGATACCAGAGAGGTGGTTTTTATTTGCTCAGGGTCACTTCAAGCATCTAATGAGAAAATGCATGGAAGACCCTGGATACGCCACAAAGCACTCTACCGCTGAGCTGGCATTCAGGAGAAAGGAGGGGCAACAGCTCTCTCTGCCTTTGTAGAAGCCTCCACCTCCTTGGGTACCATTCAGGCCCTGTGGCTCACCTCTCTCCTGCCGGTCATCCTACCAGCCAGCAGCACTACATCAGAGAATGTGAAATTCAATTCAGATCAGCACTTGAAAGCAGCCAGGGCCCAGGCTGAGTGGGGGAAGCGGTTTCGCCAGTTTGCTAAAAATAAGGCTCAGGGATTATCTATAGGTTTCAATTAGCCAGGAGAGCAAGCAGGTTGCTCCTTATCATGAATAATCGAGATGGGGTGTATAGCCCGAGATAAATGATACTTCGTGCCCAGCCCACCCTTTCACAGGGGACACCCAGCCTGCCCCCTCTCAGGGCAGACAGTGGGGGCCACTCTCCACACCTCCCGGGAGGAGAACCCTGGATGTGGATGACTGCCACGTGGCCCGGGAACAGCCTCCAGTGTGCACACCGCTGTAGTTGAGCCCAGCCTGTAGCAATGACTCCACACACCCGCAGAGAAAATTTCGGGTTGTGCTCCTCTTCATGGGCACGGTTCAGCACGGTTGTGCTGACTCAAAGCGCCCTTTGAAGTCCTTGGGACTTGAGGATCAATGAAGCGAGCCCTACGTGCCAATTTCCATCATTCACAGGGACTTCAAAAAGATGAGGCAGGGCAGGAAGTTCAGAAAAGACTGTGCCTGCGAACTGCAGCGTGCAATCTCCGAAATTATAGGCGCAGCCTTGTCACATGCGACTCTTGGAGCAGGTGCTTTCTGCCCGATGCCTCTCACATGCCAAGAAATCCCTGCTGAGGGTTAATAGGAATATCCAGTTCCCTAAGCATTTCTTGTGTCTCAGCGCTATTACCCCTAAATTTCTAGCACTTAAAAAAAAAAAATTACAGGATTTAGCACCTGTTTGTCTCCGAAATACTTGCTAAAAACGGAACTGCCAAAAGGCCACCTCTAAAATTAGTCATATTTCCTGCTCTGAAAAACATAGTAAATTCTATTTTTAGTAACTCCTTCACTCCAGGTACCTGGCGTGACATGGTGCTGTCATGCTCAGGCATAATTATTGGCAACTTACGAAGCAGGCAACCCTTATTTTTAGCCCCAAAATAGCTCC
Source organism: Capricornis sumatraensis (assembly GCF_032405125.1). Taxonomy (NCBI): domain Eukaryota; kingdom Metazoa; phylum Chordata; class Mammalia; order Artiodactyla; family Bovidae; genus Capricornis; species Capricornis sumatraensis. Next base: position 110,140,058 of record NC_091069.1, read on the forward strand.
AATGAAAATGATTAACAGGCTTAAAAAAAAAAAAAACTAACCAATCATTTTACGTACCTAACTTCACAGAGACTTAATCACAAAAAAAGTAATTGCAGCAATAACTATTCTCCCCTTTCTGCAGTTTTGCCTGTCGGTGAAAACAGCTCTATACCTGAAGGCACCTACGCTCATCCCTGTTAGCTTCTCCAACTATACTTTCTTCATGTTTTAAATGTGATAAGCTTGGGCCTTCCTGTTGGTCCAGCGGTTAAGGATCCACCTGCCAATGCAGGGGACCCGGGTTTGATCCCTGGTCCGGGAAGATCCTGCAAGTCGCTAGGCAACTGAGCCAGTGAAGCATAACTACTGAGCCCGTGCTCTAGAGCCCATGTTATCACCACCACACTCATGTGCTGTGACTACTGAAGTCTGTGCACCCTCGACCCCGTGCTCTGCAACGAGAGAAGCCACTGCAATGAGAAGTCCGTGCGCCGCAACAAAGAGGAGCCTGCACAGCAACAGCGGCCCAGTGTAGCCATAGGTAAAGAAACAAATGCTTCTGAAAAATTCAGTACAATAACCTATCAAGTGCCAGAGACTCTGCATTGCCCAGGTATTGGGGACCAGCATCAGAGGCTGTGAGCACACCTTCCCTCTGGGTCTTCACAAGTTATCACTTCATACTCCTGCACAGCAACTTCATTCTTTGTCTCAAAGCCACTGAGAATCCTTTTCAAAGTTTGATCTTGTCATCATTTTTTTTCCTCGTCTAATCATCAACTTAGTCAAAGACAAGACTGAGAATGTGCCAGTTAAGAGTTTCACATGATCTAGTGAATTATTGACTTTTAAAGCCACGTTAAGGCAGGCTGCACCAGCTGAAAGCGCCTAGAGGACAAAGTGAGGCCCTGCCCAAAGCCGTCGGTTTTTTTCAAGCAGTAAAAGGGCCAACTGGATTCAAATGACTCTCAAACAACTTTGGAAAGAGGTATGTGAAAGAAAAGCCAGGGTGGTGGAGGGTTGGGGGGGAAGGGGGATACTGTCGTGCAGGCAGTGATGGGAAAAGGTGCCTCTTGATAAGATAGAATTGAATGAAAGTCAGGGAAAAGTGTCTCGTTTTCCAACCTGATTCAGACAGTAATTCCCAGCATGCCATGGAGGATGGCACCCAAAGCTTTTTGGAAACGTGCACAAGTCAAAATGCAACACACACCAAGTGCCCTAAACCAGTGATACTCTGGATTTTGGCATAAATCACCCAAAACAACATGCCCAGTTTGAGACTACAACTGCGGTCATGGGGCGCCTCCTCTTCTTCCTTTTCTCCACCCCCCCTTTGCAGATTTTTCCTGAACTGATTCCTCAGGACAGATTGCCCTCGATCCTTGCACTTTGGGAGTGGTGTGGGGGGCAGGGGCAGGGGAGAATACATCGATTCCCCCACACACACGTCTTAGTACAGCATTCATGATTTCATGTGTGGTCTGTGGTCCATGTCCTCTCAAAAAGAAAGGAAAAGAGAAAAGTGAAGAGCTTTCTCCAAAAAGTATGCACCTCCCCAAAGGGGAGATTATTGAGAGGAGAGGGCCTCCTGGGACACTCACATCACCCACTCTGGGGACATTTCATTTCCCTTCCTCCAGGTCCTGTCACCTCCAGGTGTCCCCTGGCTTGGCTCTCAGGAGCAACCACTCTCTGGGTGAAATCTCTATTAATAGGTCACCTTTTAAAGAGACCTGGAAGGCTACAAATTGTGTGAGGTTGATTTCACCTTTGTTTTGTTCTTAATAAGACAGGATCCAGCACATGAGTGGGGCTGGGGAGTCATCAGCTCAGCAGTCCTTCCTGGGTAGAGGCATCTACACGCGCGCACACACACACACACACAAGGTAGAGTCACATACACACACACACACATTTTAATCTCTACAATCTGCCAAAACCCCAAATCTATTAGTTAAGCATTAAGGCATTATTAGGAGAAGGCAATGGCACCCCACTCCAGTACTCTTGCCTGGAAAATCCCATGGACGGAGGGGCCTGGTGGGCTGCAGTCCGGGGGGTCCCGAAGAGTTGGACACAACTGAGCGACTTCACTTTCACTTTTCACTTTCATGCATTGGAGAAGGAAACGGCAACCCACTCCAGTGTTCTTGCCTGGAGAATCCCAGGGACAGCAGAGCCTGGTGGGCTGCCGTCTGTGGGGTCGCACAGAGTCGCAAACGACTGAAGCAACTTAGCAGCAGCAGCAGCAAGGCGTTATTGGATCTGTGACATACAAGCTATGAATGACACCCATCGTTTCTTTGAAGCTGGCCATTAAGTGAACTAAAATCCAGACTTCTCAGGAGGCTTGCGGTCCCGGAGCCCCTGATTCTACCGACTGAAGTAGGGCACACATCCGAAATATCTCCCAGTCTCCTCCACCACTCTGAGATCCACCTTCCTTAACTAGATTCAATCAGTTAGTCCAGCGCAATAATTTTACGTCCAATTAATTGGTCCTTCTCTTGCGGAGAGGAAGTGAGATGCAGCGTTTGAAAAAGACAAGATGAGATAAACGGGCGTGAGCCTCTAAGGGGTGCGGGGTGGGGGGCGGGTCGGGGTGGGGGGAATCCTCACTGGACCCCATCCGGGAAGGAATTCCTCGCATTCTAGAGTGCCTGGGGGCCCAGCCCTGAGCTCCAGAATAGCAGCACCCTAGCACCAGCACTAGGGACTGAGCTCGGAGTGCAACCCCGGGCAGTTCAGCCAAAGCACACAGCCTGATATTAGGGAGGGGGAGAGCAGCGGCGAGGAGCCAAGCCACGGGAGAGAGGAAGGCAGCCCGAACAAGCTGAGCAGCCGGGCAGGGGGAGCGCGCGCGCGCGCCTAAACGTTGCCCATTATGCTGTGAGCAGAGCACCTCGTCTCTTTCTGCTGCTGCTGCTGCTGCTGCTGCTGCTAAGTCGCTTCAGTCGTGTCCGACTCTGTGCGACCCCATAGACAGCAGCCCGCCAGGCTCCCCCGTCCCTGGGATTCTCCAGGCAAGAATACTGGAGTGGATTGCCATTTCCTTCTCCAATGCATGAAAGTGAAAAGTGAAAGCGAAGTCGCTCAGTCGTGTCCGACTCTTAGCGACCCCATGGACTGCAGCCCACCAGGCTCCTCCATCCATCGGATTTTCCAGGCAAGAGTACTGGAGTGGGGTGTCATTGCCGTCTCTTTCTGCTAAGTTTCAAAGAGGAAACGGACGTAACCAGACTGACTAATCTACATTTCGAGTGAAAAGAAAGTTCTACCACCCGTGCCAGGCACGGGGAAGTGAGCGCTCTGTAATTAGCTAGCCGGATCCGCGGGCATCCCCGCCTTCGCCCAGACGCGATGGGTTAAGCTCCCAGCCCACTGCGAACCCAGGAGTAAACGGCGCTGGCGCTCATTTTGGACTAGAAGGAGGTTTGGAGGGGTTTTTTTCTTCTTGAAAGAGCCCCTCCATTCAGTGAGTTCCTCTCCCGAACACTCCCCCTTGTGCATGGAAATTCAAGCCAGAGGCACTTTGAAAACTACTCACTGCTAACCCCATTTACCCGAAACAAAGGGGCACCCCACCCCGAGAGACTGTAGGAAGGGAACAAGTGACAAGGGTGATGAAGACCTGCGGTCACATGCCAGGGGCTCCAGCACACACGAGGGAACTGGCAAGAGAGATTAAAGGCAGGAGAAGCTGGGGGTCAGGGGGCAGGGCAGTTCACCCTAGAGTCAGAGGGCCCACAGCCGTGTGTCCGGGACCCCCAGGCTGGCAGAGGATCCCAGGGCAGAGAGTGGCTGGGCAGGTGGGAAGCCCAGAACCTCCCTGCCTTTCCCAAACTGCTGGCGTCTCTCTCTCTCTGAATGGGCCACCAAAGGGGGCTGCTTCCCACCCGACCTGGGCTGAGCAAGCCCCAGCCTGGGGTGGGGGGTTGGGAGGGTGGCTGGGGCGGTGGGGGTTGGGGGTGGTTTGAGTCTGAGATGCTCCAGCCTGAAGTGGCTCCAAACTTAGGGTAACTGCTCAGGCTAGCTTGCGCAGCATCTCAAAAGTAAGTCATCCTGTGTTGTTCTCAGATCTAAGTGAACAGCTGAGGTCCAGCAGGGCCTTGCCTGACAAGGGATCACACCCTGATAACTTTTCAAGGTCTGGGGGACTTGGGGGCGGGGGGGGGGGGGGTAGGTCTTCATTTGCTTTCCTTGCTTCTAGAAGATGAGAAGGCATCTTCCAACATCGGAAGTCTGGGGGTATCAGTGCCAGTAGCTCCCAGCCCAGCGGCGGGAGTGAGGAGGGAAGGAGAGGGTGGGATGTCTGGGGGTGCGGTGGGGGCGATCCAGGACGCAGCGGGGGGAAAGGCGGATGGTGGGAGGGGCGGCTTGTGAAAACCCTCCTGTGACCAGGTAGAACGTCCCCTAACTCTGCACCCCACAGGTGGGAATGTCCCTGGCGTCTCAGCCTTTCCCTACTTCCTCCCCAGAGCCCGCGAGGGGGATCAGGCTCTAAATTGGCCCCCAAGGGCTGGCTAATCGGCTCTCCCACCTTCAACATCAGGGCCCACGCACTCCAGTCCTGGGTCCAGCTTCTCCACTGATTTTGCCGCCCCTATCGGCCCGAGAGCAGAGGTTCCCCCTCCCCCCGCCACTGCACCCCAACCCCGCGCTGGTGCCCGCCAGGCGGCGCCCTTCGAGATGCAAAAAAGCTGCGGGCGTCTGGCTTCGCGGGGAAACCAGTCGCCCCCCACCCCACTAACCAGGGAAAGTGACCCCAGATCGCTCCTCTGGGAAATGCCAGTATCCTGGTCTGCGAGAGCTGGCGCGCGCGTTTGGCTCGACCCCGCGTTCAACCCGAGAGGAAAAGCAGGCGGAGCGGGGAGGTGCTGGGCCGGGGCTCCGCAGCCAGACTCGCAGCGCAGGGTTTCCCGTAGGGTCCCCACCGCCCCTCCCGCCCCGATCTCCCATCCCGGGGCGGAGGGGCGGGGGGATCCGGGGGCCAGCGCCCCGGGAGGCTCACCTTCTCTCCGGTCAGCACGTGCAGCCCCTCGCGCACCTTGGCGAAGGAGCCCTCGCCCAGCTTTCTGCTGCCGATGAGGTAGTTGCCCACGCGCTTGTGGTGCTGGAAGTCGCGGAGCCGCTCTCGGGGCACGCCGCTCACCCAGGCCGGCAGGAAACTTCCTTCGCAGGCAGCCGCCGGCCTGGCCGCGTCCTCGGCGGCGCCGCCGCCGCCCCCGGGCGCCGCCGGCTCGCCCAAGAGCCCGTCCCCCGCCGCCGCCGGCATCGCGCCGCTCCGGTTCGGCTCCCGCGCTCGCGGCTCCTGCTTCTCTTCGGCCGGCTCCCCGGGCTCCTCCCGCCGCCGCCGCCGCCGCCGCAGCTGCCTTGGGCCCGGCCCCGCCCGGCCCGCCGCTCCCGCGCCCCTGGCCGCCGCCGAGCGCCGCGCGCAGACAATAGCGGCCGCCGGGGCCACGGGGTACCGGGGACCCGCCCCCCACCCCCAAGAAGTTCTTCTACTGAGGCTCCTTGCGGAGACCCTGCCCCGAGTCCGGGCGGCTAGTGACCGTCTTCCTGCTCGGGTGCGCGGGGAGCGCGCCGGCCGTGGAGGGGCGTTGGGGCGGCGGGGGGCGCGATCCGGTGCCGGGTCCCGGAGCCGAGATGCCTGGTCCCGGAGCCCGGGGCTCCTCGGCCGCCTCCTCCCTCGCCGCAGCCGGCTGGCCCGCACGGACGCGAGTCCGGCTCGCTGGTTCCTAGCTGCGCGCCGGGCGGCCGCTCCCGCCCGAGAGCCGGCTCGCGCGGCGGGCTGCAGGCGCCCTCTGGAAGGCAGCAGAAGAAAGCCCCATTCAGTTTGAATTTGCAGAAATTTAATCCGGTCGCGGGCGGCGGGAACAGATGCGAGCTCCACTCCGCAGCGTGTGCAGTTTCAAATCCCTCGTAGCCCCTCCTTCCCCGCGCGCAACAGCCAAACTCGACCCTCGCCGGAGAGGGGAGGGCCCTGGGAGGGGGGCGGCGGGGCCACCTGAGCTCCAGACTTGGGGGGACCCCGCGCGGCCTCTGAGACGCGCGCTCCCGGGCCGCCCAAGTCGGGCCGCCTCCGCCTCTGCCTCTCGCCCGGCTTCTGGGCTTGGGCTTTCTGGACCTTTCGGCGAAGAAATCCGCCACCAGCAGCCGCACCCACCCGGGGCAGGAGGAAGGGAAGGAGGCGCTCTCGAAGCCGGTGGACTGTGGTTCAAGTGCCCGGTATCCAGCCCCGGGCCCCGCACACAGTAGGACCCTCTGGACCCCGGATGGATGGATAGAGGGATGGGTGGATGGATGGAAGGATGGAGTGGCGAAAGCCTGGGCTCACACCAGGCGGGCACGCGGTGTTGGAGGAGGAGCAGCCGCGACAATAATAGTAGCAGCAGCAACGTAGGAATCAGGGCGTTTGCTCCCTCTGCTTGCACGTTTACACCTTCGCTGCTTTCCATTGAAACGATGCGGGTGATTGCAGGACCCGGTGGACCGGCGCTCCTGCTCTTGGAGGCTTTGTTCTGAGGCGCCCGGACCCTGCTCATCTCTGGTAAACAAATGCAGCCGCCCTGACCACTCTGATCCTCTCCGGGATCCCCAAAGTCTTCTCAAAGCAAAAAATGAGGGCAGGGAGGTGGGGGTGGCGAGTGAAGGGCTGGAAGGGGGAGATACCCCCCTTTTGTATTACAAAATGCTACCTGTTGAGCAGCCAGATAAAAGGCGCCAGCGTTTATGCATACTTAACCCCCCGTCAGAGTTACAGCATCAGAGCTGAAAGGCAGGATTTGGTCCTAACCAAGTTCCTTTCACTACTAATTCCTTGGTAAACAATTATGGCACGATCCACGTCCGTGCTCTGAGATTGGGGCGGGGCAGGATGAGAAAGGGATGCTCGGCAGTCATTAATCCAGTGTCTCCGGGGCTTTCTGACCCAGAGAAACGCCTATTTTAAGTAGAACTCATTTCAAAAATGCTATAATCAGCTACTCACGGGTTATGGCTGAGGTTGTTTTCCATCAGCCTTCTCATCGTTCCCTTTTCCCAATATTAAAAATACACTTTAAAAATGTTTTTCTTGGGTCGGGCAAAAATAAATAAATAAATGAAAATGTTTTTCTTGTTGTGCTTAAGGGGCTTCTTTACCACCACTCCACTCCCATAATTTCTGCAAGGCCAATGTAATCACAATAATGTCTCAGATACAGTAATCAAATGTTAGGACAATGGAAGGCAGGAGAGAGAAAGGCTATATGACCAGCACCGTGCCTGAAGAGTGAATGTTCAACATCTCATGGATGACAAATATGAAGCTCACTTTGAGAGCGAAACCATTCTGCCTCTTCTTTCCGAGAAAGGTTTTAGAGTTTTCCCAATTAATAGCATATGTATTAATAGAGTATTGCTGTTCGGTCACCAAGTCTTTGCCACTCCATGGACTGCAGCACACCAGGCTCCCCTGTCCTTCACTATCTCCCGGAGTTTGCTCAGACTCTTGTCCATTGAGTCGGTGATGCCGTCCAACTATCGCATCCTCTGCTGCCCTCTTCTCCTGCCTTCAATCTTTCCCAGCATCAGGGTCTTTTCCAATGAGTTGGCTCTTCGCATCAAGTGGTCAAAGTATTGGAGCTTCAACTACAGCATCAGTTCTTCCAATGAATATTCAGGGTTGATTTCCTTTAGGATTGACTGGTTTGACCTCCTTGCTGTCCAAGGGACTCTTTCTTTAAATTTTTGGATAATTAGCTCTGTATGAAAATGTAGAAATTACTTTCTTATAATGTAAGGCAAATGTCAGAGACAGTTCATCAAAGTGTCTTTATGGACTGAAAAAAAAAAAAAGCTAGCTGATTCTTCCAAACATGGTGGAAGACATTGACAATGAAATAGAGATTTTCTTTCCTTTTGATTATCCTCTTGGGGTGGAGGTCAGCAAAGGGGTGAAGAAGAGAGAAAATCCAAGCCCGTTAAATCTTTTTCAATCCTGATGCCTGGGTTTGATTCAAGCTCACTGCTAACTCCACTAGCTGGGAGGGATGCCAAAGAGAAGTCCAGATCCTACCCTTGCTGGGCTTTGTAACTGGTGTTTGAACTACAGGCCCTGTTCTCTGAAGTGGCCTTGTTTAATAAGGAATAACCCCAGAAATCCCTTTATGGAGGACAGATGAGTACCCAAAACAGTGGACTGCCCTCATATGAGACAGAAATGCAGAAAACACCTGGCTGAAAGCACAGTCCAGCACTGAAGAGTCTACTGATTATCTCGAACTCTATATCTTATCTGCCTGTGAGACCTCCCTGAGCACTACATTTCAGCTGCCTTCATCCGGATGGGGGTTCCTCACCTCTGCACCTTTGCCTCTGCCATGAACTTGCCCAGTCAGCTGCCCCAACCGCATTTTTAACCAACACAGACTTTCCTTTCCCCATGAAGCCCTCCACCATCACTGAGCTGCAAGAGACTAAACGCTCCTCCTTCTTTCTTGTTCCATATCACTCGTTCTTCTTAAGTCCTATCTTGTTTTTTAGTCACTAAGTCATGTCTGACTCTTTTGCGACCCCATGGACTGTAGCCCACTAGGCTCCTCTGTCCATGGGATTCCCCACGCAAGAATACTGGAATGGGTCACCATTTCCTTCTCCAGAAGATCTTTCCAACCCAGGAATCGAACCTGTGTCTCCTGCAGTGGCAGGTGTATTCTTTAACGCTGAGCCACCGGGGAAGACCCCTGAAGTCCTATGTTACTTCCTATTGAATATCTTGCTTCTCTTTTAGACTCTTTGCAAATGGGAGCACCCTTATTTTATATTATATTGATATTTGCCCTAGAGCACCTAGCACAGTGCCTGAGACAGGGCCATTTCTCGGTATATCTTTATTGCATAAGTGAAAGCAATTGTTCATGGATTCTCAAATGAGTGGAGTTTCATTGCTCCAGACAGCAAGATCCCCCTCTGTCCTGGGGGAAGACGTTTCAAACAGCTTTCTAAAGCGTCGGTTGCCTATGGGTGGTCAACAAATATAATTGTTTGTCTTGTCAGAGGTGGACAATTCTCTGACTTAGATGCATTAACCCTTTAAAAAAAATTTACCAACCACAGTGGGCTGGAAAGCCGTGAAAAGCTTTCTCAGTTGACTTGTACCAGCTGCTTCCTTCCTCCCTGTCTCCTCCATCTCCTCCTACCATATGGCTGGGAGACGGTCTGTGTGCTCCCACAGAACGCCAGCGAGGAGACCCAGCTGGAAGCAGTCAAAGACAATTAGAAGTAATCAGGCTGGCATGGCCAGGAAATGAAAGTTGGCTGGAGGGAGTTAGGCTGGCAGAGCCGGCTGGTGACTGGAGAAGGAAAGCGAAGACAGCAGGCACCAAGAACCTTTGCCTGGAAGACAGTTCTCTGAACGCTACCCCTTGATTCTCCCCAAAGAAAGCTGTCGGTTAATCAGAGGCAGGACTCAAACTCATGGTCCCCAGAGTTCATGTCCACCGTGATCTTTTCACAGCACAGAGGCTGAGGAAGGCAGGGTGCCCTCTGGCACAGGCTGGGGTGGGGAGGCAACTTCGCCTGGCTCTGGAGAGCGGACCTCGTGCGGCACCTCGCAGTGAACTCCTCGTCTGAAAGTGAGTCGTGACTCATCATCTCCCTGTGCCCCAGTCTCCTCCAGCTATAAAACTGGAGTAGTGAGGAAGCGAGAGGATTCAGCGAGATGATGCTCACAGAGCTTTCAGCCCAGAGCCTGCTGCTGAGAAGCCCCTGGTAAATTTTAGCTCTCACCCCTTCAGTCAATACTGGCATCATCGCCACACTTGCAGAAGTCACTCCAGAATGCCGCAAACACAACTGCCCTTATCACAGAGGAAGCCAAAGCATTTTCTCCAGTTTGGATCACTTCCCTAAGTCCAGAGTCCTGTGATCAACCCCTTTCTTCTCCACCAGGCTGTCTGAAAGGATCTCAGACTTACACTGGGCTCAGCCCGCACACACGCACACACACACACACACACACACACACGACGCCCTACTCCTATCCTAGGGCTTCACCCAAATTTGCCCCCAAATTTAAGAGTCATCCTCTGCTTTCTTTCCTTCCTGGGTCTCATATCTAGTCCCTCAGGAAATGTCAGCTCCGTTCAGTTCAGTTGCTCAGTCGCGTCCAACTCTTTGTGACCCCATGGACAGCAGCATGAAAGGCCTCCCTGTCCATCACCAATTCCCAGAGTTGACTCAAACTCATATCCATTGAGTTGGTGATGCCATCCAACCATCTCATCCTCTGTCATCCCCTTCTCCTCCCAAATTCGATCTTTCCCAGCATCAAGGTCTTTTCTAGTGACTCACTTCTTTGCATCGGGTGGCCAAAGTATTTGAGCTTCAGCTTCAGCATCAGTCCTTCCAATGAATATTCAGGACTGATTTCCTTTAAGATGGACTGGTTGGATCTCCTTTCAGTCCAAGGGACTCTCGAGAGTCTTCTCCAACACCACAGTTCAAAAGCATCAATTCTTCAGTGTTCAGCTTTCCTTATAGTCCAACTCTCACATCCATACATGACTGCTACAGTTTTTCCAGTAGTCATGTATGGATGTGAGAGCTGGACTATACAAATGTCATGGGTTTTATTTTCACAACACACCCACATGTGACCACAGCTCATCACCTTCACCTCTGTCACCCTCTTCAAGCCAGCCACCAGGCTCTCCTATCATCCTAATCCATGTCCTAAAGGAAATCAGCCCTGAGTATTCATTGGAAGGACTGATGCTGAAGCTGAAGTTCTAATACTTTGGCCATCTGATGCGAACCGCCGACTCATTGGAAAAGACCCTGATGCTGGGAAAGATCGAGGTCAAAAGGAGAAGGGGACGACAGAGGATGAGATGGTTAGATAGCATCACCGACTCCATGGACATGAGTTTGAGCAAACCCAGGAGATAGTGAAGGACAGGGGAGCCTGCATGCTATAGTCCATGGGGTCACAAAGAGTCGGACACAACTTAGCGACTGAACAATAGCAACCATTTAAGGTTTGGTCCCTTCCTCCAAATTCCAGAGGGAGGCTATTGAGAAGGAATGAAAGTTAAAGTGTTTTTTAGAGAGGCCCTCACACCTCCTCCTCCACAGACCATTTCTCCTTGCTTGCATTTCTCATTGTCAGTCAACACCAACAACATCCTCACTAGCAACATCCCTGTGGACTACGAAGCCCTTCCCCCTCTGTGACCCCTTCCCTTTGCTTCTCTGACCTCAGCTCCCCTTTCCACTCCAGTGAAGCCACACCAGCCTGCACGTTGCTGCCACATGTACCAGGCTTACTCCTGCACTGGGCCCTTCAAATTATGCATTCCCTAGAATAACTTCCTCCCAAATACCTGCTTCTTTGGGTCTTGGTTCAAATGTCACCCCCTCTGTGAGCCTGGGTCTGACCCCTTCGTTTACAATGCAGACCTCCCCCAGACTCTCACCTCCCCAACCCCCTCTTCCCCTTCTCTGCTTGATTTTCCTTCCTAGCGCTTAACACCACGCAACAAATCATGCATTTTCCTTATTTACTTTGTTTACTCTCTGTCTCCTTTCCTAGAATGGAGGCTCCATGATGGCTGGGACTTGAGTTCAGGCTCTCTGCCTGGGGCCAGGTGTACAGGAAGTCCTCAATACACATCTGTCCTGACTGAATGAATTTGTAATCCACAGGTTCTCTCCCACAGACACGAGAAAGCAGAAAAAAAGAAACACAGCGAAACTGAGTTCTGCTAGTGAAAGCATACATCATCAAGACAGATTTGAAAGGAAAAAAAAAAAAAAGAATCAATAACCATGCCAAAAAGATAAACCTCCGAGCAAGCTCATTTGTATTGTGGCAGGAAGGGAAAGGCTGTTATAAGCACTAAGGCTGGAAATTGATGACCTCCATTATGGGTGCTAACCTTTGTCCGGTTCTTGCCGGGGACTGGGCGGCACCCGGCAGCATCCTGGGGTCTGCAGTGACCCCTGAGGAGTGAGCCCACATAGTGGAGCCGCTCTAGAATGTGAGTGCTGGGCGGAGGGTCAGAGAGGACGGACACTGGGGAACTGAGTCCACTCATGGCGTTGCAGGTCGGACACTCAGGCAGGCTGACTGCACAAGCCTTCTCTGGGCGGTCCAGTGGCCGCACTCAGACAAACAAGAGTCAGGCGCCGCCTGCTGGCGACTGGGCTCTGATTTCCCTCCACTCAACTGCCCAAGGAGCCACAGACAGAACACCAGTCTGGAAACCAGAATTGACCCTCATCAGCCCGTTCGGTGACCCTGAGTAGGGAATTTACTATCTCAGACCTCCCTTCTCTCCGTCTCTAAAGGGAATAGCTCCTTCCTGTCGCGCCTAGTCCCCAGGACTGTCGCCTGGATGAAATGAAGCAAATTGGCGTGAAGTGCCTCTCTTAAATGGAAGCTCCTTTGGTCATTGGTGTCTTAAGCCAAAACGCAAAGTGTCTGGGGCATACATTCTCGTGGTTGTTCATTCTCTAAGTCAGGTCTGACTCTCTGGCGATCCTGTGGACTGTAGCCCGCCAGGTTCCTCTGTCCATGGGATTCTCCCGGCAAGAATACTGGAGTGGGCTGCCATTTCTTTCTCTAGGGAAACTTCCAGACCCAGGGATCAAATCCAAGTCTCCTGAATTGGCAGGCAGATTCTTTACCACTAAGCCACCAGGGAAGCCCTGGGTATACATTGTATGTATTAGCCACTCAGTTGTGTCCAACACTTTGTGACTCCATGGACTGTAGCCCACCAGGCTCCTCTGTCCATGGGATTCTCCAGGCAAGAATACTAGAGTGGGTTGCCATTCCCTTCTCAAGGGGATCTTCCCAACCCAGGGATTGAACCCAGGTCTCCTACATTGCAGGCAGATTCTTTACCATCTGAGCCACCAGGGATATACCTTTGAAAATAATAAATTTAAAATAAAATGGAAAGTGAATGGTTGAAAAGATGTGGTCATTCAGAGCCTCTGCCTTTCAAGGCAGAGGCTTTCTGGGGAGTACTGACATGGGTAGAGACATCTTCATTTGTGCCTACGATCGTAGGTCCATCCACATACCCCACCTCAGACCTCCTTGAACGAAGACCTTCCAATGTTTCTCCTTCCAGTAATATTAGTTGCTCAGTGTCCGACTCTTTGTGACCCCATGGACTGTAGCCTGACAGGTTCCTCTATTCTCCAGGCAAGAATACTGCAGTGGATTGCTGTTCCCTTCTCCAGAGACCCCTCATCAGCTGACAAGCCATCTGTTATTGCTGATGAGTCTGTGTGTAGAGATAGGAGATAGATGATTGACATATGTTTTCCATCTAGACCAGCAGATGACCAGATACACCACTGAAGCTCCACCCATTAGAAAGAAGGCCAATCCTGGGGACAGTCATAGCGAATCACTGTGTGTTTTTGGCTTGTAACCATACACACCAACCAACACCCAAGCTCGTTCTTTTTCCTCCTCCATCAGTGAGCCAACAGATCCCCCTTCCAAATGTGGCCGTAGATGTGAGCTAATGGAAGGTTGCAGATTTCACAGTGGTAGAGTTATTTCCACACAGTCAAAGGCTTTGGCATAGTCAATAAAGCAGAAGTAGATGCTTTTCTGGAACTCTTGCTTTTTTGATAATCCAATGGATTTTGGCAATTTGATCTCTGGTTCCTCTGCCTTTTCTAAATCCAGCTTGAACATCTGGAAGTTCATGGTTCACATACTGTTGAAGCCTGGCTTGGAGAATTTTAAGCATTACTTTACTAACATGTGAGATGAGCACAATTGTGTAGTAGTTTGAACATTCTTTGGCATTGCCTCACTTTGGGATTGGAATGAAAACTGACCTTTTCCAGTCCTGTGGCCACTGATGAGTTTTCCAAGTTTGCTGACATATTGCGTGCAGCTTTTTCACAGCATCATCTTTTAGGATTTGATATAGCTCAGCTGGAATTCCACCACCTCCACTAGCTTTGTTTATAGAGATGCTTTCTAAGGCCCACTTGACTTCTCATTCCAGGATGTCTGGCTCTAGGTGAGTGATCACACCATCGTGATTATCTGGGTCATGAAGATCTTTTTTTGTACAGTTCTTCTGTGTATTCTTGCCACTTCTTAATATCTTCTGCTTTTGTTAGGTCCATACCATTTCTGTCCTTTATTGTGCCCATCTTTGTCTGAAATGTTCCCTTGGTATCTCTAATTTTCTTAAATAGATCTCTAGTCTTTCCCATTCTATTGTTTTCCTCTATTTCTTTGCATTGATCACTGAGGAAGGCTTTCTTATCTCTCCTTGCTATTCTTTGGAACTCTGCATTCAAATGGGTGTATCTTTCCTTTTCTCCTTTGCCTTTCACTTCTCTTCTTTTCGTAGCTGTTTGTAAGGCCTCCTCAGACAACCATTTTGCCTTTTTGCATTTATTTTTCTTGGGGATAGTCTTGATCACTGCTTGGTGTACAATGTCATAAATCTCCATCCATAGTTCTTCAGGCACTCTGTCTATCAGATCTAGGCCCTTAAATCTATTTCTCACTTCCACTGTATAATCATAAGGGATTTGATTTAGGTCATACCTGTATCGTCTAGTGGTTTTCCCTACTTTCTTCAATTTAAGTCTGAATTTGGCAATAAGGAGTTCATGATCTGAGCCTCAGTCAGCTCCTGGTCTTGTTTTTGCTGACTGTATAGAGCTTCTCCATCTTTGGCTGCAAAGAATATCATCAGTCCGATTTCAGTATTGACCATCTGGTGATGTCCACATGTAGTCTTCTCTTGTGTTGTTGGAAGAGGGTGTTTGTTATGTCACCTCACATAGTTGGCCATCTGTATATCTTCTTTGGAGAAATGTCTATTCAAATCCTTTGTTGTTCAATCGCTCATTCACGTCTGCCTCTTTGCGACCCCGCAGACTGCAGCACACCAGGCTTCCCTGTCCTTCTCTATCTCTCAGAGTTTGCACAAACTCATGTCCATTGAGTTGGTGATGCCATCCAACCATCTCATCCTCTGTCATCCCCTACTTCTCCTACCTTCAGTCTTTACCAATGTCGGGATCTTTTTCAAAGAGTAGACTCTTTGCATCAGGTGGCCAAAGTATTGGAGTTTCAGCTTCAGCATCAGTCCTTTCAATGAATATTCAGGGTTGATTTCTTTTAGGATTGACTGGTTTGATCTCCTTGCAGTCCAAGGGACTCTCAAGAGTCTTCTCCAGCACCATAGTTCAAAGGCATCAATTCTTCAGCCCTCAGATTTTTTCCTGTCCAGCTCTCACACCCATACATGACTACTGGAAAAACCATAATCTTGACTATATGAACCTTTACCCATTCAGATTCAGATCCTTTACCCATTTTTCAATAAGCTTATCTGCTTTTTTGTTATTGAGTTGCATGAGTTCCTTGTATATTTCGGATATTAATTAACCCCTTATCAGATATGTGATTTGTAAATATTTTCTCCTATCCTATAGTTACCTTTTCATTTTGTTGATTGTATCCCAGGAGAGTACTCCCAAATCGATAAGCTCTCCTTTATCTGACTTCATGTTCCGCACGCCTTCATCCAGCACCCCATCCACACCCCATCATCTGAGAATTCACTTCCTTCTGTTCTTCTGCTTCTGCCAGCACGCATTGGCTAGGTCCTACCACATATGGTTGCATTGCTCCCTTATTCAGACCCGCACTTCGCCAGCTATGCTATGTTGTGACTTAACCCTAGCTACTGATCTCTTGGCCGGGAGGGGAGGTTGGACCAAGGCTTCTGCACCGTGCCCAAACAAGAGGAAAGTGTTAGCCCTTAACAGGGGGATGAGACCACAATAGTAAAGAAAAGTGAATCCTCCACTGTCAAGATGGATGTGAAAAGTAAAAGAAATGCAATATATGTGGAGAAAACCATATTCTCAAAAAGATACTTGCACTCCAATGTTAATTGCAGCACTATTTACAATGGCCAAGACATGGAAGCAAACTAAATGTCCATCCACAGAGAGATGCGTTTTAGATTCCACATATAAATGACAGCCATATTACTCAGCCATAAACAAGAATGAAATAATGCCATTTACAACCACATAAATGGACTTAGAGATTATCATATTAAGTGGAGTAAG
Organism: Capricornis sumatraensis; assembly: GCF_032405125.1. Taxonomy (NCBI): domain Eukaryota; kingdom Metazoa; phylum Chordata; class Mammalia; order Artiodactyla; family Bovidae; genus Capricornis; species Capricornis sumatraensis. The sequence goes on from NC_091069.1 coordinate 110,156,159, forward strand.
AAAGAGCAAGGCAAATACCACATGATATAACTTATATATGGAATCGAATATATGACAAAAATGAACTTATCTACAAAACAAAAACAAACTCACAGACCTAGAGAACAGACTTGTCGTTGCCATGAGGTGAGGGCGGATGGATTAGGAATGTGGGATTAGCAGATGCAAACTGTTAAATATGAAACAGACAAACACAGCTCAGTTCAGTCGCTCAGTCGTGTCCGACTCTTTGCAACCCCATGAATCACAGCATGCCAGGCCTCCCGGAGTTTACCCAAGCTCATGTCCATCGAGTCGGTGATGCCATCCAGCCATCTCATCCTCTGTCGTCCCCTTCTCCTCCTGCCCCCAATCCCTCCCAGCAGCAGGCTCTTTTCCAATGTGTCAACTCTTCGCATGAGGTGGCCAAAGTATTGGAGTTTCAGCTTCAACATCAGTCCTTCCAATGAACACCCAGGACTGATCTCCTTTAGGATGGACTGGTTGGATCTCCTTGCAGTCCAAGGGACTCTCAAGAGTCTTCTCCAACACCACAGTTCAAAAGCATCAATTCTTTGGTGCTCAGCTTTCTTCACAGTCCAACTCTCACATCCATACATGATCACTGGAAAAACCATAGCCTTGACTAGACGGACCTTTGTTGGCAAAGTAATGTCTCTGCTTTTGAATATGCTATCTAGGTTGGTCATAACTTTTCTTCCAAGGAGTAAGCATCTTTTAATTTCATGGCCGCAATCACCATCTGCAGTGATTTTGGAGCCCAAGAAAATAAAGTCTGACACTGTTTCCCCATCTATTTCCCATGAAGTGATGGGACCAGATGCCATGATCTTCGTTTTCTGAATGTTGAGCTTTAAGCCAACTTTTTCACTCTCCTCTTTCACTTTCATCAAGAGGCTTTTTAGCTCCTCTTCACTTTCTGCCATAAGGGTGGTGTCATCTGCATATCTGAGGTTATTGATATTTCTCCCAGCAATATCCTACTATATAGTACAGGGAACTTTGCTGTACAGCCAAAATTAACACATTATAAATCAACTAAACTTCAATAAAATTAATTTTTTTAAGTAAAAGAAATGTGAAAACTAAATGGTATTTTTAGATCAAAAGCAGAAAACATAAAATAAAAACCAATCTCAAAAGAGAATCAATAAAAAATATTCACATTAACGCATATACAAACAAATCTAAATGCATAATAGCAAATTCTGAGTCCAGCCTGGTACCAAAAATGTAATAAAAGATTTTAATGCATTCCACCTTAATTAAAGTCAAAATTATAGCTTCTTTGGTGATACAGTACAGTGTGCAAAAGAAAACAGGCATAAAAATAAGGCTATGGTGGCTAATCTATGGCGTGCCTTCGTGAATTTCAAGAGAGTGCTGAAGCCTGCCAAGGAAGAGAAGTCCAAGCACCAAGGTGAAAACAACTCCATGGAAATGTTCTGAGAAAAAACACTGGGGTTTTTTCCCATTTAATACACAGAAGAAAAGAAATGTGACATGTCTTTGATGAGCTGGGATAGGAATGTATTTCTATTTCCATTTACTTATGCAATTGATGAGTTTCTAGACTTCCTGGGGTTTCTTTCCTTCCAGTTTTATCGGCATATAGCACTGTATAAGTTTAAGGTGTACAACATAGTTCAGTCAGAGATCATGATTATGACAATAAATTTAATGAACATCCATCGTTTCACATTCACGTAAAATTAAACATTAAAAATTTCTCATTTCTTTTTTCTTTTTTTTTTAATTTTTAATTTTTTTTTTACATTACAGTACTGTATTGGTTTTGCCATACATCAACAAGAATCTGCCACGGGTGTACATAAGTTGCCACTCCTGAACCCCCCTCCCACCTCCCTCCCCATTTCTCATTTCTTGTGATGAGAGCTCAGCATTTGCTCCCTTAACAACTTTCATATATAACGTGTGTGTGTGTGTGCGCTTCAGTCGTGTCCGACTCTTTGCACCCTCACAGACTGTTGCCCACCGTGTTCCTCTGTCCATGGGCATTCTCCAAGCAAGAATGCTGGAGTGGTTTGCCATGCACTCCTCCAGGGGATCTTCCCAACCCAGGAAGTGAACCCCAGTCTCCTGCACTGCAGGTGGATAACTTACCATCTGAACCACCAGGGGAGGTGAAGGTGGTTAAAAAGGATAAAATTCCAGTTATCAGATAAGTAAGTTCTAAGGATGTAAAGTAGAGCATCCTGATGGTCATCAACAATACTATGTTGTACATTTAAAAAGGGCTAAAAGAGTAACTCATACTAAGATTCAAAATTGTAGCTATATGACACAATGGATATTAACCAAACTTACCACAGTAATCACTTAGCAATATATACAAACATCAAATCATGATGTACAGTATAAACTAATAAAACCTTAAATGTTAAATGTTGATTATATTTCAAAGTAGGGGGAGAAAACTACTATATATCATTTTTTTTTAATCTAAAAATTAGAAGCCTTTTAGTATTTTATTCCACCAACGATGTTCGCTGTAAGAGACATGAGCAGATATGGATTTTACAGGTTATCTCCCTGATACAGTTGAAGTAGGTGGCCATCACACTGGCTCACTTCAATATAAGATACTGTGAAGCCACATGATTCATACAATGTTCACCTTTTAAGCATGTGGAACGTACAGTACAAGCTTAAGGAGAGCTTGATTATACACAGATGACCAATCGCAGATGCAGCTACAACAGCATCATGTGGTGTGACAGCCAGTTTCTTTATTCTGCAACTCTAGTGAGACTGCAAAAGTTAGACTATGCCTCAGGATAACACCCATCATTAATACAACGAGAGGTGTGCCACCGTGGAAAAGACAAGATGGTCCCCAACCAGATTATAACTCATAGAACACAATTGTGTTCTAAGAGATGAAATGTCATATCACTATCATAAAACTGAAAACTGAAATCATCTCTTTGTGTGCATCTAGGCTCCGGGTTTTTGTTCAAGCAAGTTTGCAAGTCATGCAGCACAAGTGATTTGCTCCAGTGACGCCTCTCACCCTGCAATTTTCTCTGCTACACAGAACCAAGATGAATTGGTTTGCAGGGGGATCCAATTACTAGGGACACATTTCATTTTCAAATCTGAACATTTTTGCAAAGATGGCTATTTTTAGAAAGGCTCTTGAGATTTCTTTTCAGAAGCACTCCTGATTTTATGGGAATTTAAAAAAAAGTGAAAGTCATAAAGATCAACATTTAGAAGAGATTAAAAAAATACATGCATGCTTTATTGTTTTAAAGACAAGAAATCTCATTTAAAACTTGCAAGTGCATGAACCTAGAGTCTGTCATACAGAGTGAAATTGGAAGGAGAAAAGCAAATATTGTTTATTACTGCATATATATGGAATCTAGAGAAATGGTATAGATGATCCTATTTGCGGGCAGCAGTAGAGACGCAGACATAGGGATTGGACTTGTGGGCAGTGGGGAGAGGAGAGGGTGGGGCGAATGGAGACAGCAGCGCTGACATAGGCGTGTTACCAGGTGTAGAGTGGACGGCGGGTGGGAAGCTGCTCTCTAGCACAGGGCGCTCGGCTTGGCCTCTGTGGCGACCTAGAGGGATGGGACGGGAGAGGGTGGGAGGGAGGCCCGAGAAAGGGGGACGATGTACGCGTATCGCTGATTCACGCTGCTGTCCTGTAGAAACTAGCACAATTGTAAAGCAATTATACTCCAATTAAAGTAAAACCATGCAAGGATGATTTTGTTAACTCTTCAGTTGCAGTTCCTCAGAAAAAAGGAAAATCATAATGTAGGAATATCTGTGAAAGATCTTGAAAACGTGCTTACCTTCTGACCCACAGTGTTGCTTCCAGGAATTTATTCTGAAAAGAAATCTCAAAAAACATATAAAGACATGCACACAAATATGTCTATTGCAGACTTTGCTTATAGCAAAATATTAGGAAACATCCAATTGTCCAGCATTAAGGCTCAAATGCATTAAATATGGTACCTCTGAAAATGCCATATTGCATGCATGCGTGTTAAGCCACTTCAGTCTTTTTGAGACTCTGTGGACTGGAGCCCACCAGGCTCCTCTGTCCATGGGATTCTCCAAGCAAGAATACTGGAGTGAGTTGTCATCCCCTCCTCCAGGGGATCTTCCTAACCCAGGGATGTCTTACGTCTCCTGCATTAGCAGGGAGATTCTTTACCACTAGCACCACCTGGGAAGTGTGGGAGAATATTTATGGACACAGAAAAGGTTTAATATTAAGCAGAAAATATTATAAGGCTAGTGTCCATGCATTGAAAAAAAATAGTAAAAGCATATTTTAATAGTGATTATCTCCAGGTAGTAAAATAAGGGTGATATTTCTTTCACATGGCTTGAACTTTCTGTTTGTGCAATCGACAAACATTTGTTGTTTATCTTCTGTGTGCTGGAACTGCATTAGCTGCTGAGTGTATATGAGATGGTTTGAAAACGTCATCTAATTTTTTTCTTCAGCTTTATTGAGCTATATCTGATTTTCAACTTTGTGTAAATTTAAGGTATCCAACATGATGATTTGATATGTGTATATATGGTGAAATTATTACCACAATATGGTGAGTTAGTACATCTATCATCTCACATAGTTCTTGTGTGTGTGTTTGGTGAAAACATTTAAGGTATATCTTCCTAGCAACTTTCAAGTAGACAACTTTTAACTATAGTCACCATGCTGTATATTAAAAGCTCAGAACTCACTTATCTTTTTTTAATTTTATTTTTTATTTATTTTGGCTGCACCCAGCCTTAGTTATGGCATGTGAGCTCTTTAGTTGCAGCGTCTGGGAGTCTAGCCCCTGGATGGAACCCGAGTGCCCTGCGTTGGGAGAGCAGGGTCTTAGCCACTGGGGAAGCCCGGAACTTACTCATCTTACAGTTGGAAGTTTGTCGGCTTTTACCAGCTTCGCACGTTTCCTTGCCCCTCCCCTGTAACCACCAAGTTAAGCAAGTCTCTTCCCCCAGTGCACTCAGAATGCTCATCATCTGGATGCTCCCACCCTGAACCCAGTTACTGTGCTATGAGACACCCTAGTCATAACCAAGACATGTGGAGGTGCTGGGCTCTACAGTCCCAGTGGAGCCCAGCTCTCAGCGAGCCCGGCTCAGGCCCCAGGCCGGTCAGGGAAGGAGCCACCCAGATGCGCTTCCTGCAGCCTTTGCTCTTTCTGCTCCAGCCTGGAGTCCTGCCAGCTGACACCAAGCCATCACGCAGCAGAGAAGACTCATCCACACAGTGCCCTTTCCGAATACCTCACCCACGGAAAGTGTGAGCACGATAAAGTGATTGCTGCTAAATGCCACCCAGGAGCTTCAGCTCAGTTCTAAAGAATCTGCCTGCCGACGCAGGAAACATGGGTTTGAGTCCCTGATCTGGGAAGATTCCACATGCTACTGAGCAACTGAGCTTGTACGCTGAAGCTACTGAATCTGTGCTCTAGAGCCCAGGAGCCGCAACCACTGAAGCCCGAGTTTGGTAGAGTCCTCTCTCCATGTCAAGGGAAGCCCCTGCAATGAGCATCTCATGCACCGCAACTCACTCTAGGATGCTTGCCAGATACCCAGCCCCGCCAAAAATAAAGAAATAAACCAGATTAGTTTTCAAAATGCCACCAAGTTTGGGGTGCTTTGTTACACAGCACAGATAACCGGAACAGTGTGTCGCAGTGACAAACACACTGGCAGACCAGGCAGACAGCAGAAAGTCGCTCCAGCAAGCTGTCTGCCTCCTCTCCCAGTGGGTCTCTGTCGCTGCGCGGGTTCTCTAGTTGGGGCGGGTGGCGGCTCCTCGCTAGGCTCAGTGCTCCAGCTGCTCATTGCAGAGCCTTCTCCTACTGCAGAGCACGGGCTCCAGGGTGCTCGGGCTTCAGTAGTGGTGGCACATGGCTCTAGGTGTCTTTCCAGTGGGAGGCAGATGGCCCACCTGGAAGGGAAATGGGAGCTGATCCAACGAAGGGACTTGTTGGTCAGTCACTCGGTCGTGTCCAACTCTGCAACCCAGTGGACTGTAGCACTCCAGGCTTCCCTGTCCTTCACTATCTCCCAGAGTTTGCTCAAACTCATGCCCATTGAGTCAGTGATGCCATCCAACCATCTCATCCTCTGTCGTCCCCTTCTCCTCAGGCCCTCAATCTTTCCCAGCATCAGGGTTTTTTCGCTGAGTTGGCTCTTTCATCAGGTGGCCAAAGTATTGGAGCGTCAGCATCAGTCCTTCCAATGAACATCCAGGACTGATCTCCTTTAGGATGAACTGGTTGGATCTCCTTGCAGTCCAAGGGACTCTCAAGAGTCTTCTCCAGCACCACAGTTTGAAAGCATCAGTTCCTCAGCACTCAATGTTCTTTATGGTCCAGCTCTCACATCCATACATGACTACTGGAAAAACCAGCAGAGGATAAGCCATAAAAGCGTGGGCTGCTCTGGGGGGAGCCAGGAGAGAAGGGAAGCCCTCTGAGACTTAGGAAAGCAGAAGCAACTCTCAGCCTGGAGAAGTGAGAGGAGGCAAGGATGTCAAGCTGTGAACGGCAGACCTTCCTGTCCATGCTCCCCTCTGCTGGGGCCTCCTGATGCCCAAACCCAGTAGGAAGCCAGAGGGCAAGGAGTTAAGTTGATGTCATTTGGGAAATTGCTTCTGTGATGCCAGGAGGGTAGAGGGGCTGAAGGCAGTCCCAGGGGGAGAACTTGGGGGCCACCTCCCCTTGCCTCACAGAGCAGCAGCAGATCCTTGAGTTTAAGATTTTTCTGGAATGAGTCAAACACCAGCCAACAGGTTCCCCCCTCCACAGCTGTGGGACACAAACAACAAGTGCTCTGGGTGGGCCCACGGGATTACCTTTCCCTAAACTTAGGAAGAAGAGCAAGCATCCCTTCCTCCCTTTTAGGTTGGAGAGACTCCAAATTCATCAACCACTCTCTCTAAGGAAAATCATCCTCTAGCTTCATGGAAAAAGTGACAGATTTTATTTTTTTGTTTTCAAAAATCACTGTAGATGGTAATGGCAGTGAATGAAATTAAAAGACACTTGCTCCTTGGAAGAAAATCTATGACCAACCTAGACAGCATATTAAAAAGCAGAGACATCACTTTGCTGACACAGGTCCACATAGTCAAATCTATGGTTTTTCCAGTAGTCATGTATAGATGTGAGAGTTGTGTCATAAAAAAACCTGAGCGCCAAAGAATTAATGCTTTTGAACTGTGGTGTTGGAGAAGATTCTTGAAAGTCTCTTGGACTACAAGGAGATCAAATCAGTCACTCCTAAAGGAAATCAACCCTGAATGTTCTTTGGAAGAACTGTTGCTAAAGCTGAAGCTCCAATACTTTGGCCACCTGATACAAAGAGTCGACTCATTTGAAAAGATCCTGATGCTGAGAAAGATTACAGGCAGGAGGAGAAGGGGACAACAGAGGATGAGATGGTTGGGTGGCATTATCAACTCAATGGGTATGAGTTTGAACAAGCTTCAGGAGATGGTGAAGGACAAGGAAGCCTGGAGTGCTGCAGTCCATGGGGTTGCAGAGTTGGACGTGACTGAGCACCTAAACAGCAACAAGCTTCACTCTTAATTCTTTTGTGCACTCTGTATGTCTGAGAAACAGGTTCATAACACCTTTCTACCAACCTTGCCTGGTACTCCCACATGAAAAGTGGGATGTGGAATCTCTTGAGAATCCAGGTTAAAACTAGATAAGACAGCTCCATTATCACTTCCTGTCAGCCATGTAGAGGTGGCAATTTAATGTTTGACACAATGGGTATTTAAATAAGGGAAAAAACAGCCATTCAATAAACGAGGATGCGATACCCGATTATCAACGAAGGGCAAGACTTAAATCCCCACTTCACACCATTCATACAAATAAATTGCATCAGGATTACAGCTCCATTTTAAAGTATTAGCTGGAAATAGAGGATAATACATTCATCCTCAACCTTCTTAAGAGACAAACACACACACACACACGCGCGCGCATGCACAAAAGGCCCCATCCACTGGGCTCTGACATCCACCACTGTGTGGCACTGAGGCCCCCATTTTCCCATGAGCTACTCCCAGGCAGTGATGAGCGCAGCGGGGATACTGAGGCAGCCCACTCTTGGGAGCAGGGAGGGCTTCATGGGCACAAGACCCAAGCTGCCAACTCAGAGCCTTCCTCTCATAAGGGCCCCGTGCTTGCTTTAAAACCCTCTGCTGTCACTAATTTGTTAACAAGGGAATCCTGCATGTTCATTTCACCCCCGGCCCTGCATATGATATAACTTGGTCCTGCCTGGGAGTCAGGTGACCCCTTAGGTGGGCTCGAGGACTGCCTGGCATCCTTACACAGAATCTTCCTTAAACTGCATGTCGGTCTGGGTTGTACTAGACCCACCCTCCCTTCTTCCCTCAAGGTCTACTGAGAGTGCAAGACGTTCAGTCATGCCCTACTCTTTGTGACCCCATGGACTGTAGCCCGCCAGGCTCCTCTGTCCATGGGATTCTCCAGGCAAGAATACTGGAGTGGGTTGCCATTCCCTTCTCCAGGGGATCTTCCTGACCCAGGGATTGAACCCAGGTCTCCTGCATTGCAGGCTGATTCTTTACTGTCTGAGCCACCTGGGAAGCTCTGGCTCTCCTGAATTTTTCCTGGCCTCCTCCCCATTTTCCCACAGGCAAAGACCCTAATGAAAAATCCCATTTCAATGTCTGCTTCTGGGAGGACTCAGACCAGCTTACGTGGTGCTAAGGAAGGTGAGAGAATAAAGGCATAAAAATGGAGTTTTGTGACTTCCTCATCCATCACGTGGTCGGCAAAGTAGATGCCATCTGGGTTTTTGTTGTTTAGTCCCTAAGTCACTCTGACTCCTTTGCGACCCCATGGACTGTAGCCCACCAGGCTCCTCTGGCCATGAGATTTCCCAGGCAAGAATACTAGAGTGGGTTGCCATTTCCTTCTCCAGGGGATCTTCCCCACCCAGGGATCAAACCCACGTCTCCTGCTTGGCAGGCAGAGTGTTTACCACTGAGCCACCTGGGAAGCCCATGCCTTCTGGGTGGGTAGGTCGCAAAGTAGCAGCTCAGTTGCTAAAGCTTTCATTGGTGGTGGCCTGGAAAAGTATCCTGGTGGGAGGGGCATGTGAAAAACCTGGGGGGAAAGCCTACAGAGACGGCAGCATGGGCTAAGTTATACTAAGTCACGCTGGTGCCCTGCAGAAGGAGAAGAGACAGGTGGCTGGTATCCAGCAGCAAATGACAGAGAGTGAGGACTCCCAGAGTACCCTAGTGGGAGTTCACAAGGAGGCCCAGGTCAGCTGCAAAGGAAGGATACACAAGGGCAAGCTGCAGGCTAAAGCATGGTTCAGCTGCAGCTAACTTCGGAGATGTTTGAATGCTCAGCCAAGGGAGGTGTGGGATGCAAAGATCATGGCCCTGGTGAGGACAGCCTCGATGGGTACAACCAGCCTGTAGAATAAATCCAAACAGAAACCAGGAGAGACAAGAGACGGAGAAGACACAATACGGCGTGAGACTCTGGATCCAGCCGTCGCACACTCAATTCAGTCTTGTCCAGCTCTTTGGAACCCCATGGACTATAGTATGCCAGGCTCCTCTGTCCATGGGATTCTCCAGGCAAGAATACTGGAGTGGGTTGCCATGCCCTCCTCCAGGAGATCTTCCCAACCCAAGGATCAAACCTGCATCTCCTGCGTCTCTTGCATTGCAGGCAGATTCTTTACCACGGAGCCATGGGGACAGCCTGGATCCAGCCGCATGTAAAACCAAATCCACCTCTGGGCTCTGCAGCTTTGAGAGCCAGTATTATTTCCTTTCACTAAAAGTTCATTTCAGTTCAGTTCAGTCGCTCAGTCGTGTCCGACTCTTTGCGACCCCATGAACTGCAGCACGCCAGGCCTCCCTGTCCATCACCAACTCCCGGAGTTCACTCAAAGTTAAGTCCATTGTGTCGGTGATGCCATCCAGCCATCTCATCCTCTGTTGGCCCCTTCTTCTGCCTTCAGTCTTTCCCAGCATCAGGGTCTTTTCCAATGAGTCAGCTCTTCGCATGAGGTGGCCAAAGTATTGGGGTTTCGGCTTCAACATCAGTCCCTCCAATGTGTGAATCAAGTAATTTTTGCCACTTGCACTGCAGAGTAGTCATGGCTTCCCTTTATGTATCTTCTTGCACAGATAAGCATCTTTATTCCAGCAAGAATATCTGTATTTTTTCCTTCATATTTTTGCAGAAAAGGGGAACCCATAGATTCATACAGAGCATTATATGATTCTCTTAATCCAGAGACTTAAAGAATTCTGTAAGTCTATAAGTTGGTCTCATTTCAATCAAGAAAAGTTGTCATGGTAGTCTGGAATCCATTTCATTCCTTCATTCTCAGCAACCCCCTTTGAGACTTCCTCTTGGTGGACAATTAGTTTTACATAGGATGGTTCCAGATTACTTTTTAAGCCCTGTTTTATACAATCTGGCTCCTGAACTAAGCTCCTCAACTCCATGGGATTTACATCCTGGCTTTCTGATGATGTGAGTTTCTTCTAAATCCTTAGAAGTGCTAGGCCTTTTTACCTTCTAATATTTTAGAATGCATTTTGAAAAGACACAATCAATGTGGGGTTAAAGGAATGGATGTTGTGATTTCTTTACCCAGTAATGGAGGGAAGTTTTTACTTAGTTGTGGTAATAAAAACCTTGAGATTATCCTAATCTCATTTCTGCTTAACTCATAATTTGGAAAAGCACACAGTCATGGACTTCTATTCAGAGAGAATGGTTTAAAGGGTTGAAATTTGAGAATGCATTGGGACAAGATTATTTATTATATAGAATTGTTTAATTGACAAATATTTACTGAATACTATGAGGATGAGACGGCTAGATGGCATCACGGACTCGATGGACGTGAGTTTGAGTGAACTCCGGGAGTTGGTGATGGACAGGGAGGCCTGGCGTGCTGCGATTCATGGGATCGCAGAGTCGGACACAACTGAGCGACTGAACTGAACTGAACTGAACTGATGGCACTTTGCATAATTATTCTTAAATATTTGCCGTCACTAGCTATGGAAAGATAATATTTCCCTGTGCCTGAAACATCAGGCAAAACTGTATGACTTGTTTTGGCCACTGAAATGTCCAAAGCAATTACATGTAACTTCCAAGCCAAAGCTGTAGGAGGCGATGTGAGTTCCACCACGTTCTGCTTCGACCCCTGCCATGGGCCAGTGACGTTTTACTTCATGGCTGCTCTGTCAGCTTGAGCCCCAAAACAGAATGATATGTAAACAGAGCCACGAAAGACGAGCGAAGGACATGCAATACAAGCAAGAAATAAAGCTTTTGTATTGCAAGCCATTGAGATTAAGGGGTTGTTTGTTATAGCAGCTTAATATAACCTACCCCGAATAATACACAGTACCCACTTGTGCTTATCATTGTGTTGGATGAAAAATCAACGTATACATACAACTAAAAGCCCCTGGCACCCACATATCGTTGCTTAATAGGAACTTCTTTTAAATAAGAGCTCTATGTCACAGAAGATTTCAAACATTCCCTAAGCAGCGGAACCCCCTTATGCAGAACACCAGCTATTAAACTGATACCAGCAGAACTGCGCTGGTTGAAAGAGTAGGGGCCAGGAAGTTGGCAGGTCTATCTCCCCAAAGACCATACTCAAGCCAGTGCCAGACATCTGGCCGGCACTCTGTGAATATTTGCTGAATAAATAAACAGATAGATTATTTCCTGCAGAATTCTTTGAAGACACTCTGGGGAACTCTATATAGGTCCATAGAACAGAGTTTAAGTTTTCCATAGTAACAGTATGGTCCTATGGGAGGTTTCAGATTTAGTTGTCAAATTTCTATATGTAGACTAAGAGAATAAGCATAGATGGTAAAAAATTCCTATTTTATTTCAGCCAATTGTTCCTACATCCTACTTTCCAATCACAGTTCTATCAGAGATGCCAATGACAGTTATTCAAATATTGAGGTGACAAAAGCATTTGCTTGGATTTTTCCATGACATCTGGTGGCTCAGACAGGAAAGAATGTGCGTGCAATGCGGGAGACCTAGGTTGGACCCTGGGTTGGGAAGATCCCCTGGAGAAGGGAATGGCTACCTATTCCAGTATTCTTGTCTGGAGAATTTCATGGATAGAGGAGCCTGGCGAGCTACAGTCCCTAGGGTCACAAAGAGTTGAACACGACTGAGTGACTAACACTTTCACTCACAGAAAAACTTGAGTCAACTCTTTGGCCAACCCAACAGTTTTGTTAAGAGTTGACATCTTTTCCATGATCCAGTCAACAGAAGAGATGCTAATAAATAGAGGGGAAGAAAACAAAAAAGATCTAATAATTCACTCATTGGGTTAGTTCAGTTCAGTTCAGTTCATTTCAGTCGCTCAGTCGTGTCTGACTCTTTGCGACCCCATGAATCGCAGCACACCAGGCCTCCCTGTTCATCACCAACTCCCGGAGCTCACTCAGATTCACATCCATCGAGTCAGCGATGCCATCCAGCCATCTCATCCTCGGTCGTCCCCTTCTCCTCCTGCCCCCAATCCCTCCCAGCATGTAATTAGTCCTAAAACAATAATTCAAGCCCCTGTTCTCAGACTGCTTGTTAGGGAAGATGCTAAAAACCTGGTAAGCTTAGAGAAACGGCTCAGCATTATACACTCAATGTAACAAAGATTCCTTTCCTTACCAAATCTCTCTCTTCTCATGAGTGTAGCCTGCTTGATGTAGGAGACCAATGCTCATTTTACTCCAGTAACAGTGTGTGCATGTGTTCACTTGGTCAGTTGTGCCTGACTTCTTGCAACCCCGTGGACTGTAACCCACCAGGCTCCCCTCTCCATGGGATTTTTAAAGGTGAGAATACTTGAGTGGGTTGCCATTTCCTCCTCCAGGGGATCTTCCCAACCCAAGGATCAAATCTGAGTCTCCTGCATCTCCTGCACTGGCAGGCGGATTCTTTATCACTGAGCCAACCTGGGAAGCCTGCCAGTAACAGTGATCTCCTAGTCAAAGACTTTTTAAAAAGAATCATGTGGTGAGGATGGGGGGTAAAGTCTACCAGCAAGATGATAGGCTAAGATAAGATAAACCACCCTCAACAAACTCTTAGACCTGCTGCCTAAAATATAGTTTCTAAAAATCCTTTTAAATGTTATACCTGAGCTCACAAAAAAGAAAGAAGAAATCCCAGGGCCATGTTAGAAGAGAGAACTGAAAAAAGTTATGCGAGTTGACACTGTAGATACGAGGTTGGCAAGGGGTGGGGTCGAGGGGGAGGTCTCCTCCAAATGACCAAATGACTTGAGTTTCAGTGTTTATGTGGGGATAGAAACTGAGGCCAGGGTGAGATGAAGAAGGAAGAGTCAAAAACCACACGGAGAGTGTACCTGTCAAATAGCAACAACCTCAGCAAAAGAGTAGACCAGGAACATTCATTCACCAGCACAGGCAGTAGTAGGGAAGAAAGCTCATCTGTTTTCTGCTCAGGCTCTGGGTAAAAAAATAAAAGGAAATCAAAACTTTAAGTCATTGCCTCATGTATCCGAGATTCTAATTTATACTAGTAGAGTCCAGAAAACATCAGACTGGAAATTAATATAAAAAGTGGTCCTGAACCAGGGAGGGGAAAAGCAGGGGAGAAGAAAATACAAGATGATTTCTCAGATTCTCTGCAAAGAGAGTCACACTAGACTGCCATAAAATAGAAGCCTTGCTAAGGCGAACTTGGGTATGTATTACATTATATAGTATATACACATTTATTCATATGGGGCTTTCCTGCTGGTTCAGATAGTAAAGAATCTGCCTGCAATGCAGGAGACCTGGGTTTGATCTCTGGGTTGGGGAGATCCCCTGGAGGAGGGCATGGCAACCCACTCGAGTGCTCTTGCCTGGACAATCCCATGGACAGAAGAGTCTGGAAGGCTAGAATCTGTCCAGAGTAGCCCTGTCTAAGGTTGCAAAGAGTTGGACATAACTGCCAACTAAGGTCCGTCTAGTCAAGGCTATGGTTTTTCCTGTGGTCATGTATGGATGTGAGAGTTGGACTGTGAAGAAGGCTGAGCACCGAAGAATTGAAGCTTTTGAACTGTGGTGTTGGAGAAGACTCTTGAGAGTCCCTTGGACTAAAAGGAGATCCAACCAGTCCATTCTGAAGGAGATCAGCCCTGGGATTTCTTTGGAAGGAATGACGCTAAAGCTGAAACTCCAATACTTTGGCCACCTCATGCGAAGAGTTGACTCATTGAAAAAGACTCTGATGCTGGGAGGGATTGGGGGCAGGAGGAGAAGGGGATGACCCAGGATGAGATGGCTGGATGGCATCACGGACTTGATGGACATTAGTCTGAGTGAACTCCGGGAGATGGTGATGGACAGGGAGGCCTGGCATGCTGCGATTCATGGGGTCGCAAAGAGTCGGACACAACTGAGCAACTGAACTAAACTGAACTGAAGCACCTTATCATGCATGCACGCATACATATATGCATGCATATGTATTTATGTAAACACACACCCACACCATCCACAGGGACCATTTGTTGTTCTGTCGCTCAGTCGTGTCTGACTCTTTTTGACCCCATGGACTGCGGCACACCAGACTTCCTTGTCCTTCACTATCTACTGGAGTTTTCTCAAATTCATGTCCACTGAGTCAACGATGCCATCTAACCATCTCATCCTCTGTCACCCCCTTCTCCTCCTGCCCTCAATCTTTCCCAGCAACAACAATCATAAGATAAAACAAATAAGAGGATTAGAGACCCTAAGATTTTAAAAATGAAGAATCTGGAAAATAGCACAAATTAAATATGCTAGAAATAAGTAAAGAATTAAATAGGGAACATGAAACTCTATAAAGTGAACAAACAGCCATAAATGACAACAAGGACAATAAAAAAATACAGAGATTCCAGACATGCAAAATATATTAAATGACATCATCAATAAGTAGAAAAGCAACAGATTAGACACAGCTAAAAGGAGAACTGGTGAAATGGAAGATAGATATGATGAAATTACTTAGGATGCAATATAGAAAAACAAGACAAAACATGATGCGGTCACTGTGGGACACAGTATGGAGGATCCTCAAAAAATTAAAGATAAAACTACTACATAATCCAGCAACTCAACTTCTGGGAATATATCCAAAGGAAATGAAAACATTAACTCCAAAGGACAGCTGCATCTCCACGTTCACAGCAGCATTATGTACAATAGCCAAGACGTGGAAACAACCTAAGTATCCAGCAACAGATGAATGGGAAAAAAAATTGGGTAAACTAATTATACATATCTATGTATAATGGAATATTAATTAGCCATAAAAATGAGAAAATCCTGCCACTTTAGATAACATGGATGAATCATGAAGGCATTATGCTGAGTGAAACAAGTCAGACAGAGAAAGACAAATATTGTATGATATCACTTACATATGAAATCTAATATTAAAAAATAAAACACATGGAAAAAGATATCAGACTTGTGGTTACCAGAGGAAGAAAGTGGGGGAAGGGGAAATTGAAGGAAAGTAGTCAAAAGGTACAAAGTTTAGTTACAGCACAAGTAAATGCTAGGAATGGAACAGATAGCATGAAGACTATAGCTAATATTGCTATATGATAAATAGGAAAGTTGTTAAGAGAGTAAATTCTGAGAGTTCTCATCTCAAAGAGAATTTTTTTTGTCCTCTTTATTTTTCTTGTTATTGTATCTATGAGAAAATGGATGTTAGTTAAATATATGATGGTAATCATTTCCCAATATATGTAAATCAATATATATAAACATTTAAATATCAATATATGTAAGTATTTACACAATATATGTAAACCATCATGCTGTACACCTTCACTTCAGTTCAGTTGCTCAGTCATGTCCAACTCTTTGCGACCCCATGGACTGCAGCACGCCAGGCCTCCCTGTCCATCACCAACTCCTAGAGCTTGCTCAAATTCATGTCCATAGAGCCAGTGATGCCATCCAACCATCTCATCCTCTGTCGTCCCCTTCTCCTCCTGCCTTCAATCTTTCCCAGCATCAGGGACTTTTCCAATGAGTCAGTTCTTCGCATCAGGTGGCCTAATTATTGGAGCTTCAGCTTCAGCATCAGTCCTTCCAATGAACACCCAGGACTGATCTCCTTTAGGATGGACTGGTTGGATCTCCTTGTAGTCCAAGGGACTCTCAAGAATCTTCTCCAATATCACAGTTCAAAAGCATCAGTTCTTTGGTGCTCAGCTTTCTTTTATAATCCAACTCTCACATCCATACATGACCACTGGAAAAACTATAGCTTTGACTAGACAGACCTTTGTGGGCAAAGTAATGTATCTACTTTTTAATATGCTGTCTAGGTTGGTCATAACTTTTCTTCCAAGGAGCAAGTGTTCTTTAACTTCATGGCTGCAGACACCATCTGCAGTGATTTTGGACCCCCCTGAAATAATCTCCCACTGTCTCCATTGTCTCCCCGTCTACTTGCCATGAAGTGATAGGACCAGATGCCATGAATCTTGAGCTTTAAGCCAACTTTTTCACTCTCCTCTTTCACTTTCATCAGGATGCTGTTTAGTTCTTCGCTTCTTGCCATAAGAGTGGTGTCATCTGCATATCTGAGGTTATTGATATTTATCCCGGCAATTTTGATTCCAGCTTGCGCTTCCTCCAGCTCAGCATTTCTCATGATGTACTCTGCATGGAAGTTAAATAAGCAGGGTGACAATATACAGCCTTGACGTCCTCCTTTCCCGATTTGGAACCAGTCTGTTGTTCCATGTCCAGTGCTAACTGTTGCTTCCTGACCTGCATACAGATTTCTCAAGAGGCAGGTCAAGTGGTCTGGTATTCCCATCTCTTTCCGAATTTTCCACAGCTTGTTGTGATCCACACAGTCAAAGTACACCTTAAACTTCCACAGTAATGTATATCAATTATGTCTCAGTGAAACTGGAGAAAGAAGTGAAAGAAAGAAAGAACAGCAGATGGAAGAGTGGTTAAGAGACTTTTAGGATAAAGTCAGGATATCTAATACAGCTCCTCAGAATTTCATGGAAAGAGGAAATATTGGAATGTAAAATCGATGAGAATTTCCTAGGACCTTTGTGTCTTAAATATGACACTAAAAGCGCAAGCAACTCAAGAAAAAATAGATACAATGGACTTCATCAAAAGTAAAATCTTTTATGCCTCAAAGAACACCATCAAGAATGTGAAAAGACAGGGTCTTCCCTGGTGGCTCAGCAGTAAAGAATCCACCTGCCAATGCAAGAGATGTTGGTTTGACCCCTGGTCAGGGAAGATCCCACATGCCACAGGGCAACTAAGCCCGTGTGCTCCTACTGCTGAGCCTGAACTCGAGAGTCCATGCTCTGCAACAACAGAAGCCGCTGCGCTGAAGCCCACACCCCACGACTAGAGTAGCCCCTCCTTGCTGCTGCTAGTGAAAAGCCTGTGTGGCAAGGAAGACCCAGCACAGCCAAAAACACAAATAAACAGAAAATTTTAAAAAAAAAGAATGAGAAAAGACAATCCACAGAATGGGAGAGAATTTTTGCAATTCATCTATCTGATAAGGGATTTGCACCTACAATATAAGAAACTCACAACTCACAAAATAAAAAGACAATTCAATTAAAAAATGGGCATATGATTTGAGTAGGTATTTCTCCAAAGAAAACATCAAAATGGACAATAACTATATAAAATGATGTTCAACAATGTTAGTCATTGTTAAGTTGCTTCAGTTGTATCTGACTCTTTGAGACCCCATGGACTGTAACCCAATAGGCTCTTCTGTCCATGGGATTTTTTCAGGCAAGAATACTGGAGTGAGTTGCCATGCCCTCATTCAGGGGATCTTCCCAACCCAGAGGGAAGATCTCTTATGTCTCCTGCACTGGCAGACAGGTACTTTACCACTAGGGCCACCTGGGAAGCCCACTACATATATATATATATATATATGTATATATATATATATATATATATATTTTTTTTTTTTTTTTTGCTGCATCGTGCAGTTTGTGGGATCTTACTTCCACTACCAGAGATTGAACCCAGGCCCTCGGCAGTGAAAGCACTGAGTTTTAACCACTGGCAATGCAAATCAAAATCACAAGCTACACCCACTGGTATGACTACAATAAAAAAGACAGACAATAACAAGTGTTGGTGAGGATGTGGAAAATGGAATCCTCATACATTGCTGGTGGGCACATAAAATGGTACTGCTACTTTGGAGAGCAGTTTGATGATTCCTCAAAATAAGCACAGAATTACCATATAATTTACTAATTCCTCTTCTTGGTATTCATCCAAAAAAACTGAAAACAGATGTTTCAAAAAAAAAGCCTTGTACATGAATATTCACAGCACTATTATTCATAATAATCAAAAAACTGAAATAACCAAAATGCTCATCCACTGATGAACAGATAAACAAAATGTAGCATATTCATACAATGGAATGCATTTTTGTCCATAAAAAAATATTAATACATGCTACAACCTGGATGAATGTTGAAAGTATTATTCTGTATGAAAGAAGCCAGTCACAAAAGACTATATAATCCATAATTTCATTTATATGAAATATCCAAAATAGGCAAATCCATAGAGAGAAATACAGTAGTGGTTGTCAGTGACATAGAGAAGGGAGGACTAGGGAGTGAGTGCTTAATGGGTGTGGCATTTCTTGGAATCACCAAAATGTTCTGAAATTACACAGTGGAAATGATTGCACAATTTAAAAATCTTTTTTAATTTTATAAAAATTGACCTAAAGTCACTGAATTGTACACTTTAAAAGGGTGAATTTCAGGATATGCTAATTATATCTAAATTTTTTACAGGTTAACTACTACAAACACAGAAATAGACAACCCTAAATATAGTAATGCTTTGATTGAAAAATGTTTGCCAAAAAAAGAAAGAGGTTATGAGTTAATCTTGATGTTTAAATGCACACCACAACTGCAGAGCTTCCAGTTCTCAACTCACACCGATACTGGTTTTCAAGGAGTAGTGATCAGGACTGCCGCTCTGTGGTGGTACTAAACTGGAAAGAAATTTTTCTTTTATTTTTGGCTGTGCTGGGTCTTTGCCGCTGCACGCAAAGTTTCTCTAGCTGTGGCCAGTGGGGGCTGGGTCTTTGCCGCTGCACGCAAAGTTTCTCTACCTGTGGCCACTGGCGGCTAGGTCTTTGCCGCTGCACGCAGTTTCTCTAGCTGTGGCCAGTGGGGGCTCCTCTCTAGTTGCAGTGTGAGAATTTCTCATTGTGGTGGCTTCTCTTGTAATTGCAGCTTCGGTAACTGCAGCTGGTGGAGGGCTCAGAAGTCTTGGCACGTGGGCTTAGTTGCCAGGAGGCATGTGGAACCTCCGCGGACCAGGAATCAAATTCGCGTCCACTGCATTGGCGGGCAGATTCTTCACCACTGGACCACTAGGGAAGTCCTGGAAAAAAATTACTGATTTCTAGGAGCTGAGGCAATGGTAAAGGAAAAGAGCCAGCCCAAAGTGCCTGACAGGGAGGGAAAAGGATGAAAAAAGACCCCAGGTTCACCCTTCTTCTGCCTTCTGGCCTCCTGCAGGGCGTTCCAGTGGCCAAACACAAACGGAATCCAGAGGTCAGGAAAGCCCACTGATGGACTCGGTACAGATCAACTTTCTAAGACACTGAGCAGTGTGGATGGCTGGAGGAGGTTAACTGGAGACCGGTGAAGAGTGCACAGTGCCCATTCTAACTTCGTTTAACATAAAATTCAAGTTGCCCGGTTTGGACCTGGTTCTCACCTCTTGGGTAGGGAAGGGCAGACCATCTTGATTTGCTATGACCTTAAGACTTTAAGCAAATCGAGTTACCTTTAGAAAAATAAGGCAACATTGTGACCAGACAGTGATATCTACCATGGAAATCATTTGAAACTTAAAAAAAAAAAAAAATAGATTTTAGTACTTTTGTAATCCCAAACAACTGGCTACAACACAAAAATGAAAATGAAATGGATTGTAAAACTAACTGGCACTTGATCACTGGGTCTTCCATATTTGTGAGAGGTGAAAAAATTCAGTGAAAGGTTAAAAATGAATCTCTGCAAGCAATGATACAGGAATTGCTTCCCTCATTGGCACAGCTCTGTGATAGCATCTGCAGGGGAGGAGCAGTGTCTGACAGCTCAAGTCTGGGTCACAGAGTTGTATTTCTTCATGCCATCCAAGGAACAGACTCCCAGGTTCCCTCTATCAAGCATTGGCTAAGAAAGTATGGCACATGGTGGTCAAAGTGAGACAGGCCTGGGACCTGGGACACTCTGCAGCAGCACCGCAGTGCTTGCACCTGGACACAGCTCTCCTTGAGCAACAAAACACACAGAAACTATACGGGACTAAAAATAACTGTGTGCGTGCGCCATTGGGGCAAATTCCGGACCAAAAAGACAAAAAAGGAAAAAAAAATCCAACTGCCATTTCTGAGGAGCCAGGAGCAAAAATGGAGTGTTGGGAGCAAATGTAGAGCATTGTGCCTGCCCCGCTGCACGCAACATCACAGAGAGAGAGGTGAGCAGACCACGTAAGCCACCCGTCCAGCCCAACCCCTGGACACACTCCAACCCTGCCCCATATACGATACAAGCTTGCCCCCACTCAGGGAGTCAGCAAGTAACGGAACCTGTTATTTATTCTCACTCCCCCTTGCTGCACAGGGGCCCCAATAAGTCTTGCCTGAATTTCCCTGTTTGGCCTCTAGTTAATTTCTATCAATCAGGGAAGACAAGAACCTTGGTCAGTATCAAAGATAAGTTGTCCAAGATGACTCAGCTGGTATGTGGTTGATCCAAAATCAATTCTTCACCATGCCGGACTACCTAGAGATAATCTCGTCAATAGGAAGCTCTAATGGCTAATGAGGCAACTAGGGACGAGAGAGAGGAGAGTTGCCCAATGTCACATAGCTAGTTACTGAGAAAGCCAGAATAAGCTGGTCTTCGGATTCCTCAACCAATGTATTTTCCATTACACAAGGGAGAATGGAGAGAATTTCATTATTTCACGATTGCCTGTTCTCCCCATCATGAAATGAAAGCAAAAGGGATGAGTGAGTAAGACACAGAAGAAAATGTAACTGAGCTCCATATTTTATCTAAATCCCTCTACTTTCTTTGGGGAGGCATGAGCAGACCTGACATGAATAGCTTTCCACGTGCTTCAAATACTGGAGGGCACCATGTAGAGCAGTAAGTGTATGCACCGTCAGAAGCTGTATGCAAATTTGGGCGTGGGGAAAACTCATTTGATTCTCCATCTGTCTCCCTGTTTAATTACTTAGCCATAAATTAACATTTTTTACTAGCTACATTCAGTGACTGTGGATCAATTCATTGATTTTAATGTCAAATATGGAATATTTTTGACTTTCAAGTATTTAGCCTTTTCATTCACGTTCACATTTGGAAATCTAAATGAACTATCAAAATCTCCCCAAATGCAATATTGGGATTTTTTTTTTTTTCCTATTTGTCTTCTCATTAAGGTATTTTCTAGTTTGAATAGTAAATGAGATGTTTTCTTGGAAATACTGCTGTTTCCCTTAAAGGGTAAGAAAGGAAAGTGTTTCTAACATTTAAAGGATATAATTAGGAAGGCTATCATGGATAGTGTGAACTCAGGGCCTTAAAGACACAAGAGTCTGTAACTCCGCTTGAATTTGTTTACAGCCTGACAAGGTGAGCACAGACTGCCTTCCCTACCTTATCAGACTTTCATCAACAGAAAAGGAATAGCACCTTCCAGCCCCCTCTCGTGCATGTTTTCTTAAAGAGGGCAACCTTCCAGCTTGTCTGTTGGTGAGATCATCCCTTATTTACTGTTCAATCACAATGAATCAAGCCATTATGTAAGCCCAACAGAGAAATAAAGAGGAAGAGATGACTTCTGGTATTAGAGCATCAGGATGAGAACAAGCCCATGTGAGTCAAAAAATGTTAAGGAAACATAATAAAATAACTATAAATATGTATATTCATGTACTGGGCATCCCTGGTGGCTCTGTCAGTAAAGAATCCATCTGCAATGCAGGAGACGTGGCTTCAATCAGTGGGTCCGGAAGATCCCCTGGTGGAGGTCATGGCAACCCACTCCAGTGTTCTTGCCTGGGAAATCCCATGGACAGAGCATCTTGGTAGGCTACAGTCCATGGGGTCACAGAGTTGGACACGACTTAGTGACTAAACCACCATCACATTTGCATGTACTAGTATACACTGTATTGATATCCTGCTCCTTCTTATTCCTTGCCCACAGAATCCGAGTTCTGTTTCGGAAGATAATGTACCCGGCTCTGAGAAATGGATCAGGATTGGTTGAAATCAGTCATAACAACCCTGCTCCCTAAATTCCCAGATCTCTTGCAACTACAGAGAGCCAGGCGATGCAGGTCTAGCTGACAAAACAGAATAGGAAGACTTCTGTGGGCTTCTAGAAAAGCTTCTGTCTCCTTGATAATAAGCTCTGAGCTGCCTCTCCCACCCTTTCCTGTTATGAATGTAGATGTGATATTTGGAGTGATGAAGCCATCTTGAGATTGCGAGTGAAAGGCGGAAAGAGCTGCCAAGATGCCAGCCCTGAAATCTTTGAATGCCTGAACTAATGCCAGGAACCACCTACCTTCGGACTTCTCATCGTAAGAGAAAAATAAATCTTTTGTTACGTGCAACTGAATGCATTCCTAACCAGTATGTACATACATTGCAAAATATAAGTACAAAAGTACTAAAATACATTCATAAAAGGGGGAGAGTTACTGGAAGGCCAAGAGTCTATTCAAAGTCTGCTATCCAATTAGCCTCAGAACGCCCAGCTGGTCCAGTTTCAGTGCCTCAGTTGGGTGCTGATTCATCAGCCCACTAAGACAGCGGGTTCTAAAGTATGGTCTCCAGGTTGGAACAGTGCAAGAGAAAGACGTGGCGGTGTTTTGAGTGACGCACTCAGACAGTCACTGAATGTTCTGACTGGCTACACTGTCCCAAACTCACCGTCTCACCATGGACAGAGTGCTGGGAAGTTGTTGAGCCCTCTGGCTAAGAAGTTCCAAGGTTAAACCCTCTGGAATCTGGGGAGAAGCTTCTCAGTAGTCCTAATAGTCCCAGGAAAAAGCCAGGGCTGGACCCAAGTGATCTACAAATTCAACACAATCCCTATCAAAACTCCAACCATCTTTCTTTTCAAAAAGAAAAAGATCATTCTCACATTTCTATGGAATCTCTGTGGGGTGTGGAATGGGGCTCTAAATGGTTAAAGCAATCTTGAAAAAGAATCAGGTCAGAGGACTCAACACTTCTGTTTCAAAACTTACTACAAAGACAAAGTAATCTAGTATCGGCATAAGACTAGACACAGAAACCAGTGGAAGAGAATTAAGAGTCCAGAAATAAACCCATATATATATATATGGGCCAGTTAACTCTAGACAAGGATTCCAAGACCATTCAATGGGAAAACAACAATCTCTTCAAAGGATGGTGCAGAGATAACTGGATTTTCATATGCAAAAGAAGAAAGCTGGGCACGAATCTCATACTATATGCAAAAGTTAACTCAAAACAAATGACCCAAATTAAATAGTTAAAACCATACAAGTCTTAAAAGAAAACATAGAGGTAAATCTTCATGACCTTCAGTTGGCGATTCTCAGATATAACACCATAGCAAAGGCCCCAAAAGAAAACATAGATTAAACTGAACTTGATTAAAATGAAAAAAATTTTTTCCATCAAAAAACAAAAAGACAACCACCTACAGAATGAGAGAAAAGATTTATCAATCATATATTTGATAGAAATTTAATATCCAGAATAGATAAAGAACTCCTACAACTCAACAACAACAAAAAAAGACAAATAACACAATTTTACAATGAGCGAAAGACTTGAATAGACATCTCTCTAAAGAAGACATATGAATGGCCAATAAACATATGAAGAGATGTTCAGCACCACTGATCATGAGGGAAATGTCAATGAAAAACACACTGAGACACCACTTCACACTTCATAGGATGACTGTAAGACAAAAACAAAAATTATCAAGTGTTAGTAAGAACCTGGAGAAATTGGAAGCCCCACACATCGATGCTGAAATGCACACCGGCGTGGCTACCCTGGAAAACAGTTTAGTATTTCCTCCAAAACTAAGCATAGAATTACCACATAACCCAGCAACTTCACTCTTGTACCCCTTAAAAATGAAAACAGGGATTCAAACAGATTCTTGTACACCCATCTTCACTACAGCAGTATTCACAATAGCCAAAAGGTGGAAATGACCCCAAGTGTCCATCAACAGATGAATAAATAAACAAAATCTGATCAATCCATGCAATGAAATATTATTGAGCCATTAAAAAAAAAATGAAGTTCCGACACATGCTACAACCCAGTTGAGCCTTGAAAACATTATGCTTAGGAAAATAAGCCAGACACTTGTACAAATATTGTATATGATTCCACTTTCACGATGTGCCTGACACACAGAGACAGAAGGTTGATTAGAGGTGAATGAGGGCTGTGGGGGGCAGAATGGACAGTTATTGCTTAAGGTACTGTTTCAAAACCTCAGGGGTCTCCCAGGTAAAAGCGGCCTCTGTACACACAAGACTGGGTGAGACCAAGGAAGAGGCAGACCGCTTGAGATCGGTAAGGGGCAGTTTTGATAAGCAAGGTTTTTCTTGGGCATCTACAAGATAAATAGATCTCTGCACCTGTCCACCAGACTCTTAAAAGTTTATACAGAGGCTTCATGGGCTGCAGTCACACATAAACCATCCAGATGGTCTCAACAACACATTGCTCTTCTAATTCTGTGTCCTTCAAAATCGTTCCCATGCTGGAAGCGGTGAACAGAATGTGCATTCCAAGGAGAGGGCAGAAGGCAAGGAGCCTCTAACTGCCGAGGTCCAGCTCACGGGGCAACAGGCGGGCACATCCTCTCAGTGACCTCCTCCAACAAATGGGTACGAAGTGTCTGTTTCAGGTGATGAAAATGTTTTGGAACCAGAGAGTAATTATTGTTACACAACACTGTGTATGTACTTAATGCCCACCTTAAAGTGGTTCAGTTCAGTTCAGTCACTCAGTCATGTCCGGCTCTTTGCAGCCCCACGGACTGCAGCACGCCAGGCCTCCCTGTCCATCACCAACTCCCGGAGTTTACCCAAACTCATGTCCCTTGAGTCAGTGATGCCATCCAACCATCTCATCCTCTGTTGTCCCCTTCTCCTCCTGCCTTCAATCTTTCCCAGCATCAGAGTCTTTTCAAATGAGTTAGCTCCTCACATCAGATGGCCAAAGTATCATAAAATGGCGAATTTTATCTTATCTATATTTTTCCACAATTCTTAAAGATTAAGTTGAAAAAGCCAAAGCTGGGCCCCAGAGCCCTGGTGAAAGGAGTCGTAGTCATCTTGCTCTTGGTTATGGAGAACCCAGACGCCTGGCCAAAAGCCCCAGAATACCTGCTCAGTCACCAAGAATTGAATGTTTCAAGGTCACCTGAAGCTGGTTTTTTCCTCCCCCTTTTAATTAGTGATCACAGTGAGTTGTAACAGATATTTTTGCCATGGCTTTTCTTTGAGAGATAATCTACTGACCACAGTCTCAGAAGCACATACAGCACCATCCTTTGACCTGAACATAGATTCCTGTTTCCTTCCTTACAATCTTCCCTGCATCAGGGTCTTTTCCAATGAGTCAATTCTTCGCGTCAGGTGGCCAAAGTATTGGAGCTTCAGCATCAGCATCAGTCCTTCCAATGAACATTCAGGATTGATGTCCTTTAGGATGGACTGGTTGGATGTCCTTGCAGTCCAAGGGACTCTCAAGAGTCTTCTCCAACAACACAGCTCAAAATTATCAATTCTTTGGCACTCAGCTTTCTATATAGTCCAACTCTCACATCCATACATGACCACTGGAAAAACCATAGCCTTGACTAGACGGACTTTTGTTGGCAAAGTAATGTATCTACTTTTTAATATGCTGTCTAGGTTGGTTATAATTTTTCTTCCAAGGAGCAAGCATCTTTTAATTTCATGCCTGCAGTCACCATCTGCAGTGATTTTGGAGCCCCCCTAAAAACAGTCTCTCACTGTTTCCATTGTTTCCCCATCTATTTGCCATGAAGTGATGGGACCAGATGCCATGATCTTAGTTTTCTGAATGTTGAGTTTTAAGCTAACTTTTTTACTCTCCTCTTTCACTTTCATCAAGAAGCTCTTTTGTTGTTCTTCACTTTCTGCCCTTAGTATGGAATCATCTGCATATCTGAGGTTATTGATATTTCTCCCAGCAATCTTGATTCCAGCTTGTGCTTCATCCAGCCCAGCATTTCTCATGATGTACTCTGCATATACGGAGAAAGCAATGGCACCCCACTCCAATACTCTTGCCTGGAAAATCCTATGGACGGAGGAGCCTGGAAGGCTGCAGTCCATGGGGTCACGAAGAGTCAGATACGACCGAGCGACTTCACTTTCATGCATTGGAGACGGAAATGGCAACCCACTCCAGTGTTCTTGCCTGGAGAATCCCAGGGACAGGGGAGCCTGGTGGGCTGCCGTCTATGGGGTTGCAGAGAGTTGGACATGACTGAAGTGACTTAGCAGCAGCAGCAGCACTCTGCATATAAGTAAAATAGGCTCGGTGACAATATACAGCCTTGATGTACTCCTTTCCCAATTTGGAACCAGTCTGTTGTTCCAGGTCCAGTTCTAACTGTTGCTTCTAGCCACCGGACCACCAGGGAAATCCTGATCTCTTCCTTTTTTAGCCTTGGTTTGTGTTTTGATGTTTTGTAATACTAATATTAGTATAGTAACACACATCTATTATTGACAAAAATAGATATACACATATATCAGAGGGGCGTACTTACCATCTTTCTTTATTGATAAACATATTTGCTCAAAGAAAAGGTAGGACACCAGAGATTTAGGACCTTTTGGGGGAAGATTTGTTGCTCATCCCTTCCAAGCTGTAATTTGCTATGGACAGGTATTTTGTGATTCCATTCATATGAGGACTCTAGAATAGGCAACTTCACAGAAAGTGCATTTTGTGCTGCTTCCAGCCTGCTAACTCAGTCCACTTTCCATGCTGGTCCTTGGGCTGGGTTTCTTCTTTATCCACAAATGACTAATGGCACAGACCAGTTTGCAAAACAGAATTTCTGAGGGTTTGAGGGCAATAGGAGGGGATTAATACCCATAATCGTAAGCAACTTAAAATTAAATATTTGACATTAATCTTCTGGAATGTTCCTTGTTTATTCTCACCACTGGGAACTTTGCTCCACCCATCTGGCCCTAGCCTCTTATCAAGTGGCTGGGCCCATCCTCCCAGGAGAAAAGCCTTTTCCATCTTTCTAGAACCTCCTCCCTTATAGGCTTCCAATAATTTCCAGGCCCCTGACACTTGATTACACCTAACAAGGCAGCTCCATCACTGCTCACCTCTTCTCTTCCAGACTATGCAAAGACTTTACCAAGGACACCCTCACTCTGCCTATGAGAGCAGTTGTTTTCTTAGGCAGACTCTGCAGTCTTCCCAAAAGGGGATTCCCAAGCGTGAGCCACAAACGTCCGAATCACATAAGCAGTTATTTAAAATGCAGATTCCCAGTCAAGAAGCCAATGCCACTGAATCCAGTGGTTGGTGGGGGTGGCCTGGAAAGCTGCTGCCCCGTGATTCTGGTGCACAATGAGTTTTGAGAACCACTGGCCTCTCAAGTAGATGATTCAACCTGCAGATACCTGAACAACACGGGGGTTGGGGGACCCACCTTCCGTTTATAACCAGACCTCCATATATGTGAAGAGGAACTAAAGAGCCTGCTGATGAAAGTGAAAGAGGAGAGTGAAAAACTCAGCATTCAAAAAAAGAAGATCATGGCATCCGATTCCGTCATTTCAAGGCAAATCGATGGGGAAACAGTGGAAATAGTGACAGATTTTATTTTAGGGGGCTCCAAAATCAGTGCAGATGGTGACTGCAGCCATGAAATCAAAAGACGCATGCTCCTTGAAAGAAAAGCTGTGACCAACCTGGACAGCATATTAAAAAGCAGAGATGTTACTTTGCCAACAAAAGTCTGTATAGTCAAAGCTATAGTTTCTCCAGTAGTCACGTAAGGATGTGAGAGTTGGACTATAAAGAAAGCTGAGTGCCAAAGAATTGGTGATTTTGAACTGTGGCACTGGAGAATATTCCTGAGAGTCCCTTGGACTGCAAGGAGGTCAAACAAGTCCATCCTAAAGGAAATAAGTCCTGAATATTCATTGGAAGGACTGATGCTGAAGCTGAAGCTCCAATCCTTCGGCCGCCTGATGCGAAGAACTGACTCTGGCAAAGACCCTGATGCTGGGAAAGAATCAAGGCAGGAGGAGAAGGGGACAACAGAGGATGAGATGGTTGGATGGCATCTCCAACTCTATGGACATGAGTTTGAGCAAGCTCCGGGAGTTGGTGATGGACAGGGAAGCCTGGCATGCTGCAGTCCATGGGGTCGCAATGAGTCGGACACAACTGAGTGACTGTACTGAATTGAACATATATGCGGGCTTCCCCGGTGGCTCAGATAGTAAAGAATCTGCCTGCCATGCAGGAGATCCGAGTTCAATCCCTAGGTCAGGAAAATCCCCTGGAGAAGGGCATGGCAACCCACTCCAGTATTCTTGCCTGGAGAATTCCATGGAAAGAGGAGTTACAGTTCCTGGTGAGCTACAGTCCATGGGGTCAAGAAGAATCGGACACCATTGAGAGACCAACATCTTCATTTTCACTCCATATACATGATTCTTTTTATCCATGGTTCAACCAACCAGTGGGTCGTGTTGTACTACTGGAAAAGAAAAGCCCTGTTTAAGTGGACCTGCTCAGTTCAAACTCCTGTTGTTCGAGGGTCAACTGTATTTGCTCTTTCTGTTAGAGCTGACTTACTACTGAATGTATTAAGACAAAGTTATCTTTTGCCCTGTTACCCATCCCACACCTGTGTTCAGACTACTTCTCCAAACTGTACCTGGGATAAGTATTTAAATGTGACCCTCCAGGTATATGGACCCAGTTCATATGAACACTGTTTACAGGGGCCCGTGAAAAGATTAGCAAACAGCATCACTCGCTCTGAGAATACAGCCCCACACAAGGGTGAGGCACTTGCCAAGGAGATGTAGGCTGTGTTTCAGCTGGGAACTCTTTTTTTTTTAAGAATATAATTGCTTTATAGTGTTGTGTTAATTTTGCTGTACTACGATGTGAATTAGCTATATGTGTACATATACCTGCTGCCCCTTGAGTCTCCCTCCCACCCGTCCCCCATCCCAGCCCTCTAGGTCTTCACAGAGCACTGAGCTGAGCTCCATGTTCAGCTGGGAACTCTTATCAGAAAGCAATTTGCACACCCCTACTTTGGTATAAACCCACCAACATAATAATTATCTTAGCTCTGCCTCTCTCAGATTTGGGCTCCCTGGAGTAAAGTGGGCAGGAGCTAGCGCCTAAGCTTCCTGGTACCAGCACAGCAAACAGCTGAAGCATCTGCAAGCAAGCTGTTATGAAAGGCTTGTCTTCTTGATGACTGTTAAAGAGTAAATTGTTCTGACACTTGTTAAAATGGCAAGGAAGACTTTATTTGGGGTTATTGCAATGGGTGTCAGGACTGTCTCAACAAGGGAAAGAGACTGGGCCCACCTCTGAATGCAAAGATGGGTTGGAACTTACAGGCAAGGTGCAGGGTGAGGGGGCCAGCGGATGGGGAATTACTAAAGGAGACTTCAGTAGGATGTCTTAGGACTTCCTTGGTGGTCCAGTGGCTAAAACTTCTCACTGTCAATGCAGGGGACCTGGGTTCGATCCCAGATCAGGGAACTAGATCCCCCATACCACAACTAAAAGTTTGCACACTGCGGCTAAGAGCCAGCACAGCCAAAATAATTTTTCAAATAAAATAAAACCAGTTGCCTAAAAAAAAAGAGTAGGGGATTCTTGCTGAAGGCAGACAAGATGAGCAGGTATCAAGTGTTGGGGTGAAGAATCTGATCACAGATAGAGGGAGGGGCCAGATATTGGTGGGGGGGGGGGGGGTTCTCTTTAAATTACCGTAGCAGGATTCTTGCTACATCTAGGCTATGCAGACCTGGAAAAGGAGAGAGGCCAAGGTGGAGGCCCAGCTGAGAAAGCTCAGAGAAGCCCGACTAAAGTTTGGTCAAAGAGAGAAGCTTTGTCACTACTCAACAGAATCATCGTTTGTCTCCCTGATTACTCCACGGTGTCATTCTGGTCTGAAACACAGCCAGGGGCTACTAAGTTATGCTGGGAGGGATGGTCCTTCACCAGAGGGCCCCAGGAGATGGCTTCCCAAGACCTCTAGGCTACCTCTAATATTGTGGTTGTCACTATTCTTCTCATTCTGTTAGCTGCCATTTTTGCTCTTGTCATCACACTTGCCTCGCCAACTTGCTGCTTCCAGTCTTCTGTAAACTAGAGAGCCAGGCTGCCAGCTTTGTGTGAAATGTTTCTAATTACAATGGTGAGAACAGAATGCTAGGATTCCGGTTGCTTGTTCTGGGAGACCTCTGGTCAAAATCCCCTTTTGAAACCTGGCATTACTCATCTTCACCATTTATGATTTTTCTCCCTCCTTCTGGGAGAAAAAAGATTAATATACTTACGTGTTGTATTAGAGATATAAAAGTTGGGTGTATCTCCTTCAGAGTTGTAAATTTCACAGCATGGCAACAAATTAAACACATGGATGATCTCAAATCTTTTGCAAGAAATCTATTCCAAAGAATGGAAAGAGGCAGGCCCATTAGGCCTGCCCAACTCAGGCAATGGAGATGTGATTGGATGCTGTTGCTGTCAGTCACATTTGCCCCAAGAAAGTCTACAAAAGGTCCCACAGTTTCCCCTTCCAAGCAGACCTCAGTTTCTGGATGCTCTGCTAGCAGGGCGATCCTGGTTTGCTCATACCCCTGCAAACAGAAGTCCGCTTGATTATCTCTAAAAGATATATTATATTTTTTAATAGAAAATAAGGGGGTGGGAGTTCCCTTGTGGTCTAGTGGTTAGGTTTCCAGGTTTTCACTGCTGTAGGCCAGGGTTCAATCCCTGGTGGAGGAAGAGATTCAGCAAGCCATGTGGAGCAACTAAAAAAATTAAATGTTTTTAAAAAAATTTTCAGGGGAAAGCAAAATGACTCTTTGAGGATTCTAGGTGTCCTGAAGCATTGATTGACCTCACGACCTCATTGATTTGAATAAGGCTCAAATCAAAAGAGAGAATTTACTCTTGATTTTGGCTAGCAAATGCAGTGCTTTTTTAATGTTTTAAAGTAAAACTTTTTTCCCCAACTATTAGGGCCAAAAATAAGAAGGGAGAGATGGAATGAGGACCAGAGGAGCTTTCCTGTGAACACAGTTGGTAAACTTTCGGGGATGGATTTTGTGAGATTGAAGCTTACCGACTTGTGAAGTGAGTCCAGCTCCCTGCCAGGCTTCTGGGTTGATTACAAATGGTTGAGCTCACCAGGTACTGAGTTGTTCCCTTTTCTGTTTTTCAGTTGCTAAGTTAGATCCGACTCTTCACCACCCCATGGACTGTAGCCCGCCAGGCTCCTGTATCCATGGGATTTTCCAGGCCAGAATACTGGAGTGGGTTTCCATTTCCTTCTCTGGGGATCTTCCTGACACAGGGATCGAACGCCTGTTTCCTGCAGCTACTGTATTAGCAGGTGGATTCTTTACCAGTGAGCCACCTGGGAAGCTCAGTTGCTCTGTTGAGGGGGAAAAAATTCAGTATAAATAATTTGCACTTAAAGAGTGTTGCATTGTTCTAAACACATTCTTTTGCCATGGTAAAATTCCAGGTAAGAGTAGATTTTCCACTGCCAAGCCAGGGGCTTCTCTTTGTTGCTGGTAGGGCCCCAGGCAGCCTTTGCTGGCTCAGGTAGTGGTCTGTGCCCCGTTGTCAGCGCCCTCACCTGGATGGCCACAGATGGCCTCCATAGCTGACTCCCTGACTATGGAAATGAAGCCTCACTCTAACTCAGCATTCTTCAATAATTTTAGGCTATAAATCCATATTCAGAGCGTAATTGTGTAAGTGTGAGATGAAATTAAAATCCCACAAAATAATACTTAACACTTCTGCTATTTTTGCTAGGGCTGCCATAACAAAATTCCACAAACTGGATGATATAAACAACAGTTTATTTTCTCACAGTTCTGAAGCCTGGAAGTTAAGATCAAGATGTGGACAGGTTGGTTTCTTCTGAGGCCTTTCTCCTGGCTTGCACGTGACTGCCTTCTAGCTGGTTCCTCACGTGGTCTTCCCTCTGTATGTCTGTGTCCTAATCTCCTTCTTATAGGTATACCTGCATATTGGTTTTGGACACAATCTAATGGTCTCATGTTAACTTAATTACTGCTTTAAAGACTCCATCTCCAGGACTTCCCTAGTGATTAAGGCTCTGAACCTCTACTGTTGGGGCATAGGTTTGATCTCTGGTCTAGAAGCTAAGATCCCACATGCTGCATAGCTGGAAAAAAAGAAAAGACTCTGTTTTTCCAGTGATGATGTACAGATGTGAGAGTTGGACCCTAAAGAAGGTTGAGCATGAAGAATTGATGCTTTTGAACTGTGGTGTTGGAGAAGACTCTTGAGAGTCCCTGGGCTACAAGGAGATCCAACCAGTCCATCCTAAAGGAAATCAGTCCTGGGTGTTCATTGGAAGGACTGATGCTGAAGCTGAAGCTCCAATACTTGGCCACCTGATGCATAGAGCCAGCTCATTGAAAAAGACCCTGATGCTGGAAAACATTGAAGGCAAAAGGAGAAGGGGGCGACAGAAGATGAGATGGTTGGATGGCATCATCAACTCAACGGACATAAATTTGAGCAAACTCTGGAAGATAGCGAAGGACAGTGAAGCCTGGCGTGCTGTAATCCATGGGATCACAAAGAGCTGGACACAGCTTAGGGACTGCACAACAACAATAACAATCTCTGAATATAGTCACTTTGTGAGGTTCAGTTCAGTTTTCAGTTCAGTCGCTCAGTCATGTCCGACCCTTTGCGAGCCCATGAATCGCAGCACACCAGGCCTCCCTGTCCTTCACCAATCCCAGAGTTCACTCAGACTCACATCTATCGAGTCCGTGATGCCATCCAGCCATCTCATCCTCCGTCGTCCCCTTCTCCTCCTGCCCCCAATCCCTCCCAGCATCAGAGTCTTCTCCAATGAGTCACTCTTTGCATGAGATGGCCAAAGTACTGGAGTTTCAGCTTCAGCATCATTTCCTCCAAAGAAATCCCAGGGCTGATCTCCTTCAGAATGGACTGATTGCATCTCCTTGCAGTCCAAGGGACTCTCAACAGTCTTCTCCAACACCACAGTTCAAAAGCATCAATTCTTCGGCGCTCAGCCTTCTTCACAGTCCAACTCTCACATCCATACATGACCACAGGAAAAACCATAGCCTTGACTAGGTGGACATTAGTCGGCAAAGTAATATCTCTGCTTTTGAATATGCTATCTAGGTTGGTCATAACTTTTCTTCCAAGGAGTAAGCGTCTTTTAATTTCATGGCTGCAGTCACTATCTGCAGTGATTTTGGAGCCCAAAAAAATAAAGTCTGACACTGTTTCCACTGTTTCCCCATCTATTTCCCATGAAGTGCTGGGACCAGATGCCATGATCTTCGTTTTCTGAATGTTGAGCTTTAAGCCAACTTTTTCACTCTCCTCTTTCACTTTCATCAAGAGGCTTTTTAGCTCCTCTTCACTTTCTGCCATAAGGGTGGTGTCATCTGCATATCTGAGGTTATGATATTTCTCCCGGCAATCTTGATTCCAGCTTGTGCTTCTTCCAGCCCAGTGTTTCTCATCATCTACTCTGCATAGAAGTTAAATAAGCAGGGTGACAATATACAGCCTTGATGTACTCCTTTTCCCATTTGGAACCAGTCTGTTGTTCCATGTCCAGTTCTAACTGTTGCTTCCTGACCTGCATACAGATTTCTCAAGAGGCAGGTCAGGTGGTCTGGTATTCCCATCTCTTTCAGAATTTTCCACAGTTTATTGTGATCCACACAGTCAAAGGCTTTGGCATAGTCAAGAAAGCAGAAATAGATGCTTTTCTGGAACTTTCTTGCTTTTTCAGTGATCCAGGGGATGTTGGCAATTTGATCTCTGGTTCCTCTGCCTTTTCTAAAACCAACTTGAACATCAGGAAGTTCATGGTTCACGTATTGCTGAATCCTGGCTTGGAGAATTTTGAGCATTACTTTACTAGCATGTGAGATGAGTGCAATTGTGCAGTAGTTTGAGCATTCTTTGTCATTATCTTTCTTTGGGATTGGAATGAAAACGGACCTTGTCCAGTCCTGTGGCCACTGATGAGTTTTCCAAATTTGCTGGCATATTGAATGCAGCACTTTCACAGCATCATCTTTCAGGATTTGAAACAGCTCAACTGGAATTCCATCACCTCCACTAGCTTTGTTTGTAGTGATGCTTTCTAAGGCCCACTTGACTTCACATTCCAGGATGTCTGGCTCTAGATGAGTGATCACACCATCGTGATTATCCAGGTCGTGAAGATCTTTTTTGTACAGTCCTTCTGTGTATTCTTGCCACCTCTTCTTAATATCTTCTGCTTCTGTTACGTCCATACCATTTCTGTCCTTTATCAAGCCTGTCTTCGCATGAAATGTTCCCTTGGTATCTCTAATTTTCTTGAAGAGATCTCTAGTCTTTCCCATTCTGTTGTTTTCCTCTATTTCTTTGCATTGATCACTGAAGAAGGCTTTCTTATCTCTTCTTGCTATTCTTTGGAACTCTGTATTCAGATGCTTATATCTTTCCTTTTCTCCTTTGCTTTTTGCCTCTCTTCTTTTCACAGCTATTTGTAAGGCCTCCCCAGACAGCCATTTTGCTTTTTTGCATTTCTTTTCCATGGGGATGGTCTTGATCCCTGTCTCCTATACAATGTCACGAACCTAAGTCCATAGTTCATCAGGCACTCTATCTATCAGATCTAGGCCCTTAAATCTATTTCTCACTTCCACTGTATAATCATAAGGGATTTGATTTAGGTCATACCTGAATGGTCTAGCGGTTTTCCCTACTTTCTTCAATTTAAGTCTGAATTTGGCAATAAGGAGTTCATGATCTGAGCCACAGTCAGCTCCTGGTCTTGTTTTTGTTGACTGTATAGAGCTTCTCCATCTTCGGCTGCAGAGAATATAATCAATCTGATTTTGATGTTGACTATCTGGTGATGTCCATGTGTAGAGTCTTCTCTTGCGTTGTTGGAAGAGGGTGTTTGCTATGACCTGTGCATTTTCTTGGCAAAACTCTATTAGTCTTTGCCCTGCTTCATTCCGCATTCCAAGGCCAAATTTTAGAACTTCCACACATGAACTTTGAAGGGAAACAGTTCCCTCATAACACTCTCCGCATGCATCCAGTGCTGTCAATTATGTTCTATTCTGTTCTGTGTTCCAAAAATACATAGTGAGATGCTCTAAAATTTGATTTCATGACCCACTAATGAGACACAAGCCAGATTTTGAAAAACACCATTTAACACATTGGCGTTACTCTGTGGGCTGATGACTGGCAAATAAAACCTTGAAAAGGAATCAGAACACATAAACCCTCAGATCCTAATGGAGATCCCTTGCCTGTCCTCAGGGAGCAGTGAAAAGAACAAATGCTTTGGGTAAGTCACCCCCAAATAGAAATCCCAGCTTTATCACTCACCGTGCAGACTTCATCCAACCAGAGGGACCACTGAAACATTCAGGCTTCCTTTCTTTCCAATTTCATGAGTCCAAGATGGTGAACTCTGAGATCCTGATTCCAGAATTAAATGTTGGTCCTGCTATATCCTTTGATCTCCCCGGAAACAATCACACAGATTATCAGCAGAATGGGGCAGTACTTCATCAAGGGAAATTGTATTCCTCATCCACAAAAATTCTCCCATAAATCAGAAACTTTGTTTTCTTCAGGTCTCCTTTATAGCTATTCCTCTGCCCCATGCCTCAGAGAATTTGGTTTCCTGTTATCTAAAGGAGTTCCTATAATTAGTCTTTCTAATTTGAATTATTTTTTAAAAGGATTGTTAACATCTTTACCTTTTTTTCAATTTAATTCCCAGTGAATTAATTCTAAGTGAATTTCTTTTGTGCATAATTAGGTTTTTTCTTTTGAAAAAAAAGCCTTTAGGTATTAAAAAAAGATGAGCTGGTTATTAAATATGAATTTAAATTCTTGCCACCTACATCTCAATCTTCAGTGAAGTTTCTTGGGCCCTCCTCAACATCAAATAATCCTGCTCTCCAAGAAAGGCGGACCGGTGCGATGCATGAAGATGAAGCTGTGATATATTCCTGGGAGAAGTTAGGTGCACAGGATAGACCTGAACTGGAAACCTGCAGGTTAAGAGAAAAGGGCAATTCAGAGACAAGAACCCAGAAAAAGCAATGTACACAAGAGAACCTAAAGGAAGCTCTCATCTGGACAGAAAAGAAATATGGACTCCGTGGCACCCTGAGCTGCTAGGACAGCAGATGCTTTCACCAAAGCCCACATTGGAGCATTTTCCACTTTCTGGCTGAGGAAGTGAGGTGAAAGGTGCATTTGAGGAGAAGATGATGCCAGCACCATTTTTAAGAACAGAAAGGCTACCTGTGGCAACTACGATAGAAAGCGTTTCTTAGCCACCTTTTGATTATATGTACCGTCCTTCTTCTCCATCTTCACCCACTTCTTTTCTCTACGGTTCCACTCCATTCTCTCATTCCACTACCCAATTTCCAAAATTTTCTTTTCTTTCTCTCTTAAGTTTTCCATTTCCTTCTCCTTTTTAAAGGCATCTTTAAGCATTGCTACACGCCACCTAAGCCCTTAACCTTCATTCATACAGTTCTGCCCCATGATGTGGAATTGAAGGCATCAGAGGTGCTTGACTTGGATTCCAGATTTTGTGGTACACACACTGCTGTGCTATGCTACACATTGGTCCCTACTGTCTAAGAGCTTACATCTATAATAGACAATATGTAATGGTCAGCTTTTGCTGAGTAACAAACAATCCCCCAAACTTCAGAGGCTTCTAGCATCAAACCTTGATTTCTCACTCCTCTTATAGGAGGCCTACAGGTCAGCAGTGCCCTTGCTCCAGGTGGCAGGATGACTTCAGGTCAGCTTCACGTTCCATCTTGCTCTGGGACCCAGAAAGGAGGAACAGCCCCATGCCTCATGCAGTTCTCTTGCAGAGGGCAGGAACACAAGCTGCCAAGCCAAACCACATAACTGCACCTAAAGCTTCTGGTCTGAAGTGGCCTCAATTGTGTTCGCTCACATTCCATTAGCTATAACAAGTTGTACGGCTGAGTCTTTCAGTATGTTCCACCTCCAGGGAGGGAACAAATAGTTGTCACCAAAACTAAACCTACAAGTGTGTGGACATATGAACAAGCAGAAGATTGGTACCATGCAAGAGCAGACATCCAGTAGCTGACGATTAATGAATCAGTATTTTCACCAACCTGGGTAACTGTCTTCAAAATTAAGGTGTTATGTTCTGGGTAAAAAAAAGAGAGAGATTAATTGTGGTTATTATAAAAAGTTTGGAAAGTATGGAAGTAAAAGAATAAGCAGTATAGAAAAACTATAATTACCCAGACACAATTTTAGTGCATCTCCTTCAGGAATTTTATCTAGAAGTGGGTGTGAGGGAGAGAGGACAGTTAAACTGTGATTAAACTTTAGAGTGGGCTTCCCTTGTGGCTCAGCTGGTAAATGATCTGCAATGTGAGAGACCTGGGTTCGATCCCTGGGTTGGGAAGATCCCCTGGAGAAAGGAAAGGCTACCCACTCCAGTATTCAGGCCTGGAGAATTCCATGGACAGTATAGTTCATGGGGTCGCCAAGAGTCGGACACAACTGAGCAACTTTAGAGTATATCTCACTTTCTTTATTAATACCGTGTGCCTTTCCTCATATCAGTAAAAATCTATCATAAATCTCATACTAAATAAATGTGCTATTTTTATAATGTAGAAACAGTTTGGGCTTCCCAGATGGCACCAGTGGTAAAGAACTCACCTGCCAATGCAGGAGTCATAAGAGGCTCAGGCTTGATCCCTGGGTCGGGAAGATCCCCTGGAAGAGGGCATGGCACCCCACTCCAGTACTCTAGCCTGGAGAATCCCATGGACAGAGGAGTCTGGTGGGCTACAGTCCATGGGGTCACAAAGAGTCAGACACGCCTGAGCACACATGCAATGACTAACTATATTGAGCATTTTTTCCAAGTGTTTATTTTCCACCCATTGATCTTTTGGGTGAAGTATCTGGTCACAGTTTTTGCCCACCCAAAAATGGTTTGCTTTCTTATTAATGAGTCTTGAGCTTTCTTTATATATTCTGTATACAAGTTCTTTATCAGAAATATGATTTGAAAACATTGTCTCCCCAGTTGTGAGTTGTTTTTTCATTCTCTTACAGCGACTTCTGAAGAACAAAAAATTAGTAACTTTTTAAAAATTGAGAGACTTCCCTGATGGTCCAGTGGTTAAGACTCCACGTCTCCAGTGCAGGGGGCCCAGATTTGATCCCCGGTCAGGGAACTAATATCCCACACGTGTGAGGTGCAACAAGTGTGAGGTGAGTCCTCCTGTGGTTTCGATTTGCCCTCCCCTGATGATTAGTAACATTCAGATTTTTTTTTTCATCCACCTGTTGCCCATTTGTTTGTCTTCTTTGGAAAAATGTGTATTCAAACCCTTGTTTCATCAGGTTATTAATGTTTTCAGTGTTGAGTTATAGAAGTTCCTTATACATTTTGGAGATTATCCACATAGAAGATATGTGCTTTGCAAACATTTTCTCCAACTCCATCTGTTGCCTTTTACTTTGTGATTGCTCCTTTTGCTGGGAAGAACCTTTTTAGCTTAATATAGTCTTGTCTGGTTTGGGTTTTATTGTCTGTGCTTTTGATACCATTTTCATAAAATCATTGTCAAGATTTATATTATGATGCTTATTCCTTATGTTTCTTCTAGGAGTTGCAAAGCTTTCGATCTTATGGTTAAGTGTTTCATCCTAGTTGATTTTCTTACATTACGTGTGAGTACATTTTCTTTCATTTGCCTGTGGATATCGTTATTCCAATGATGCTGAAAAAACTAAAACATTCTTAATTTTGATGAAGTCTGACTTAATAATTTTTCTTTCATGGATCATATATTAGGTGTTTTGTTCTTTTTTATTCTACATTATATAATACTTTCTTATTCTGTGAATTTTTATTTACTTTATTTTGTTTTATGATTAATTTGATAATGTAAATTACTTTGTTGATGTTCAGTGTGCGCTGTTAAATCAGCTTTGCATTCCTTGTAAATCCCATTTAGTCACAATATATTATTCCTTTTACGTATTGTTGAATTCAATTTGCTAAAACTTTTTCCTATTTTCGTTTTTACTGACATACAGACAATTTACAATATTACATTAGTTTCAAAGTGTACAATATAGTGATTCAAAAATTTTATATAGGTTATATTCCTTTTAAAGTTATTATAAAGTATTGGCTATATTCCCTGTGTTGTACAATATATCCTTGTAGCTTATTTGTTTTATGATAGTACTTTGTAGTTCTTAAACCCCTACCCCTATCTTGCCCCTCCCCACTTCCAGCTCCCCACTGGCAACTACTAGTTTGTTCTTTATATCTGTGAATCTGTTTCTTTTTTGTTACATTCACAATTTGCTTTATATTTTACATTCCACATATGAGTGATACCATACAGTGCTTGTCTTTCTCTCTCTGACATTTCACTTAGTGTGGCACCCTCCAAGTCCATCCCTGTAGCTGCAAACAGCATTATTTCATTCTTTTTATCCCATCGTATATCTGTACCACATCCTCTTTAACCATTCATCTGCTGATGAACACTGTGGCTGCTACCATATCTGGGCAATTGTAAGAATGCTTCTGTGGACGTTGGGATGTGTGTATCTTTTGAAATGAGTGTTTTCAAGGTTTTGGTTTTTGTTTTTAGATATATGCCCAGGAGTGGAATTGCTGGGTCATTTGGTAGTTCTTTTTTTAGTTTTTTGAGAAACTTTCATATTGTTTTCCACAGTGGCTATACCAATTTAATTCCCATGAACAGTGTATGAGCGTTCCCTGCGGGAAAGTTTTAAACTGGATATTAAATTTCATTAATAGACATAGTGCTATTTACATTACCTACTTCTTCCTGGATGAACTTCAGTATTTACCAATGGTGTCCTTTTCATCGAATTTATCAAATATATGGACATAAAATTATTCATAATGTATCCCTTAAATATCTGTAGCATCTGTAGTGATTTAGACCTCTTTCATTCTTAATATTGGTATCTCTTTTTTAAAATAAACTTTTAATTTCACAATAGTTTTAGATTTACAGAAAATTTGTGAAGATAGTACAGAAGCTTCCATATGCCCCACCTCCTGTCTCCTGTTATTAACAGCTTCCATTAGTATAGTAAACCTGTCAGTTAATGAACACATGTTGCTACATCACTATTAGCTGAGGTCCATACTTTATTCTGTATATTGTCACCCTGCTTATTTAACTTATATGCAGAGTACATCATACAAAATGCTGGGCTGGATGAAGCACAAGCTGGAATCAAGATTACAGGGAGAAATACCAATAAACATCAGAAATATCAATAACCTCAGACATGCAGATGACACCACCCTTACAGCAGAAAGCAAAGAACTAAAGAGCCTCTTCTGAAAGAGGAGAGTGAAAA
Source organism: Capricornis sumatraensis (assembly GCF_032405125.1). Taxonomy (NCBI): domain Eukaryota; kingdom Metazoa; phylum Chordata; class Mammalia; order Artiodactyla; family Bovidae; genus Capricornis; species Capricornis sumatraensis. The sequence goes on from NC_091069.1 coordinate 110,197,103, forward strand.
AATTGGCTAAAACTCAACATTCAGAAAACTAAGATCATGGCATCTGGTCCCATCACTTCATGGCAAATAGATGGGGAAACAGTGGAAACAATGAAAGACTTTGTTTGGGGGTGGGGGTCCAAAATCACTGCAGATGGTGACTACAGCCATGAAATTAAAAGACGCTTACTCCTTGGAAGAAAAGTTATGACCAACCTAGATAGCATATTCAAAAGCAGAGACATTACTTTGCCAACAAAGGTCCATCTAGTCAAGGCCATGGTTTTTCCAGTGGTCATGTATGGATGTGAGAGTTGGACTATAAAGAAAGCTGAGCACCGAAGAATTGATGCTTTTGAACTGTGATGTTGGAGAAGACTCTTGAGTCCCCTGGACTGCAAGGAGATCCAACCAGTCCAGCCTAAAGGAAATCAATCCTGAATGTTCATTGGAAGGACTGATGCTGAAGCTGAAACTCCAGTACTTTGGCCACCTGATGTGAAGAACTGACTCACTGGAAAAGACCCTGATGCTGGGAAAGATTGAGGGCAGGAGGAAAAGGTGATGACAGAGGATGAGATGGTTGAACGGCATTACCAACTGGATATGAGTCTGAGTAAGCTCTGGGAGTTGGTGATGGACAGGGAAGCCTAGAGTACTGCAGTCCATGGGGTCACAAAGAATCAGACATGACTGGGCAACTGAACTGAACTGAACTGATACTTTATTCAGTATAATAATTTTTTTTTAACTCATCATTTTTCTGTTCCAAATTCCAACCAGGATACCACATTACATTTTGTCATCATTGCTTCTTAGGCTCCTCTTGCTGTGACAGTTTCTCAGATATTCCTTGCTTTTGATGACTTTGATACTTCTGCAGAGTACTCACTAGGAAATTTTTAGAATGTACCTCCGTTTGAGTTTGAAGTTTCTCTGAAGTTTGTCTCTGACTGGACAGGGGTTATGGATTTGGGGAAGAAAAACCAGAGAGACAAAGAACTGTTTTCATCACATTGTATCGGATGCACACCATCAATATGACATCACTATTGATGCTCACCTTGACCACTGGCTAAGGGACTCTCCACTGACAAGTTAGCCTCGTCTCCTCTGTTTCCACAGCTTACTCTTCAGAAGAAAGTCTCTGCACATTGCAAACTTAAGGAGTAGGTTGTTTCGCTCCATCTCTTTGAGGATACAGTAGCTACATAAATTATTTGGAATTTTTTTGCACAGGAGATTTTTTTTCCCTCATTTATTTATTCCATCACGTATTATATTAGCATGTACTCATTGATATTTATTTTATACTTTGGGTTATAATCCAATGTACTTTCATTATCTTGTGTCAGGTTGTCCGGCTTTGGCTATTGGGAGCTCTTGCAGCAGTGTTGGTTTTTTTTTTTTTTTTCACAAACCTCCATCATTGACAGGGTGGCAGTTGGAACACGAATGTTTGGTAAGCACGTCCTTATGTTCTAGCACCACAAGATGCTCCAGGTTCATCGTGGATATTTCCTACCTCAGCCTTAAAAGCAGATATCTTTTTCTACTTTATCAGTCTAATAATAACAAATTAAGTTCAGAAGGGAAATATCTCCAGACTTGGTTAATATGGAGGCTAAACAACATCAAGGACCTGAAACCACGCAGGGCCCTGTGGGACTTCCAGGCACTGACACTCCTTCTCTTCCCACTTTCTTTAAGGCAAGACTCCAGCTTCCCCGACTTCCCTGAGTTCCAAAGGGTGGATTCCAACAGCTGCTAATCATGGGAGGAGCAGCCAAGAAGTCTCCTGAGGCTAGACTAAAGAGACCAGAGAAGCTCATCAAGATTAGGAGACCCAGCCTCCTGAGCTTTGTTGTTGTTCAGTCACGTCTGACTCTTTGTGACCCCATGGACTGCAGCACACCAGGCTTCCCTGTCCTTTGCTATCTCCTGGAGTTTGCCTGAATTCATGTACATTGACTTGATGATGCCATTCAACCATCTCATCCTCTGAGATTAAGGGACTGCAAACTCTGTTCACACCCTCAGCTTGTAAGAGACCCCACCTATGACTCACTGTTACAAAAGCCCTCATCAAGTTCTCTGGGACAGGGACACACAGGTTTTCCAGGCAGAAGCCCAGTGTGTCTCACTTTGCCTGGCAGTAAAGCTATCCTTTTCTCAGTGATTGTGCAGTAGTTTGAGCAACTGCACTCATCTCACATGCTAGTAAAGTAATGCTCAAAATTCTCCAAGCCAGGATTCAGCAATACATGAACCGTGAACTTCCAGATGTTCAAGCTGGTTTTAGAAAAGGCAAAGGAACCAGAGATCAAATTGCCAGCATCTGCTGGATCACTGAAAAAGCAAGAAAGTTCCAGAAAAACATCTATTTCTGCTTTATTGACTATGCCAAATCCCCTGACTGTGTGGATCACAATAAACTGTGGAAAATTCTGAGAGAGATGGGAATACCAGACCACCTGACCTGCCTCTTGAGAAACCTGTATGCAGGTCAGGAAGCAACAGTTAGAACTGGACATGGAACAACAGACTAGTTCCAAATAGGAAAAGGAGTACGTCAAAGCTGTATATTGTCACCCTGCTTAGTTAACTTATATGCAGAGTACATCTTGAGAAACACTGGGCTGGAAGAAGCACAAGCTGGAATCAAGATTGCCGGGAGAAATATCAATAACCTCAGATATGCAGATGACACCACCCTTATGGCAGAAAGTGAAGAGGAACTAAAGAGCTTCTTGATGAAAGTGAAAGAGGAGAGTGAAGAAGTTGGCTTAAACCTCAATATTCAGAAAACTAAGATCATGGCATCTGGTCCCATCACTTCATGGCAAATAGATGGGGAAACAGTGGCTGACTTTATTTTTTTGGGCTCCAAAATCACTGCAGATGGTGACTGCAGCCATGAAATTAAAAGACACTTACTCCTTGGAAGGAAAGTTATGACCAACCTATATAGCATATTAAAAAGCAGAGATAATATTTTGCCAACAAAGGTTTGTCTAGTCAAGGCTATGGTTTCTCCTGTGGTCATGTATGGATGTGAGAGTTGGACTGTGAAGAAAGCTGAGCACTGAAGAATTGATGCTTTTGAACTGTGGTGTTGGAGAAGACTCTTGAGGAGTCCCTTGGACTGCAAGGAGATCCAACCAGTCCATTCTAAAGGAGATCAGTCCTGGGTGTTCATTGGAAGGACTGATGCTGAAGCTGAAACTCCAATACTTTGGCCACCTCATGTGAAGAGTTGACTCATTGGAAAAGACCCTGATGCTGGGAGAGATTGGGGGCAGGAGGAGAAGGGGACGACCCAGGATGAGATGGCTGGATGGCATCACCGACTCGATGGACATGACTTTGAGTGAACTCCGGGAGTTGGTGATGGACAGGGAGGCCTGGAGTGCTGTGCTTCATGGGGCGCAAAGAGTCAGACACGACTGAGCGACTGAACTGAACTGAACTTTCTCAGTGAAGTTGGTCAGTCATGTCCGACTTTGCAACCCCATGGACCATAGCCCACCAGGCTCCTCCATCCATGGAATTTTCCAGGCAAGAGTACTGGCGTGGGTTGCCATTTCCTTCTCCAGGGGATCTTCCCAACCCAGGGATTGAACCCAGGTCTCCCACATTGCAGGCAGACGCTTTACCATCTAAGCTACCAGGGAAGCCCAAGGGAATCCTTTTCTACTTCACCCAAAACTCTTGGTTCGGCAACTGGGGCACAGAGTGGCCGAGCCTTTGGTAGTAGACTTTAGGTGGGCTCCTCCAATGGTCCCAAAAAGGCCACCATGGTTCCAGGCATCACCTCTTCACAATCCATCAAGAAGCTGAAGAAGGAGCACTCCTACTTCTTTCAAAAGCAAAAGAAAACTTCCCCTTGTAGCTCAGTCGGTAGAGAATCTGCCTGTAATGCAGAAGACCTGGGTTTGATTCCTGGATTGGGAAGATTCCCTGGAGAAGGAAATGGCAACCCACTCCAGTATTCTTTCCAGGAGAATCCCATGGACGGAGGAGCCTGGCAGGGTATAGTCCATGGCGTCACAAGAGCCATGGGGTCTCAAGAGTCAGACACGACTGAGTGACTAAACCACCACCACCAAGATCCCTACCAGACCTCTCCTCTCATCTCATTGGTCCAAACTGTGTCACCGACTCATTCATTAACCAAACCCTGGGAAGGGAAAACAAGATTTCCCTGTTCTGGATCCGGGCCCACTGCAAGGCCGTCCAAATCTGAATCGCTTCACCATACTTTGGAGGGTAATTGAAAACGGGATTCTGCTCACATGGAATAGGGAAGGGGTCAACAGCTGTTTGTAGGCAGTCAAAGTGTCTGCCTGCAATGCGGGAGACCCAGGTTCGATCCCTGGATCGGGAAGATCCCCTAGAGAAGGAAATGGCAACCCACTCCAGTATTCTTGCCTGGAGAATCCCATGGACGGAGGCACCTGGCGGGCTACAGTCCACGGGGTCGCAGAGTCGGACATGACTTAGTGACTTCACTTAACCGTGTCCACCATAGAAAGCAATGATAGATATCTCAGAAACGTCTCTGCTCCGAGAGAAGAGGCATCAGTCAGCTGCTGGGATTTAGGCAGAAAGAGTAACCTGGAGAGCTGCAGTCCATGGGGTCACAAAGAGTCGGACACGACTGAGAGACTGAACAAGAACAGATGTGTTGGGTTGGGGAGGGGTCACAGAGTCTTTACCGGGTGCCCGTGAAACTCCAGAGTGTTACAAAAAGCGCTCTTTCATCCTTTCCTTTCCTTTCTTACATTGTCTTTGTCATTTTAACAACTGCCCTCCTCCACCCCTCCAAATTCTTTTATGACTTTTCTTGCTTGAGGTCTTTTTTCTTCAAGTTTCTAAATTACCAGCCTCCCTCTGGGCACAAACAAAATGGAAAGAAAGCCTCTGTAAAAGGCCCTCGGGAGCACAATGAAGGAGTTCAGGTCTCTGCCCTCTGTCCTGGAATATTTCTGATCACTAAGAAATACAATGAGACTCAACAAAGGAGAAATTTCTTTATTCCAAACCAATAGGCACGAAGCACGTGGGCTTAATGTGGGCTCAAGGAAGGTAGGAAGTGGGTAGGAGGGGGAAAAACAGGAAAGATGACTCTGTCTTCAAGATTCACAACACATAAAATAATTAGAGAACAAAGCCAGGTTTCCAGTGGTGCCCACCACAACACATTACACTCCAGATAAGTTTCCTCTGCTTCCTGTTTTCTCCTCATTGTGCTTATTATAGCAGTGAGCATGTGGTCAGCTAGAGGCAATGAAAACCTAGGGGTGACTTTTTTCCTATATTAAGAAACCCAGAGGGAAAGCCTTGCTGCCCTTAGTTCAGCTCGTTAAAAACACAACTCTTTCCACCCTGCCGCTCTCCATTGGTTCACTTCTTGCCTCTGTTGCTTCACGGCTGCCACAGCACCTGCATTCACGGCTGCTTTCAGAGTCAGGATGCAGTGAGGCAGCCAGCTAGAGAGGGCTGATCTTCCTGCCGTCCATCAAGGGACTCAAAATACTTTTCACAAGCCTTTTCAACAGACTTGCCCTTTGTCTGACTAACCAACTTGGTCACAGGACCCTTTACTGGCTGTAGCAAAAATGAGTGCCTAGCAAACAGTTTTAACTTAACCATGATTGCTTTAAAGCTAATCACGCTTTATTTAGAGCTGGGCACATTGCTACCCTCAACAACAACAACAACAACAACAGCAGAGAAATGGCAGGTAACCAGGTCTGCCAAGCCCATCTACGCATGTGCCTTGCATTCTGTTCACCTCATCTGTAGAGGCTTCACGGACCTCCTCCTCTTACTTAGGATCAGTTCATACTTCAAGACCGCAGCTGACTGTCCTGCCTTTAGGACACACCAAGCACCTACAGCCCCACTCCAAGAGGGCTCCAGCTGAGCCAGGCCTCTGGCCCAGTGTTGTTGTTCAGCCGTTCAGTCAGGTCTGGACTTCCCTGTCCTTCGCTATCTCCCGCAGTACTCATGTCCATTGAGTCGATGATGCCATCCAACCATCTCATCCTCTCTTGCCCCCTTCTCTTCCTGCCCTCAATCTTTCCCAGCATCAGAGTCTTTTCCAATGAGTCGACTCTTCAACATCAGGTGACCAAAAATCAGTCTTTCCAATGAACATTCAGGGTTGATCTCCCTTAGGAGGGACTGGTTGGATCTCCTTGCAGTCCAAGGGCCTCTCAAGAGTCTTCTCCAGCACCACAGTTCAGTGGAAGAGGCTGATTTCCTGGGTTTGAATTCTTAGCCAAGTCTCTCTCTAGTTTTGGCCTTTAGAAATTGTTTTGACCTCCCAGGAGTGAGAACATTTCAGTTTCCATATGTGTCCAAAGAACACGCATAGAGGGACTGGCCCAAAGCTAGCTGTCTTCAGTTCTTAAAAACTGATTGGGTGGATGGGTGGATCATATCTATCCTCATAGAATCACTGAGAAGATTAAATGAGAGGACAAATATGAAAAGACTGAATGACTCCTGGCACATCAGTCAGTCAGTCAGTCAGTTCAGTCACTCAGTCATATCCGACTCTTTGTGACCCCATGAATCGCAGCATGCCAGGCCTCCCTATCCATCACCAACTCCCGGAGTTTACCCAAACTCATGTCCATCAAGTCGGTGATGCCATCCAGCCATCTCATCCTCTGTTGTCCCCTTCTCCTTCTGCCCTCAATCTTTCCCAGCATCAGGGTCTTTTCCAATGAGTCAGTTCTTTGCATCAGGTGGCCAAAGTACTGGAATTTCAGCTTCAACATCAGTCCTTCCAATGAACACTCAGGACTGATCTCCTTTAGGATGGACTGGTTGCATCTCCTTGCAGTCCAAGGGACTCAAGAGACTTCTCCAACACCACACAGTTCAAAAGCATCAATTCTTCGGTGCTCAGCTTTCTTTATAGTCCAACTCTCACATCCATACATGACTACTGGAAAAACCATAGCCTTGAGTAGACAGAACTTTGTTGGCAAAGTAATGTCTCTGCTTTTTAATATCCTATCACTATCTTGCTTCAGAATTTTCAGTTGCTTCAGTCACCCTTATGGAAAAGGGTCAAGTCCAACCTGCTTATGCAATCTGGCCTCTGCTACCTTTGGGACTCAGCTGTTTCCTGCTTGTGGCTGCAGTGACCCTTACTCACCAGCACACCTGCTTCTCCCACCCATTCATCCCTGCCCTGGTCCAGAACTTTCTTCCTCCTAGGACCATCCTCTCTGCTCCTCTTACAAGCCAGGCCAGGTAAGTTTCCCAGAGCGACGGGAAGTTGGAACATCTGAGAACTCGCTCAAGGAAGACTTTTCGGAGCTGGCCAGCAAGAAAGCATCCTCTCAGATCTGCACCGCCAAGACTACCTTACTTAGTATTTGACTGCTGCTGCTGCTGAGTCACTTCAGTCGTGTCCGACTCTGTGTGACCCCATAGACGGCAGCCCACCAGGCTCTGCCGTCCCTGGGATTCTCCAGGCAAGAACACTGGAGTGGGTTGCCATTTCCTTCTCCAATGCATGAAAGTGAGAAGTGAGAGTGAAGTCACTCAGTCGTGCCCGACTCTTAGCGACCCCATGGACTGCAACCCACCAGGCTCCTCCGTCCATGGGATTTTCCAGGCAAGAGTACTGGAGTGGGGTGCCATTGCCTTCTCTGAGTATTTGACTAGTATGTGAGTATTTGTAGGAATTCCCTGGTAGCTCAGTCGGCAAAGAATCTGCCTGCAGTGTCAGAGACCTGGCTTCAATCCCTGAGTTGGGAAGATCCCCTGGACAAGGAAATGCCAACCCACTCCGGTGTTCTTGCCGGGAAAATCCCGTGGACAGAGGAGCCTGGCTGGCTAAGTCCATGTGGTCGCAAGAGTCAGACACAACTTAGCAACTAAGCCACAATACCCCAGGCTAAATAAACTCCAGAGAAGTTCTGTGTCTGGGAAGGAGTAGGAAGCAGGGCTGCAAATCAGATCGTGATGCCCTGCACAGTATGGAACTGTTTATACAGAGGAGCATGTTCCTAAAGGAACCAAGCCCTTAGAACCTGGAAAGACCTCACAATTACCCAGAATCTACAACGTGCCAAGAATTACAGGTGCAATCTCCCGAGATTCCTCATTTAGTAATGAAGTATTTTCTTATATTCCTATGTATATATGCAGAGCTTCCCTGATAGCTCAGTTGGTAAAGAATCCGCTTGCAATGTGGGAGACCTGGGTTCAGTCCCTGGGTTGGGAAGATCCCCTGGAGAAAGGAAAGGCTACCCACTTCAGTATTCTGGCCTGGAGAATTCCATGGAGTGTATAGTCCATGGGGTCGCAAAGAGTCTGACATGACTGAGCGACTTTCACTTTCACTATGTATATATGCAAGGTTAACCTGTTCACCTTTTCTTTCTTCCAGCTCCTTCTCGCCCACTCTATCTCTGCCCATGCCTGTGCCACCGCCCATCCTCCCAGGCATCTTTCCTCCTCCTCGAGTTTCCGTGGGATGGTGGTCCTTACACCCTTCACACCATACCGCCCCTCCACCGCCCCACGGCGCATGCTCAGATCCTGTTCCCACTCCAGGCTCTGTACCTCGAGCCCCGCTCCCTGCGTTCGTCATTCCTGCCTGCGGAGCCCAGACCCCTTCGTAACCCACGACGTTCCCACTCTCACCGGCCTGCTCAGCCACCTTCACTGGCTCCCCAGCGTCTTCCTTCGGTGCAGACGTCCGACCTGAACCTCTGGATCCTGCAGCCAGCGCCCAGGTGCCTTTCAGTCCATCTCTCACGTGGCCTCCACCTGCCCCCTTCTCCTTTATTTAGAAACATGTCATACATTCTGGAGTGCTCCTAAGAGATGTCCGAATTGATCTTACAGAGATCACACCTGTGAAACCACCATTCACGGTAAGACTCAAGGGGGTCGTCGCGGCCGCTGGATGGCCACTCACCTCTCTGCTCCCCGCTCCCCCGCCCCCAATCACCCATTCCCCTCCCGACTGCAAGAGCTGACCCTCTCCTGACACCTGCAGAACCATTCCCTTGAATTCTTTACAAGTTTGCCACCTATTCCTAAAACGTCCTATTTATTGTGCTATGACTTTTGCATGGCCTTTTGCTAAGATACGATTCATATACCATGCAGTTCATCCATTTAAAGTGTGCAATTCAATGGTTTTAGTATATTTAAGTTAACCATCATCTCAATCTAATTTTAGAAAACTTTATTATCCAAAAAAAAGCCCTGCCTCCCAACCCTGGACAGCCCGTAATCAACTTGCTATCTCCATAGACTTGCCTATTTTAGGCTATTTCATATGAAAGGAATTATGCCCATTTACCCCCGCCCTCCTTTTTTTTGGCATGTGGGATCCTAGGTCCCCACCCAGAGATGGAGCCCACACCCCTGCAAGTGGATGGGCGGAGTCTTAGCCACAGGCTGCCAGGGAGGCCCCTCACTTGGCCTTTTGCACACTCTGTGCTCTCAGGGGACTGGGCCCCTTTGCTCCCCTCTTGGGCGGAAGGAGCACTTCCTCATTCTGTCTGGAGAGCCTCCCTGCCCATTGCTACCCAGCCAGGACTGTCAGCTTCTGCAGGACCCAACCCCAGACCTGTCATCCATGAAGCCATTCCTCTTCCCTCCCCAACCCTGGGTGGTGCTTCCCTCATCAAATTCTCAAAATACTCTGCGAGTCCGTTTGTCTAGGAGGGCAGGGAGTCCAGTGTCTCCCCATCAGCCTGTCAGCCCTGGGAAGGCTGAGGGCCTTGCTGGCTCGGCTTTCTGTTGGTCCCCAGGGCCAACTCTAAGCCTGGCACATGGCAGGTGTCCAGTGGGTGTGTTTGTGGAGAGTGAAGGACATGCGTGTCACTCTCAGATCATTGTCCTGTGTGTGTGCGCGCACTCAGCTGTGTCCAACGCTGCATTCCCCATGGACTGCAGCCTGCCAGCCCCCTCCATCCATGGGATTCTCCAAGCAAGAATACCGGAGTGGGTTGCCATGGCCTCCTCCAGGGGCTCTTCCTGACCCAGGGGTCAAACCTGTGTCTCTTGCGTCTCCTGCATTGGAAGTAGGGTTGTTTATCACCAGGGAAGCCCAGATCATCATCAAGCATGTGTATAACCAGTTCTCCAGAGAGACATTCGCGAGATACAATCAGGAGATGTTTTCTTTCCCTGCCCTGCTCTGTGGTTGGCTCTGCTCTGTGTTGACTCGTCTCCTGCTCCCAGATGAAATCTCAGGTAGTCCTAATGCTTCCTGCTCTCTCTCCGAAGATGAATCCCCAGTGTCCACTGCATACAGGAGTCCAATCGCCATTCGAAAGTTAAAACTCCGGCCTAGCTCAGTAGGGGTCTCCTCTACCCAGCACGTGGAGGCAAGTGGTTGGTTTCTTCACTCCTTCCCTCATCTTGCTGGCCGCAACTTGACCTCTCCAAGGTCAGAAGCAAGAGGAGGCAGAGGTAAACCGCCGCTGGCCACAGCCCCTTGTGACACCCGCTCTGTCTCTGAGCCTCTCTCCTGCTCCCCCACCCCCCAGACTGGGGATATTTCCTGCCTGTCACGCCCTCACCTCAGGCAAATGCATCTCATCTAGTTCTTTGCCTTGGTCTCTGGAAACCTAGCAGTACCTCTCGATTCCCTTGCTGCTCTTAGAATTCTCCAGTACAGTCCCACAGGGGTCTCTCTCATGTGGTTCACCCCTGCTCTGCAGTGAACTTGCATCTTTGTCTCATGGTCATTGGAAGTGCGGGCACACAGCCATCTTCTCTGTGGCTTCAGCCAGCCCCCTACCTGTGAGAAACCATAGGCCCAAATCTGACTCTGGTCCCTGAGTTACCTAAGTTCCCTGGGCAGTGAGCAACCTTTCCAAAAGGCATCACTGAAGCTACCCTTATAGACCAAGAAAAGAAGATAGCATCCCACCGTCCTTCTGTGGAGAGATAAAGCTTATTGCACAAGACCTATTGAAGAAACCCTCTCTGTAATCTCCAGCCCCTCTCTCAGCCTTGCTGATGTTTTGTATAGGCTTCAGCTTGACTATAAAAAAAGGTCCATATAGTCAAAGCTATGGTTTTTCCAGTAGTCATGTATGGATGTGAGAGATGGACAATAAAAAAGTTGAGTGCCAAAGAATAGATACTTTTGAACTATGGTGCTGGAGAAGACTCTTGAGAGCCAGGAGATCAAACCAGTCAATCCTAAAGGAAATCAGTCCTGAATATTCATGGGAAGGACTGATGCTGAAGCTGAAGATACTTTGGCCACCTGATGCAAAGAACCGACTCATTTGAAAAGACCCTGATGCTGGGAAAGATTGAAGGGGGATGACAGAGGATGAGGTGGTTGAATGATATCACCAACTTGTTGGACATGAGTTTGAGCAAAGCCTGGGAAGTAGTTCAGGACGAGGACGCCTGGTGTGCTGCAGTCCATGGGGTCACAGAGTTGGACATGACTGAGCCACTGAATAATGATAATAGGTATCAGCTGAAGGGCTCAAAGCTTGTTTCCAACGATCTCCTTTGCCATCCTGCCCGGAAACCACACACCTCACTTTGGAATGTGATTGTTCTCGCTGTGTACTAACTTGGGACCTTGGTCAAAAATGAGACTCCTCCCTTTTGGGGGGTGGCTGTTAGGGTCTTAGTTGTGACATGCAGGATCTTTTGTTGTGGCACTCAGCACTCAGGTTTAGTTGCCCCATGGCAGGTGGGATCTTAGTTCCCCAACCAGGGATTGAACCCAAGTCCTCTGAATTGGAAGGTGGGTTCTTAACCCCTGGACCACCAGGGAACTCCCCAAGGGTCCCCTTGGGTTGTCCCACGACATCCCATACTTGTCTTATCCTCGAATAAGACTGTATGCTCCTGGAAGCAGGCACTCTGCTCATCTCATCTGTTCTCATCACCATTCCCTACCCCCCTTGCCTCGTGCTTGGCAGTGCCACACTCCAGGTACTGGGAGGTATTTTAGAGAAGAGTCACCGAGGTGATGAGCCAGCAGCACGATGGAGCATGGAAGAAGGAAAGCAAGAAGAGGCCAGTGCTGGGGTGATGACTCGAAGGGAAGGCTTTAGAAGTTTTGTTTTAGAAGTTACTCAGGCTGGGAATCTATTTTTCAATGAAATCAGAGATCTCGCCGGCCCAGCTGCCTCTGGCACTGAGTCAAAAGCAACTCTGCAGTGTAAGTAATGTCGCACAGCGAGGCCTTGCGATGCCGAGCACATACACGGTGGGAACTCTGAGCTTCAAGAGGGAACAAAGGCGCACTCTCACTGGATCTAGTTCCCTCCGGGGACTTTTCTAGATAATCCTGTTCCTGAACATCAGATCTATCACCCAGGGTTTCTTTGGGATATTAGGAAACATATTGGTCCATTTGTTCAGCCCTAGAAAAGGTATGTGCTCGATCTAGGGCACATAAAAAGGCAGAATTTATAAGCAGGAGAAAGAGTTCTGGGATAAGACACAAAAAGTGTCCCACTCTTAGCCTCATCCTGGGCGCTATGCTGAGAACTGGGTCTCATTACTCTGCAATCAGGGTCTCTGTTAACATGCTAAACTTAAGTGGGTTACGCTCATTTGTTTTTTGGGTATTTATTGACACTAGATTTGGAGAAACCTGTCCTTTCCACTAAATTCCCTGCCTGCGTGTCAGCCGTCAGCCCTTTCTCAAAAGGTCCACTGTAGATAAGTCCCAGAGTTATGACTCACCTCTCCTCCCCTCGTTGGAATCTACCATCCAAATACCTTCCCAATCTACCCCTGCCTCTCTATCCCCACCATGGCCCCCAGTCAGGTCTTCACCATCATCTACTGAGTGGACTTGTACAAAAGAGCTTTACTGGCCTTCCCCAGCAGCACAGGGGATCAGAATCTGCCTGCCAGCGCAGGGAAACAGGTTCCATCCCTGGTCCAGGAGGAGTCCACATGCCACAGGGCAACTGAAGCCTGCGCTCTGTGACTGCTGAAGCTGGCGCTCTAGAACTCAAGCTCCACAACAGGACACCGCAGCCAGATGCCTGCACACCGCAGCCGGGGAGTAGAGCCCCCCACCGCAGTTGCAGAGAAGAGCCCCCCACCACAGCTGGAGAGAAGAGCCCCACACCACAGCTGGAGAGAAGAGCCCCCCACCACAGCTGGGGAGTAGAGCCCCCCACAACTGGGCAGAGAGGCAACGAAGAGCCCTTTGTGCTACAACAAAGACCCAGGGAGGCCAAAAGTAAATAAGAAAAGAAGCGATAATGGAGTGCTTCTCTCTCTCTATCGCCCTCCCTGCCTCTTTCTTTCCCTCTGTTTCCCTCCCCACCCCTTCTTCTCCCTGCTTCCCTTACCCCCATCCTGCCATGTAAGGGCACAAGAAGCAGCCATCTGCCGATCAGGAAAAGAACTCTCACCAGCAGCCAAATTGACCAGCACCCTGCCTCCAGAACAGCAAAAAAAAAAAGTTCATATCTGGCGTTTAAGCTGTCTTGTGTACAGTGTTCTGGCATGGCAGCCCAAGCTGACAAAATCACCTGGGTGGCTGAATGTTGCAGAGGCGACCTCCCACTGTTTTAACCAAGGACTCCACCGCCGCAGACCTGGGAGTGGTTTCCTTATGCAACCGCTGTCTGACACCCCGTCTCGGGCGATCCCCATCTATCTCGTGTTCCTGACACTGATGAGCTCTCTTGGGTCCTTAGAGCTTTTCCAGGTGAATAGTATCATCTGAGCTGTAATGCCTTTCAAACCACTTTCTCCCTTAGGGGCTTCATAATTGCATCTGACTTTTACTCAAAAGTATGCTTTTTATTTTTTCCACCCTGGAAATTCCTTGGGCCTGTTTTTTGCCAGGAGCCAGTTTGTGTAAATCAACCTTCCCAGTCCCCTCCCTCCCTTGTCCTAGGTCTTTGCCAGTATCACTGGATTATAGTCAGATTATTCTGTCCTAGGGCTTCTCAGATGGTGCTAGTGGTGAAGAACCCGCCTGCCAATGCAGGAGACATAAGAGATGCGGGTTCCATCCCTGGGTCAGAAAGATCCCCAGGAGGAGGGTATGGCAACCCACTTCAGTATTCTTTCCTGGAAAATCCTGTGGACGGAGGCGCCTGGCAGCGGTGGGGGGCGGGGGGTGGGGTGGGTCAGGTGGAATGGGCTACAGTCCATGAGGTCACAAAGAGTTGGAAACAATTGAAGCAACTCAGCATGCATGCATGCAGAGAGATGGTACCTTACACAAAACTTAAACCCAGCCTGACTGCCCTCCTGCATGCAAACCCAGGGCTTTCCAAATTCTTCTCTGGTTATGTAATTGTAATTCCCACAAGCTTTTTCCTAAAATGTTTGTAATACTGTACCTTCAAGCACAGATAACTCTTAATAACTTGCATTAGTTTAAACATACATGAAACCGGAATAGAAATATAACCCACCTGGGATTCGGGCACTTCATTTCGGGGCTGGCCGTCACCTCCCCCTCCACGTAAGCAGATAAACCTGTTGTGTCAACAGAGAAAACGCTTGGCAAAGAACTGAAATTTTCTCACCAGTATCACTCACATTTCAGTAAGCCTTTCCCAACCCACCTTCCCACTCACCTTACAAAGGAGTCTGAGAGCTTGGGAGAAACTGCAGGACAATGAACCGAGTCTTTGCTTATTTTCTCTGGTGTCAAGGAGCCTAGAGAAGGGTGATGAAGTGAGCCTGGATCACCTGAGGGGGAAAAAAGTCAACTGAATTGAGATTTGGAGGAGTAGCGCGGGAGGAGAACACGGGTTCTACAACTGTGGCTTCAGCACCAGAGCCACTAGCCACGTGCCACTCTTTCAACTGACGTTAATTAAAGTGAACCAGAAGAGAAGATGCCACCTTTTCAGCCCCACCAAGCACATTTGAGTGCTAAACGATCACCTATAGTGGCTACTGTATTGGACGTGGCAGGAATAGAATATTTCCAACATTGTGGCAAGTGCTATTGGGCAGCCAGAGCATACAATGTAAGTAATGCTTATAAAGAAACCCAAAACTCAAAGTTCCTATCACTGAAATGAGGGTTGGGACACTTTCCTGGTAGCTCAGACTCTGTGCTCCCACTGCAGAGGGCACTGGGCTGATCCCAGGTCGGGGAATTAAGATCCCCATAGGCCTCACAGGGCAGTCAAAAAAAAAATGTGTTGGAAAAACCTGAAGTGGACTTGGGTGACTGCGTTGAGTAAAATATGATTTTTTTAAAAAGGCACTCTTAGGTTTTCTGTCCACAATGGTGAAAGATATAACTGTAAATAGAATGGAGCCTTTAAAAATGCATAAAATATTAAAAGTTTTTTAAAAACAAAAAATGTTAGGGTTTCCATGGTGGCTCAATGGTTAGAGAAAAAAAAAATCCACCTCCCAATGCGAGACACAGATTCGACCCCTAATCTGGGACGATCCCAAATGCCACAGAGCAACTAAGGCCGTACCCCACGTCTACTGAGCCCGTACCCCACGTCTACTGAGCCCAAGAACCACGTCTCTGAGCCCGTACCCCACGTCTACTGAGCCCAAGCACCACGTCTACTGAGCCCAAGCACCACGTCTACTGAGCCCGTACACCACGTCTACTGAGCCAGTACACCACATCTACTGAGCCCAAGCATGCTGGAGCCCATGCTCTGCAACAAGAAAAGCCACTAAAATGAGAAGCTCCTACGCTCCGCAACTAGGAAGTAGCCCTCACTCGCTGCAACTAGAGAAAAGCCCATGGAACAATGAAGACCCAGCACAGGCAATATTAAATTTATTATTTTTTTAAAGAAGTTTTTTCTTTTTAAAAATTTTTTTTATTGATGAAAGAAAGATGAAGGGCAGGGAGAAGAAAGGAAGATCTATGGTTATGAACACTAAGGTGTCTCACTGCATATCAAGAGAATCCATCATCCCCATAGCACAGGAAACCCAGTGGCCAGGGGCCAATTTGTCTGAAGCCTCATCGGGAAGTGACAGGCACTTCCCCATCTGAAGACACAGTTTCAAAGGTGTGACCATGCAGGCATGGTCATGGGCCATTTGAGTGTTTGATGTGGCTCTTGAAAACCCTAGTATGAGGGATTGGACTATAAAGAAAGCTGAGCACTGAAGAATTTGATGCTTTTGAACTGTGGTGTTAGAGAAGACTCTTGAGAGTCCCTTAGACTGCAAGGAGATCCAACCAGTCCATCCTAAAGGAGATCAGTCCTGGGTATTCATTGGAAGGATTGATTCTGAAGCTGAAACTCCAATAGTTTGGCCACCTGATGCGAAGAGCTGACTCATTGGAAAAGATCTGAAAGATTGAGGGCAGGAAGAGAAGGGGGCGACAGAGGATGAGATGGCTGGATGGCATCACCGACTCGATGGACATGGGTTTGGGTGGACTCCAGGAGTTGGTGATGGACAGGGAGGCGGGGCGTGCTGCGGTTCATGGGGTCACAAAGTCGGACACGACTGAGCGACTGAACTGAACTGAACTGAGTATGATGGAGAAAGATAATGTCGTCTTTAAATAGCTCCCAAACCCTGCTTACACGTCACTTCCTTTTCTTAAGGCCATGTTAGATGCCTCACCATTTGTGCAGTAACCTATGTGGGTGCCACCGCTGGGTAAAAAGAAACACCCACAGGCAAAGGAACTCACTGCACTTGTTTAAGATGCCAGGAAAGAAACCCCAAGAATCTGTAATCCCAAGGAGTCTTGGTAGTCAGATTCGGGCTCATGACAGTGAGCGGCCCCTGTGTTCCAGGTTCCTTTAACCTCCCAGCTCATCTATCTGTATTTTTCAGCCTTTGTTCTGTTTAGCAAAGCTCCATCCCCTTGACTGTCAAGCAGCTAGTGTCCATTCTACCGCCATATTGATTTTTCGAGACTCCTTAACAGCAATCCTCCAAGAGTCCCCTTGACTTCAGGGCTCTGTAAAATCTAAAGAAAATCAGCTTTGCTGACTCCTCACTCTGTTCGCCCTCTCTGGTGGTCTGGCCAAGAATGGAATTATCCGACAAGCCCTGGAAATGGGCAGGCAGGACCACTCACGTGTACTTTTTTATTCACGAAATCCTCTCCAAGTGTGGGGCCTCAAAGAGCTGTTCCTACTCTACTGCTTAGCAACAATGGCCGGGTGAACCGTTTCTAGGAGTTCCACAGATTGGCAGGATGTCTTAAGACCAGTTATTGTTAGTGGTGAAACCCGGCTATAATCCCATCTGCCTCTCACTCTGACCGGGAGAGAGGCGCTGACGAGCGGCAAGCCCAGGCCTGGAAACCAGCCCCCCTCCCAGCCTGGGCTCTGTGCCTGCATACAACCTCCTTCCCTCCCCTCCCTCAGCATGTCAGCAAAGCAAGGAGCAGGGGGACATGTCTGCACATTCAGGGGCTGGCAAGCTTTTTCACCACCCGAGGTCCAGGGTATAAC